>NC_090934.1:1322759920-1323077053 GCF_040938575.1 Ambystoma mexicanum
TTATTGACCCCGGAGTCTCTTTGCGGGTCCCGTCAGCATGTTAAAAGATGGCTGCCACTAATGGCCAAAGCAGTAAATGGGAAACACACATAGCGGAGAAACAAATGATGGACGATAAATGTCTGTATGTATTACAAAGAAAAAAGAAAAAAAACCTTCATACATATACTCTGGAAGACTGAATCCCCTGCCTAGTTTCATATTGTTTACCACCCACCACACCCCCCGCCTTCAATATCAGGTAAAGGTAGTGGATTACGCTGTACTTTCTGGATGGCATGTGCCACATCCTGAGTGGCCATGTGGATGTATGAGGATAGAGAAATTGTGCATACTTTCATTGTACTTAGCAGGGGACGTGCTTTGGAATGGCACGACATTTGTACTGTGAATGTGTAACGGTACATTTCAAGTGTTGCACTGCAGTGACAGTGTTTGATGATGTGCGCTTTAATGCGATTGGTGGATGCTTGTGTACCTATTTACCAGTAACGTAATGAGGTAAAGCTGCAGAGAAGATAGTGCAAAGGGAATAAGGACTGTTCTAGTTTTACAGGGGTGCGGCTCATGCGCTACTTTGTGAGGCGCACACGGCAAAATCTGCCCTTTACACCGCCTTGCCCAATTGCCACGGCAGTGTGGGGATTAGCCAATCAGGTAGTGTGGGTGTGGTTAACAGGAAGGGGAGGTGAAACGGTTGCACATTATACTCTGTGTACTGAGGGTGGCTGACATGGCGAAACGTATTGTGTTGCCTGTAGGTGCTCCCTTTGTAATAGATGTGCACAACTGTGCTCTGCAAAGAAACTTTGACCGCAATTTTGGTTTGGAAGTAGTGGACGCATTGTGGAATGCTGTGCATGAGTGCCATTTCATCGATATGCATGCACCTTGCAAAGACCTCGCCACATTTCCAGTAGTAGATGTTATCGTAATTTCTTACGGCGGGCATGCATATGGGTTACCTGCCTTGCTTACATTTGTCCCGTAGACTGAGGAGGTTGCTTGGTGTTGTGAGGACGCTTTTTCCCACCGCCAAGGTGCTTCTCTCATCTACAATTTTGCAAAGAGTATGGCCTACGGCTCATGGATGTTGTGCCAAGCCAGACGAAGGAAGGTGTCTCATCAACAGAAACATGTACACTTTTTTGTCCGCTCGTGGAATGTTCTTCTGCAACAATGACCTTATTACTTGTGGACATGCAGAGTGTTTCCAAGAAAATGGCATTTTGTTGTCCTCCATTGGCAAAGCATTTTCATTTGCTCGTCTACAGGATGCGGTGAAGAGTTTACTGAACTAATGTGCATAGAAGAAAACACAAAAGCTACTAAAAACAGACAAAAAAGTGTTTTTGTAGAAGGATCTACACAAAAAAACAGACTCTTTTAAGAGTTGCCCCTTACTACAAACTCCGCCTGCCCTGGTTGCAAGTTATTCCCCCCTCGGCCGCACGCAGCACGAAAGTCACATGCAGGGATTTTGCGGGTGGCGGCCACGAAAATGAAACTGTGGGGATTGTCCAATGAGTTGGTTAGGATGTGCGGCAATAAGAAGAGGGACTACTGCTGTACTGGGGACTGGCCCTCGACGAATTTGGGCACTCACACGTGTCACATTCGAGGCGCCTCACCATGCTGCACTATGGAAATGAGTCTGTAGCAATTGCCCTATCATGTGCTGATCTGGGTGTGCATCAAAGGAACGCGCACCAATAGGAAGAAGGACTCCTCTGGCTTTACTGGGGCGCGGCCCTGGCGGTACTTGGAGAAAGGCACGTGCCACATTCTGCGTTTGTGAGCATGCTGGCCAATAGAAATGGGACTATGCCCTTTGGCCAATGAGGTGGACAGGGTGTACGTTACAGAAAAGAGCACCAATAGGGAGAAGGACGAGTCCTGCTTCACTGGGGCGCCTCCCTTGTGGTGACTGGGAAAAGGCACGTGCCACATTTTGGCCTTCTCACCATGTTGGCCAATGAAAATGGGACTATGGCCTTTGGCCAATCAGGTGCTCTGGGTGTGCGTCACAGGAAAGGGAGGCATTCACTTTTCCAGAACTTTGTGTACTGTGTCTGGCAAACATGGCAAGGTGCACAGTTTTCGTCGTGGGTGATTACTTTGTGGAAGATCTGTGCGTGTATGCCCTCCAAGAAGACTTATCTAGCAATTTAGGTTTGGAGGGAGTGGACGTTCTGTGGAGTGGTATGTGCTGTGTCAGCAGACTGCTTCTAGAATGTTGACGCGTGGCCTCTTCGGCAACTGTACATGTTGTGATCGTGCACTGTGGAGGCTTCTTTTTGGGTTCCATGCCTTGTTCCCATGTGTTCAGTCAACTGAAGAATTTTATGAAAGCAGTGCATTGCCTTTTTCCTACTGACAAGGTGCTTTTCTCATGTATACTGCCGAGAATCGTGTGGCATTATTCTATTACTTCCTGTCCACAGCCAGAGGTCGGAAGGGGGTCTCATCTACAGAAGCTTGTGTGACTTCTTGAGTGCTGCTGGGATGTTCTCCTGTGCGAATGAGAACATTGGTTCCCGATACATACACCTTTTCAAGGGAAATGGCATGTCTTTGTCGGCCAGTGGCAATGAAATGTTCTTGCACAATCTGCAGACTCCACTGAAGACCCTACTGTAAGATTGTGAGCTGCAGTTCAAAACCCAAATTCACGTATGAAAACCGCAAAGAAAGTGTTTCTAGGGAAGCACCTTTAAATTATTTTTTTTTAAACCACAAAAAAACTGAGGTTTTTAAAGATCCACCACAGCCAACAATGTGCGCTCCCCTGGTACAAAGGTATTCCCCCAGTCCCGCGCACATTCAGCGCGAAAAGTCTGCAAATATCGTGATAGTTGCAGGGTGGCACGTGCTACACATACCCCTTTTGCAGATGACGCCAATAGAAATGGGCCTGCAGAGGCTACAGGATTGGGCAATGAAGTTTGTGGGTGTAGTGTGTACGGACTGACAGAGCTACACTGTGTATTTGTTCACAGAATTGCAGAGGGTGCCGTTATGGGTGTGTGTTTAACAAGGCACAGCGTGCAGATTTCAGGGTATGCCGACATACATTCAGTGAAAGTGAATGCAAAACACTTTGCACTCGCTACTCATTTACCAACCTATGATGTATATGTGTACTGCTATGGACTAGGTACAATGAAGTGCTTGATTTTGGTTTGTGTGTGTGATACGCAAACATGACAACATTATTCTGTTTCATTGTGCAGGGAACATTCCACAGCATGTTACACAAGTTTCATTTCCGTTTGTGATGAAGGAGGCCCTTGCCCCGTTGATGCGTTTCTTTCCGATCTCTTGCATTCCTTTATATCGCAGTATGCAGCGACCAATGTGGCGGCCTCATTTTCTATTTGGTCCGTCAATGGAGACAGCGCGTACATGGCATACTTCACCCATGGCATTATGACGTTTCACAGCACGAATACTTTTCCCTACCTACAACGTTCATCTTACTGTGCCAGCTATCTCGATTTCTGCACACCCCATCTAAATTGGCTTGGTGCCTTTCTTGCCAGTAGTGATATTTTCTTATAGTAAGTGTTGCGCTGTGACTGTCTTCAAAACGCTCTGCAACACGTAAAGAAACCTCTTTGTACAGCACACTCCTTTCTAACTGACTGCACTACAGTGTTCTCCACAATAGCATGCCTCCCGCCCTGCATGCGTGCATTGGCAACTCCATTGTTCATCTGTTAAAGGCGCTTTCTTTGTTTACCTTTTTCCATTCCCCAGTGCATCTTTATTTATTATCGTGTTCTCATAAACGCCACAGAAGGAAAGCCAGGAAAGTCCAGTACAGAAGGGACAGCACCTGCCTAGATACTATAGGGGGCGTGCGGGAGACAGAATTATTGGGTGGCCGTCATCTATATAGGCGGTACTTATTGTAAATGCTCTTGTAACGACCATTGCAATGCACTTCCAAGTACCTTCCCTGTGCACAGTAGCGCATTGCACTACATGTACAATACAATGCCCTTTGCCGGGTAAGGGTCTGTAGCACAGCATATGCTTTGGAAAGGTTGTTTTACAGCTCCGCTGCCCTACAGGCGTGCCCCTCTTGTTGCCCGCAGCAGATGTGGCAAATGCTGTACATGAAAGTACCCAACGTCATTCTTTGAAAGGCGATGATGTCATGAATGAGATTTGTGATGGTGTCTTTGATGTCATGGGTGTTAGTCCTTGCAGTGAACAATGGTGGCACGAGTTATGGTTGCTTAGCTTACTACAAGTGTCGAATTATGGGTATTTTTCGGTTTTACCTGTAACCATAACGTTCCTGTAACAACGTTTTTCCATTGAATTTCACAGGTTTTTTAGTAGTGCAACTTAATCATAACGTCCCTTTAACAACGTTTTTTGATAGCATATATATGTATATTAGACTGCCGCCCTATAGTTAAGGTGAGTGGGAGACACATAGGAAACCCTCAAAATTGTATCGTAAATAGGTGAGTCTGAGACACATAGGAACCCCTCAAAATTCGGAAATAACTTTTGATTCAAGTAACAATTTTGGCAGAAATTTCGAATGTGAATAAAGTCCCTAGGGCCGCTGCCCCCCGACTGCAAAATTTTTAGAAGATTAGTTAAAACATAAAAATGTTACTAAGCATAAAAAAATATATTTAAAAAGTGAGGCTTTCTTCCCATTCATTTTCCCATAGACAAACAAGGTCTGAACCAACTTGGGCATGAAGTGTTGACCCGCGATGCATGCCTGGTTTGGGGTTATTCTTTGCAGTGCTTTTTTAAATATTTGATGGAGACGTGGTGCACCCATCCCAAAAATAGATAGTGATATTTAGGGGATTCACCCGAAACCGGGTGTTTTTAGAAATGAAACGACCACCATCTTGTTTTTCTCCCAATGCGAACAATATTCACGGCTATAGCCAAGGATATGGGAAAATGAAACGCAGGAAAAAAAGCTATTTGCAGGTCAAAAAACATGGAAATGCCACCAGGCTAGAGGTCACCAAGTGAAATTGTGGAGTTAGAGGGGGTCTAGGGACTGAGTTTGCAGCACACAGCTTTCCGTAGCCTCGGCTATAGCCGCAAATAGCCGACATCTGAAAGCAAACTGTGTCACAGAAACAGTGTGTGTTGTGGTTGTGGGGTCAAAGGGAGAGGGCAGGGGAGGCGTGGAGGCCATCTGGGGAGTGGGGGGAGCTGACACAGATGATGGGGCACTTGGTGAGGGTCTGGGGGGGCTTTCATTTAGCTTCTGGCCATTTTGCCGATATTTGGGCCATATCCGAGGTTACAAAGGACTACAGATAACTGCGGGTACAAGTAGTTCTGTTCCTGCGGTTATATATTTTGGGGCGCCAGTGTTTCATATCCTTTTTAAAGTTACTTATATAGGTATAGGGATGTAGGGGGTGATAAATCACTGGCCATGGTCAGTGACGTGGTAGGTATTTGGGAATCTTTTTTTATTTTGGCTGTGTGTTTTCAGGCTTTTGTATATGTGAGACTTTGGAGAAAAAGAGAAGAAATTAGTTTAACAAAATTAATATAAAAAATATCAATCATATTCCATTTTTAGATGCCCCGTACGATGTATTTTAGTTTGTGTGTTCTTACAGTATTATGTTGTGTGGCTGTTTGTTTACCCAGTTTACTGTTAGGTATTATTTTCTGATTGCTTTATTTTTAAGCTACTGTATATAGGTACACGAGTAGTGTTGTACTGTATTGATATTTTAAGTTGTTTTGTAGTATAAAGCCTGAAGTGAGGCCCCCTTTTAATACAATTTTTGTAACTGCAGTTATGATAAAAGTCAATTATATGTAACCGCAGGTATAATAAAACACTTTTTTATTTTATTGTACTTGTGCATTTGTATGTCATAAGTAGTCCTTAAAAGGACTGTTTTGAGGTATACTGAGTGTAGTATTTTAGCACATCTGAACTGCTGTTTTGGTGTTTTGAAGGAACACAGCATTTCCTTCATCAGTTAGGTGTACTTTGTCAGGTCTATAGAAATTGGTCATGTAGTACTGTATTTTGTTGTTCGAAATCCATAATTGGTTGTGGTCTCTCATGAATGCTGAAATTTCTTTATTAACATTTATCTGGGATTTCTCAATGTTACCATTAAATCTGGTGGTCCATCTCCATTTTTGCCTCTAAATCAGATTGGAAAATATGAAGCTGGTGTGAGGAAATAGTTCCATTAGTTTTGCCATGTCTTGTTTGATCATTAAAATAAGGGACACACATCGTACATTCCCCAAATCATTGCCTCCAATAGTGAATAAGTATAATGTCTGGGTGCTGTGTATTTTTCAGACTGAACACTTCTGGGAAAACATGGAACCAATGCATTCCCTGCAATCCAAATCATTTAATTGTAAAATCTTTGAAACCTAGGTCCATGTTAATATTGGTTTCTCACAAAAAGCCAGCAAACAAAATAGCCAACTGTCGTCGATCAGCCACACAGTTTTCAAATCAGCAATGATATCTGCAGTCTTTCTCTGTTTCCAGGAGTATGATTCATAGTTTGAATTTCTAGAAGTTTGTATGAGCAGGGTTTGTATGATGTGTGTGTTATGTGGTTTCTAATTGGTTGATGGGGTTGTTGTTCTTATTTGTGGTTATCCAGGAGCCGCACAGCATGCAGCGTTGCTATCCTTGGGTATATAGCCCATACCATGTACAGCCATGGCTATATGAGTGTATTGGGGCATTGTAAGAGACTAGGGAAGTAGAGGAGGACCATGAGAAGTTGAGGGGGGACTGGCAGGCATTTTGGGGACACTTGTTTGGAGTTTGGGGGAATGCAAATACAATATTAAACCTGTAGTTTTTACGGATAGCTGTGGGTATCTGCAAACGGCCATGAAGGGCTGCTTTATAATTGCATCTATAAAAACAGCACATGCACAGGCGAGTCAATACTTTCGTTATTTAATTGGTTTTACCCGTAGACGCGGTTATACTTGTAGCCGCGTCTATAAACATACACTTTCTGTGCAATAATCATATTGTTATGTGGATGATACAGTACAGAATGTTATTTGTGTTTGTTATTTGATCTGGTTAGGTGTTGTTTTATTTTATTTGAAGTTTTGAAGGCAGTTTTAGTTTGATTTTGGGTTTGAAAACAAATGTACGTGTAGTCGCGTATACAAAGCAAGATCTGCAGTTGCGTCTAATAGCCACGGCTATGAAAGATACTGGGTGGGCGAAAAATAGATTTCTGTGAGTTGCATTGTTTGCTATTGGTTGTTGGTACTTTTCTATTTCTGTAGCTCTCTGTGATAGGTTGTGGGACAATGTGTCATCCATTTAAGTCGTTTTATTAGTAAATAGTCCTCTTTTTTGGTATTTGTTATTCGTCAAATGGCACCACATTTATAAGGCCTTAAAATATGTTGACGCCCCCCCCCCCCTAACCTTTTTTTGTTCCCTCTTGGCAAAACAGCAGAACCATTCGGAGTCAGGTCTAGAATGAAATTCCAAAATGTCATGCAGTTTCATTGAGTGGTGCCAAAGTTATAAGCCATCCGAAAACTGCTTTTTACCAACCCTGTAACGCAGAAATAGGCATAGATGCTCCCAAACATCTCTGATGTTCCCGAACATCAACGACTGCCTAGGACATCCAGACTGTTCGCGGATGTTGGAGTTGTAAAAACACCTGTTTCTTTGGGCTTTTTAAGGCCATATCCCATCACATCCTCATCAGCCAGTGCAATGTTGTGTTTTTTAATATGTTTTCACTGCAGTGTTCGCAGACAACGGGTAGTGTCCGTGAATCCAACATGGTGGCCGTTTCCAAAAATCTGACGCACCTCACAATGTTCACCATCCAATCAGCGGGTGCATCTGATGTCTGCGGACCTCACGCCGCCCTCTGGACCAATCAGAGGCCTGACCATGGAGTGAACAGGGAAGTGAGTCTGCGGACCAAACCCAGATATCACAAATAGCTGTTTACCAACTTTGTGGCCGTTTAAAAAATAAATTACTGGACGGATTTACACTAAATTTACAAAAGCATGCTTTCAGGACCACGCTGCTGCTCCTTTTGCAAATTTGGTGAAAATCTGTCCAGCGGTTTGGGCTGTAGGTGTGCGCAAAACATTTTTTCCATTGTGTCTATCGGAAAAAAACACACATTTTGGTACCCCCTATAACTTTGCCCCCCTCCACGAAACCTCACAAGACTTCACAGAATCAATCTGACGGGGCCATACACCTTTTTTGCAAAGTTTGGTGAGGATTTATCCAGGGGGACAAAGTTATAAGCCTCCTAAAAAGTGCTCTTCCTATGGGCCGAGCAATTTAAACATAACGACACAGCTGCTACCGCAGGTCGTGTAATATATATTTTGCACAAAGTGAAGCATACAGTGGATCGGCTTCACAGGCGAAAGGGCACTCCAAAAATACTCCATGATGCTATATAGCTTAAATCTGAGTCTTTTTAACCACCAGGTGGATACAAACAAAAGAAACCAATAAATGTTACCCTCCACTGGCTTTGTCACGGTATATACATATATTACCACTGTTATAAATTAGTCATCACCAAACTTACCATTTTCAAAATGATGGCATTGAAACCACTTCATACAACATGTGAGCAAGTTGATAAGCATCAGTGTCTTGCTGCTTCCGGTTTTGAAATTGTGGTCTGCACGTACAATCCTGTACCGTCCACGTCCACAAGGATTAGCGCAGAAGGGAATGAGACAGGTTTGTTTCATCAATAGCGCAATAGGATACAGGTATTTGATGCCCCTGACCGTCAGTATCACCATATCAACATTACTTCCTTGACTTAATCATCTCCAGAACCCTAACATCAAACCTTCTTCCCACCCCCAACCCCTTTTACAGATTTCTAAGTGTTCTCGATTCCACAAAGCCTTCTTTAGCTTCAAGTACATACATTCAAGGAACTCGAGCTCTCAAAAGGAACCTTAAAGGACACGATCACAGAGGTATCAGACAAAGGTTTGATTCTAAATACTTCCTGAGCACAAACGTGCAATCTTGGGTGTTTTGTCCAAGAGCCGACCAGACAAAATTGAAGCTCGAGTCAAAGGATCAGGGCAGGAATAGGATGTTAGCTGTTCATGGATGACCATGATAGAAAACCCAGATCAGCATCATAGAAACCCCTCCATAATCACCACCTGACCCATATAGGGAACCCAGATAGTTTTCAGAAGACATTTACACATATATTCCGGGGGCTGCCCTCCCTCAATATTGTTTTACCACTAGTTTGTTATTCTGCCACCTTCCATTATGTCTCTGTATCTCTGTACTAGAGTTATTATATTTGGGCGCTGCCTGTTTCAGCTACTCACAAGCATCCTGAATTGCTTTTTCAACATGAGGTGACATAACAGAACATTACCAACATAAACAAACACTAGTTATCATAACCTGAAACCTGCAGGAGTTGCTCTCAAGTTGTCTACATGAAGTAGTAAAAACACTATGTTGGGGCCTTGAAAGTCTTTCTGTCCATTGTACTGATGTACCCTTCCTAACTATTAAAGTGCCTGTGCCATTGTAGGAAGAAAAGATAAGCATTTATGCGCACCATTATTTTGTGCTTGATACCATCCAGTTGTAGAGCAGTTTTTTCCATTTTATATTTCATTTATGTTGCACCGTGTTCTTCTAGAGCCATTCAAATTATTTGTGAGAGAGAGAGAGACAGAGAGAGAGATTGAGTGAGAGAGAGAGAGAGAGAGAGAGAGAGAGAGAGAGAGTAGCTTTTCTATGAGTGTGTGAGGCACAGCCTAGCCGTAACCCATATTGTTTATGGAGCCACTGTTCTGTGAGAGAGAACTGCATCAAAGGATACATTTAAGGAATGTCTGTACTGAGAACATTAGCATCTCTTAGCATTCGGGAAGGCAAAAGAATGTTGCAGGAGACAGAACATGTGCCTACAAACGTAGCTGAAGGGCCACCAACAAAACTCAATATTATACAAGCACAAGTGAACATTTGTGGCAAAGGTGCTTCAACTAGAAGTGTATTATGTGGCCAGGGCACCTCTGCAACTGTTAAGGCTTCTATAAATGAAAGGTCTATGCCTAAAAGTGCTGCAAGCCAATTCACGACCAAAGAAGGAAGTCCTACTAATAAATCGCAAACACCAGATGTGACAATTTCTGAGGCCTGTGCCAAGAGGGAGGGAGAATATGAATCTGATCAGTACTGAAATGAGATGAAGTCACTTGACAGTGAAACATCAGGTGATCTAAGTGACCGTGTAGAGAGATTGGACTCAGATGTACACTCTGTGGATATTGATCATGTGGAAAGTGTGGCAAAAAGTGAAACCCAGCATGTATACAGAAGTGAAAAAGATAGCAGCACAGAGGTATTCAAACTGTGGGGCGTGCCCCCCCTCCAACGGGGTAGGGGGCAGCCACATTCCCAGGGGGGGCACGGATACCCAGCCTGGCATTTTTAAATGGAGGAAAGAAAAAGCGGGGCAAGGGGAGCCCTGGGCAGTTGCGGCTCATCCATAATGGAGGAGCCAGCCCGGTGAGACACTGAGTGCTCCATCAGCTGCTTGAGGGAGTGCTCCTGGGCTGGCTGAAGTGTCAAAGGGAAACTCTTCGTGTATCTGCAGCAGGCAACACACCAGCAAGGCGATGGGGCAGTGGGTTGATGGGGGTCGGAGTACGGAAAGGGCTATTTGGGGGTGCAGGGAGTACCCAGCAAACAGCAGATAACAATGTCAATGGTATGCACACAAGCCCGCATGCACACCCAGGCTGTGGGGGGGAAGCAGAGGAGGCATTTTGGAGACTGGATCATGAATGATGCCTCATAAAGTGCAAACAGCGTTGCCCCTCCAACAGAAAGATAGAGATCTGTTACACTTGCTTCTGTAGCTGTAGGACAACCCCTTGCCACCCGTCTTTCCATTGCAAGGGTCAAACCTAGAGTCCTAGGGCATGCTGTCCCTCTCCTACTCTGAAGTATCTTAGTATCTTCCCACTTTACACGAAGTATAGTATCTTTACACTTACTATAGGTACTGCAAAACGCCAGGAAAGTTTACACCCAGGGAACGGAAAGGTCTGGTAATGGAGGAAAAAGAAATAAGAACTCCGCAGCACAGGTATACCACAGCAAAGAGATCCTCCTGGTGGTGTATGCTGCACTGTACAAGTTGGGAGTCTGCAACATTTGGTACTCCAGATATTTTGGCCTACAAATCCCTTCAGTCCTAGCCAGCCTAGTCATGGGCGAGGGATCATGGGAGTTGTAGTCTAAAACATCTGCAGACCGCCGAATATATAAGTGCACAAAATAAACAAAGCGTTGCAAGTTCAAAGGTTAAAAACAAAAGCACAAGGTGCATAATTTAAGAAGAAAACATTGTTGTTAATAAAGTAAGCGTAATATTCTTCATCATAACAGGGAGTTCTCACACTAAAATCATTACCTCTCCTTTCTCTGGGCTAATATTCAAGGTGTTTTGCTGATAAATTGCATTGGGAAACTACTCCGCAGACCGCCTCCAACTTTACCAGGGACCATACAGATCTTTACACAAGAGAACCAGGTGACTGCAGTTTATGTATAACAACTGACCGCATGTCAACATCCGGCGACCCAATTACCAGGACACTTTCGGGTTTATTGCCTTTAGTATTAAATAGACACAGGTCCCTACACTCTGACTGCCACTACCAGTGCCAGAAAGAAGAGCGGAAAGCGTCGTTAGATTGTGGTGTGTTTAAAGGCCTATGTGACTTAGGAAAGTGTTTGCTTTCCTGTTCCACACAGATCACTTTTCAGCACAGTGCTAAACAGAATAGCTTCAATGACGTCAATCCAGAACGCCTCTATAATTATGCTCACCGTGAACGCGGGCAGAGCCGCATTCACAGATTAGGCAATAGGTATAAAGTATTTATATGGATGCGAATTCCCAAGACGCGTGGAGGAGCCTTCATTAAATCGCCCCAAAGCTATAATCTTCTTTTTAGACGTCCCCGTGCAAAAGTTCAAATCTCACCTCCCCCCACCGCTCCACGTGTAACAAAGCAGTACTTTAACTGCACGTGTGCTCTGCTCTCCTTTCAGCGCCCCTCCCGGTCTGCAAGATTAAATTATCAAGGGAGGTAGCCGGGGACATATTCCCGTTTACCCAGGTCCACAGACGGCACATTGGGAAACTACTGAATACACACAGCATTTCACAAGAACTGATAAGGAAGCAGCGCGTGGAAAGCTGCTTGCCTGATACCGGAACCTGGTGTCTCCGGGCCCTGTGACGCAGCGGAATGTCGCATTAACCTGCCCCCCTGACACGTCTCTGGCCCCACCCATAGGGAATTCCACGTGTACTTTCCTAGTTAACAATTTTGAATCACAAATGCTTCTGATGTATTATTATTATTATTATTCTTATAGTGGGCGGACCTATCTTCGGGAAGAAACGGGCACTTTACATCCATAGGGGAAAAAACACGTAAGGGAAGCAGAAAAACAAGGGAGCAGTGAGCTGACAACAGAGGAGGGTGGGCAATTTGGCAAGGGATCTCTCTACAAGCAACCCGTGGGGAGCAGATGGGAGGAGCACATTCCAAGAGAGCCAATATGTAGAGGCATAGCCAGGATTGCCTTACAGGTGGGGCCTGAAGCTAATGTACTTGGGCCCACTACACTGACATTAACATTTCTAAATGCCCACACAGCGCTGCTGAGTTGGCATTTACAGATTTTGGATGGGCCTTGCCTGCTGAGGCCCTGTCTACGCTTCTGCCAATATGTGAGCAATTGATACATATTTGGTGGTGATCCATCACGGATTTAGCAGCTGAGGGTCTCCCCGCCCCAGCCCCCAAATTCTACCCGTTTGCCATGCCACCTTTCCCTGAGGCAGTTTTAAGAGGTTCTGTTGACAGTGTCGATGCATGCTGGTGTGACCGCTTTTTCTCATGGACATGGCCCTCTCATTTGACATCACACGCAAGAGTGCTTAGCCCTGATCTGCCGGTGGTTGTTATGCCTACTCCTCTGTGTATTTACCAGCTGGCTGCAGCTCATGAATTATTCACTAAACTCTTGAGAACAAACCATGGCGTGATGAAGTACAAACATCAACAGACGAGGCACAGACTAAGAAAACAAACGCTACTTTGATGGAAGAACAGCAAAGAGTGCTTTGTGCCATCAAACGGCCTCTGCATTGCTTCTTCAGAGAGACGCTCTGCTTGGTTTCGATGGTGAAATGCAACATTACTAAGATACAAGCCATGGCATGTACAGCAACCACAATCTGCGGTGTATTCACATCCTTCAGCGTCATCCTTAATTTGAAATGTTCTTGTTTGAGGGAGAAGGGATGCTCTCTGGGTGTCCAAACTTCGACACCCTCAAACCCCTGATGCTCTCTGGGTGTCCTAGCTTGGAGAACCTCAACCCCCAACGATTGCCAACCTGATTTACCTTCCCTGATCGTGAGGGCTGAAAGAAGGTAGGTTAAAGAGGAGTGTAAGGCTCCTGTCACCTCGCATCTCAGAAAAATATTTTGAAGCTAGGGTAGGCCATCCGTCCAAAAGGCCTTGTGTGTTAGACAAATCACCTTGAATTCAAGATAATGTGCCACTGGGAGCAATGCAGCCACAGCCGTATGCGAGACATTGCCACGCTTTCATAAATTAAAGACAATTCCCACTGTTTTGCCCAGGATCCATTGAAACCTACCGGCGAAACCAGCTTCCAGGTTAATGTCTGGCTTCACCTTACTGAAGACACCCACTGATGCTGAACGATGTCAGCTTGTGGTAATATGTGTAAAGGATGTGACCTAGCAGTTTGGGCAGTTCCTTGTAGGGTGGTGCCAAGACTGTTTTGCATATGCTTCTACTTCTGTAGCGGCCATGGGTCTCTAAAGAATGTACACTGTTTCTGATGTATTCAAGGCATTCCATCCATCATTTAATGGTTAAGTTTGCCTCCCCAAATATCATAGGGTTGTCCAGATGTTGTCTCCCTAAATGGGATATGTGTGTTAAGGAATTCTGTGTATAGCATCCAGGGTAACATTACACTGATCATGCAAATACAGGTGAAATACGTCTAGGGTTGGCCAGTGGTTCTGTGCCGAAGGGATGTGAGCTCATGTTTGAGCTAGACCTCCTCTTCTGAGGAAGGACCAAGATTGATTTGTACCCTCTGGCTTTCCTCCTTATATACTGACAGGGACAGGCTAGATACGAATGGAATGGACAGTGGTCATGGTTGCTTGTGTAATGAAACCCGGAACGTACAATCAGTCTAGTCGACAAAGTACAGATTGCATGAGATTTCATGCAAGCAAACGTTAATAGTTGCAGTGCTACCCTTGGACCTCCTCAGCAAGGTTTTCACCACCAAGCCATGGTATGCCTTAAGCCTATCAGATCTGGTCACTTGATGACAGTGCTGCAGATCTTGTTACCATTAGCTCTGAGTTCTTCGAGTTGAAGGCCAGTTTGCTGACTCTCATTCTGGTGTGAATTTTACCCAGAGGGACACAGACCCTTTCGCCACTACCCCCCTTCTCTTTGAATATCAAATGAGCATCATATGAGTATATGTAAAAATCAAAAGGATGTACTTAGAAGACACAGCTAGTGGTATATTCTACCCATTGAGAAGAGGCTTGGAGAGGGTGGAATCCTTTTGTACATTGCCATGAAGTGGAGTGATCTCTGACCAGCAGGCACAAATTTAACTCTGCTGAGTGCACACTCAAATAAGGAACTTAGACATCTCTTAGCCTTTCCTGCTACTCTAGTCATATTCTGTAACCATTCCACCAAGAGAGAGGTTGTTGTGTCAAAAGCCACGAATAAATCAGGGATCTCCATGATTGCTGGCATTCCCTAATTGCAAAAAAGCTTTTACTGGTACATATATCACTGCACATTCTGTGCCATTCTCCTCCTGGTTTGTTCTAGAAGGCCAAAGTCCACAATGTGCAACATGAGTTGAGGGCAAACTAAATCTGGAACACCTTCCCCACTATAACCACATTAAGAAAATGAGGGGAACACTGGTGTGGTCATCTGGGGAGAAGCTGGTCTTCCTAGAAAGGAGATAGGAAATAATGTACCCAGTGGAGTGATTGCTCGACTCCTACGACATGGGCCCTTTCCTTCATACTTACAGGATTCAGGCCCTGAGCAGGGATGGGATCAGGGCATTTCTTATAAACAAATGGCAAAGCCAGGCTGTATACACTGTGGGTCAGAGTGTGGCAAATATCCGAATTGTTCAGCACTCATTCTGGGTCCAATGAACAGTTCAGAAAGAATGTGGGGAGGTAAATATTCGGAATATAATGGAATTTAGTTAAGATGTTTGCTGTAAATGTAGGGTTTATCTTAAGAGCTGCCCTTATGAAAAACCATACAGGTTTCCACCACTTATTACACTGTGATCATCCAGGAAGACATGACATAGAACAAGAAAGATGATTTCCAAGAGGATAAACGTACCTCTGCTGTAGCCATGGCTCTGAATGATGGTGGGCAAAGGCGAAAGACCAGCATTTATATCTGAAAAAGGGTGAGTGGGCTTCTAAGTGCCTTGTTACCACAAGTCTGGTCAGAGAAATTACTCTGGCTCTCCGTTCTGTTTGAAGTCTCATTGAATGTTGACCTCCCCAGGTCCAAAATGAAGATAGACCGTTATCTGATAAATAAGGCCAGGGGTGAACCACACGTCAGGCTCCCTAGTGAAACAGTTTATCAATTTACTGCAGTACCAGGACTAGGCATAGGATCCTCCTGCAGCTTGCATGAGGTCTAAATTATCCACAGGCATAGCCAATTGTACCAGGTCAGTTGCTCAGGACCAGGTTGCTAAGTTTAGTGTTTGATGGCAGGGATGCAAGCCATGCCCGACTGATTGCTCAGGAGGCTGCAGTCTCCCTTGCAGCCACAGACTAGTAACACTCTTGATTTGGACTGTATGAGAAAGCCACAGACCACCCGACACATGAGTGGTGATGATGCTCATGGAGCAATTTTGACTCATTCGGAAGACTACGAAGAAAAGTGCAATCCATTACATTCTCCCTATCGAGCGACAGGGCATACTCCGGTGACTGTGGGCCTTTCCACATACAGGAGGTGCACAGTGGATGTTGCTTGTTCTAATGGGCCACAAACAGGTATACATGAGGCAGGACCATTCTTGTGAAGAAGTCTTTAATTATAACACTGTGGGGTTCCCATTTGTGGTTAGCATGAGCAACCTTGCTTGTGTGATCGGTGAATTGTTTGTTGCTCCTGCTTTTTGGAAAGCTTGTAGATGAATGCCTAATGATATGTCAAATTACTGCAATTCCTTATCGCCAACAGAGAGGATTTGCCAACCTCACTCCCGATCATCGATGTAAAGCCTGACCATGTGTGGAGATAAACACACTAGCACTCTGAATAGCTCTGATGAAGGCCTGTAGAGTAAAAAATATTGTGTTGAACTCTAGCACATCAATGCTGGACAATCAATCATGAGGGCTATATATATCGCTCACTCTGTCATTTGTAAGAGCCACCCCGAAGTTAAAACTGGAAGAGTTTGCTGTGATTGAGATGCACTAGTCCATTTCTTGAA
The DNA here is from genome assembly GCF_040938575.1 of Ambystoma mexicanum. NCBI lineage: Eukaryota > Metazoa > Chordata > Amphibia > Caudata > Ambystomatidae > Ambystoma > Ambystoma mexicanum. The sequence goes on from NC_090934.1 coordinate 1,322,776,560, forward strand.
AGAGGCATCCCACAAGATGTTTGCTTGCCTAGGACAAATACAAAATGCCTGACCTGATTTTAGACAGAATTGAGACTCTAACAAATTTAGGTTGTGAAGTTTGGCTCCATCCAGATGCAGTGGAGCACGGCTCCTCTTGAGGCTTGTGAACGGGACACCAAAAATTCAGGTGGCCGTATTACCCAAAAGCGTCTGAAACCAAAGGGGTCAGGTGCTCTTGTATCACAATCAATTGCAGTTTGAATGTCTCAAGTCTGTTCCAGAGGAGTCCTGTCAATGTGATGGACTGCTGATTTAAGAAGATCCAATTGTACTTGCTTAGGTTCACAGAGTACCTGCTAAGAACTGTGTTTGATTGTCTACCGCATGGTCATTGCCAATGCTGCCAAGTACTTCCCCCGAGGCTCAGTTCCTAAGATCCTAAAGTACATAATAATTATTTCACATCAGAAAAATCTATAGCAGACCTCTCTAAATTCAAAGTCAAGACCGCAGGCTGTTATTATGCTTCAATCACTTTACCTTTCCTCTGAGCAGCGAACAAACCTTTTGAAATCATAAACTACATTTTTCAGGATCCCCGCTATCTTCTGTAGTTTGAAAATGCTTTTTTGCACCTCAGTCTCATGTGACATGTCCATCCAAACCCATGACAGCATGCCCCAGGAGATCACATCCTGTCAACCGCACCCTCTTTCTTTGCTGATCCTCTCATCAGATAATCGCTACTAGAGTTTTCTATCCATGATTTCATATATATTTATTTGGGAATATAGGGCATTGTGCTTTCACTTACATTTCTTGTGTTCCTACTGCATATTGCAGCGTGTTACTTATTTAATGTTTAAACTTTCTAATTAAACCTTCCTTCAGTGCTCACTGCACAACTGATCCTAATGGCGGTGAGGTAGGTTGCTGCTACCTCAGCACACCAGCATAGTGTATTAGAAAGGCGTTTCTCCTTATAACACGGAACACATGGCATTCTATTACTGGTGACTGACAGCCCCTTTTCGTTCCCACCTTCTGCATAACACTCAGGCCCATTACTCTGCGTAGCAGATTGAGAACCACGCACAGACCATATCCACTGGTCAGAGTCGGATGGGGAATGGAAGTGTCTTAGGAGTATGAAGACTCAGGAAGGGGATCCTCAGGTCACTTTTGATTAGTAGTATAATGAGCAGAGTTACCAGGTTGGTGCACTAGCTGCCTGCTTCAAGAGAGTTCTTGGGAGTTCCATTGATTGGCCCATGCCTCACGCCATGTCCAACAGCCTGGGCTAGTCCTAGATAGATTGGATGCCCTAGAGTGATCCGTATGTGCCAACAGCCCACTCTGTCCAACACACATGCACCTTTCCAATGCAGCCAGAGCATAAAATCATCATTGTTGAAAGAACCCTTTTGGGTACCTAAGCGGGGGAGACCTCTAATCTAGAGATCTGCTTCTTGACACCCACCTCCCCACCAGGCTCATCCAACATACTCAAGGATTCCCTCCCGGAGGCCAATTCCAAATTCAGGAGACTCAAATTAGTCTTCATCGTGTAGTGGAAGGTGTCAGGCAGTTTACCATCTGCTGCAGAGGAAGAATTTACAGATCATCCACATGCAGTTGAGATGAGTGTACACTCCTCATCAATATCACACTCATACTTAGTGGATGTTGACGACGGTGACTCCGAGAAGGTCAACTGGCATGATCCCAAATGTACAAAGACGGCTGAAGGGCCAGGATTGCCTCTGGCTTTTCAAAGGCAAAGCATTGACATTTTCAACCAGAAAGATACACACCATTCACAATGTGGCAGAATAGATGAGCTTAAGAAAGGCAGCCGATAAGCAGTCCGAAGCTAAACTTGGGGAAAATTGTCTTTGAGAAAGTGTCAGCCACCCTTCAAATTGACACTGGTATACTGACCTCTATTTTAAAAGGAAAAACATCCGAAAAGGCAGCTCCTAGCGTGTTTGCTAGAAAAAGCTTCTTGACCGATCTGGGCCCCTTGCCAATATCAAGGATCTCTTGAGCTGTCCATTGATACCAGCAATCTGGTCAACCCACAGATACTAGCTCCATGACCTAATGTACACCATGAGATTTCACAGTCATTTCTCATCAGTTGTGCCTAATGTCTCTATTAGCTATTTTCCATTTCTTAGCATCAGCCATTCAATCATTTAGCTAGGTTCCGTTGCTTTCTTTCAAGCCATATCCAATCACCTCTCAGCCAGACAAGGCCCAATGCCAAAAACTTAAATATTGATTTATCCTTTCCCTTCCTTGGAATAATTCCCAGCAAACAGTTTAAAGGAAGCCAGGAATGGTGTGCATGCCAGCTCACCAAACCTACCCATGACCCTATGCCAATGGTCCCCTGCTGCTCCTCACCCCCACTACATGTGGAGAAAACTCTCCACTCCTTTATTATATTGCGAGCACAGATAATCAGTACTGTATTTAATCTTCGCAAGAATCAACAGAGTAATATATTACCTCAAAAAAGGTAGCAGGCGCTCCTCTCCAGAAAGAACATGGCATGATAACCTGTTCTGAGATGAGAGTTTGCAGCACACGCTTTTTGCTCACTGTACCTTTCACAGATGGGAAATATCCATTTGCATATCAGTCTTTGTCCCGCCCACATGGGCATTCCAGCACCGAAATGCTATGGCAATTCCTCTCTGAACAAGAGTACCGACAGCAACCCCATACACGTGGTTCAGCCTTGTTGGGCCTCATTAGTGAGGTAATATATTACCTCATTATACACTTTTAATGGACCAAATTAAACTTAACATTATTTAAGATTTGTTCGGGATGCAATAGCACTCTTGCCCATTCCACATCCTCCAGTGCTTCGCCAATCATTCTCCCATTTACGTCTGATTTCATCCTGAGTAACCAGGAATAGTAGTAATCCGGCACTATAGATTTCAGTAATGCACCTGTCTCCTTCTAACAGATATTTAAGGCCCCTATTGATTTCACACACCCTCGTCTTCTGATGGATGTCTTGCCATGCCTTCTTCACTTCCTCTGCCAATCTTGGAAATTTTAGGAAATTCAAGGACATACCTGAGCACTTTTCTCTAAACTCCTGATAAGTTATAAACCTATCCTCCATATATAAATCCCCCTAGACCATTGGGTGTGCCTAGCCTCTTTCCTAGATTCCAGGATAAGCGTACATCAACTTCTAAGCAGCATCTCTCTGGTACGTACCTAACTTTATAATTGCCTTGAGTCACAGTCTGTCTCCATAGCTTTACAGGGTTGAGAGCCAGTTCGATTTTTCTCCACACCAACCGATTGCACCCATCCTTGTTTAAGAATATTCTGTGAGGAGTCAAAAATGTGAAGCGGACTATGTTGTGTAGGTTTCTGAACAAATGCCATTTTATTATATTCAAGGGCTGGATGAACGCCTCACTTTCCCTGCCATGACGAGAATTTCATTGCCTAAAATAAACTAAAGGAAACACTCTAACAAAGGATATCTGTCCCTCACACTTACCCATATAACAAATACATTAGGAAATACGTAGTAGTTCAAAAACAACAATGATTGAATTCACAATGCAACCACAGCCTCTCTTCACAACCTGGGTGAATTCCACTTCCCCAGGTTTAAACGTGATTCTGCTCCACAGTTCAACAAAAGAACACAAGAAAATCCTGGTTTGCACAAAGTTCCAATACAGTTCGATGTTACTTCATCTTGTCAACAGAAAGTTCCAACACAGAAGATATAAGGCACTTCTTCCTTAAAAAGTTTCTCAGTTCCTCAATAGCAACAATGATTGTTTTGGTCAGGATGATTAGTCATTCTGATAACTCAAAGCACTTCTTCAACATCCACCTGACCTACTTCCAAGCCAGGCCTACAATCACCAAAGGCTTGCCATACGGGTATACTGTCCTGACCAAACAGTGCTTCACAACAAGTGCTTTTGTGGTTAAGATCAACTGACAAAAGGTTCACAACAGCTTCACAGTATTCAACAAATTGCAGCTTCAAAACTTTCAACAACCTTTTAGGGAAAACAAGATTCACATTGGTGCTTTTTAACACTCTTCTGCAAATGATGCTCCTCTCCTTCTGGATATCTTTACCCCGAAAGGCAGCCTTTTTGCCACTTTTGTTTCCCCACTATACAAGTAACCAAAGACTGATAGGGATATGGTCTCTTTCTGCTTCTCCTTTGGTTTTGGCAATGTGTGTTTATCCCAGCTTGTACCACATGTTGTACACAGTATGGGCAACAGGTTTCAGAGCTGCTGTGGCTCCTCGCGACCCAGAAAACTGCTTCTGTTAGTCCGCCTTTGCCCACGTCACTTCCAGGTGGAGCTCCTCTTGCTCCTGAGGCTCTTTGGAACACGCCAGCCACCGGAAACAGCCTTAAGGCCCTCAGGTGCATGCCAGCCACCTGAGACTGCCTCCTGCGTGTTTCCTGCTGCGCAGCCCCTCTAGACCAGGTCACAAGGGGGTAAGCTTTCCTCCTGCACACGTCCCACTGTGCTACCTCTGTACTTCAGATTTCTGGGGACAGAGACCCTCTCATGACTGGCAGCTTATATCTGCCAAACAGTGGCCCCAGCGTCTTCTCTCTCCTCCAGCTTCTTCCTGGGCTGCCAGCAAGAGTCAATCTGCTGCTACTTCTGGCTTCCCCTGCTCTTCACCACCAATGACAGCTCTTCTCTCATGGCCTGCACCTGAGGGGGCCTTTTAAGCCTCTCTGTCTGCCTCAGGTGTGGGTCATCTGCATTGTTGAGCTGACTACTCCTGCAATATTGTACCTCTTCTTCGTCCCAGTACTTAGGGGACTATGGGACTCCAAGTCCCTACTGGCAAAATTAGGTTTTCTTATTTCTGTTGTACAATAACCTCCAGTTTGTTCCTTATACCATTCTATAAAGGAAAATCACAAGGATTAGTTATTTGCCTGTATTAAAAAGAGAAGGGCAATTCTTTTAAGTCAGTACTATTCAAACATTTCCTTTGACTTTAGCTTTGGGTGTTAGGGAGGTCTTCGGCTTTACAGGTTACCCGAATTTTGCAAGGGTTTAGATTTCTCTGTGATTGTTTTCACTCCTATTTATATGTGAATCTTGTGGAACAGCAAGATGATTATTACAAGTTATTAAATACTTTGGCATTGCAGAGCCATTCCCCCTAGAGGAAGACAAATACTGTGTCTCATCCCATGGATTCCTCTCATTCCCCAGGGCCTTTTCACCTCCAAGGTGATCCTCCTGCAAAACACCACCCCCAAGGTCAGGATCAGAAAGTGGCTGCCTTTCCCTGGCCACCTGTAGGTTTCATCATACTCCCTCCCCATGAAACCAGTTCATAACATTTTCATCATGCTCAAGGGCTCTGACTTCAGTATTACATCCGGCCTGGGCAAAGCCCAGCTGAAATCAGGATAAGTTTGACCTCGCTGTCTGTGGCTGTCTGCGTTTGGGAACAACATAGAGCAACTCTCTTAGCACTACCATCTGCTTATAAAGCCAGCCTCCTGACGAAGCTCATGGCAACACGCCCTGTTCTTCCAATGCCAGCATGACCAGCACACTCATCCGGTCCTTATGGCCACACCGCCCCCATGCTGGTAACCCTTTTTTACATGCTGACAATAAACTCAATGCCACCAATGGTTTGCTCGGATGTCCCGTGATTTTCCACCTCTCGAAACTACTCAAATCTTATCTACCCCCCTCATACTGCTAATCCTCTTCTTGTTGACTTGGGTTTAATCTCTTTGTGACAAGTCCTCTTCAGTACTTGATTATCTCTAAGACTCAATATGCACTTTCTTTCAATTACGGAAACTTGGATTCCCCCCTACAATCCCACTATTACAGCTTCGTTGACCACCTCCAAGACTTCCTTTTGCCACACCCCGCGTTCTTCTGCTTGCGGTGGAGGCACTGATATGTTCTATTGTGCAAGTTTTGTAACTGCTTCTTCTTCCTCTCCTTCCCTTCCTAGTATCTCTTCTTTTAAATTTTCATTCACTACCTTTTCTAAGCCTTACCCTATTTAATTTCTACTTATTTATCTCTGCCCCCAGGGTTGTGGGCTCATTTTGTGAAGATATTAATAATCTCCTTTCTATTATTCTTCCACCCACTCCTCCTCTTATACTCTTAGGAGACTTTAATCTTCATCTATCCTCTGTTCACTCTTCTCTTCCATTCCTTGCTATTCTTGACTTTTATTTCCTTTCTCCGCTCTCCACACCTTCTTCACATATTTCTGGTTCCTGTCTTGATCTTATTTTTACTTCTTCCTCCCTGTCCACCTTTCACGTATCATCTCTTCCTGTCTACCTTTCTGATCGCGATCTTCTTTCTGTTTCAATTGTTCCTACATCTCCAGTCCTATCTGCTCCTTGTCCCTCCTCTTTCCCATTTCGTTGGCGCATTCTTAAAGTTTCAATACCCCACTGTTTATCTCTTCATGTATTTCGGCCTTACCCTTTCACTCTACCTTTTCTGCTTTGTCAGCTGACAAGGCAGCTTCTGTTCCCTTTTCTTAACTTTCATCTCTTGATACTCTATCCTACATCTGTTTTCTATCCATCTCGCAAACTCCCACAGCCTTGATTTTCTATTCATCTCCAGTCCATGCAACATGCTCTGTGTCACCTTGAAAGACGCTGACTCAAATCTAAGTCTGTAGGTGGCTATAACTCATATTCATCATATCATCTCGGGAGGATAGCTCAGGGGCAACGTGCTGACCTTGGAAGCAAGACATTGCAGACTAACACAGGTTCCATCCTCGGGTCCGCGCTTAGAAACCTCTGGGTATTAAGCATGTTATAAATAACCAATTAGCATTATATCATGCCTTGAATGATGATTGCCTTCATTCTGCTAAACGATCCTATTTTTCCGATCTTCTTCATGCACAATCATCTCATCCGAGATGCCTCTTCCAAACTCTTTCTCTCATCTTCTTTCCCCTCCTACTCCTGATTAGTCACTTAACTCCTCCCTATCAGCTTCCAACCTAGCCTTGTTTTTCTCCTTCAAGGTGGCTTTTCTTTGCCTTGCCATTGATTCTTCCTCTTCCTCTGCACAAACAGTACACTTTCCTCCTATTCCGCTCTCTACTACTTCTATTTCTCACTTTACTCCTATTACCAACAGGGACACCCCTTTTTTGTTGTCTTGAGCTCATCCTACTGCTTCACCAACTGATCTTATTCCTTCTGTTCTTATTCCTAAAGCCTATGCCTCTCTCAATTTGTACCTCACATCTTTTTTCAACATTTATCTTCTAACACCTCTACTTTTCCTTCTTCTTTCAAACATGCTTCTATTATCCCGATTCTAAAAAAGCCTTCTGCTGATCCCTCTCTTGCATCAAAACTTTGTCCTGTTTCTCTTCCACCTTATCTTTCCAAATTACTTGAGCGCCTTGCCTATTCTATGAACAATGCTTTGCATTAAGGCGCTATATGAATCGCAAATAAATAAAAAATATAAATACAAACATTTGGCAACACAGCCTCCCAATTACAGACCTTAAATAACAGGGACCCCCAATTTCCCCTTTCTCGTAGAGCAATTGCAGTGTAGCTAATGCTATACAAGGGGGTCAATCCCCTCATTGCAAGCTGATTACTATGAGTCCAATTCCTTGAAATAAGCTTTAGGTATCACCATCACCATACCTTGATATACAATAACCTTGGGAGTATTATAATTTTCACCATGGCCACCCTACGCATGATGGAACGCAAAAATATGAGCCAACAATCTACTAGTTTATTATATGATGTGAGCCCATCAAGCACATTATGTTACACTCATTCATAGTTCGCACTCACCATAATTTCTAGATACTTAAAATACATATCAGTTCTTTCCATATTTATATGTTTCAAATGTTCATCTACCGATGGGCGAATTACTGATTTAGATCGAATAAAACTCTAAACCAGACTTTGACAAATTCCTTGCGTGCTACTATTACTTGCTCCAAAACCACTTCTGGATTAGTAACATATAACAGAATATGATCTGCATATAGGGAAGCACAGTTAGAGGCATCACCTGCGTACAAGCCATCGTCCTGAAATATTTTCACCCACCACAGACACTAACTGTTCAGTTATGAGCGCAAATATTAGAGGCCATAACAGGCAATCCTGCCTAGTGCCCGGGTACATTTTCGATTTGCACGATATCACTCCATTAGTTATGATCCTTGCCTGAGATCTGTGCACAGCAGTGAAACCCACTTCATGGACTTACAACAAGACTCATTCTATCGAAAATCATTCATATATATTGCCAACCAATAACATCAAAGGCTTCATGGCAATCCAGGCTAGCAAACTGCATTCCTGCTCATCCACCCCATATCTATGTAGTAGCAAGAAAAGTCTTCTAAGTGTTTGCATTGTATTTCACCCAGATGTAAAGCCTCTCTGTTCCTTATGCACTATCTTGTTTATCAATTTACTCATCTTATGCACACTATTTTACACAGTATTTTAACATCCACATTCATTAAGGACAGAAGACAATCCGACCAGTATTACACTCTATCTTTTCCTATCATGGGGAGAAGTACCAACAAAGCCTCCAACGTTCTTCTCGGCAATCTCTCCACCCCAAATAACTTAATTAAAAACTTCCAGCAATTTAGGAGCCAAAAGGTTCTGATAGTGGTATAAATTGCAACCTTACGTCCATCTATGCTCAGTGTCTTACATCTATGCTGATTCACAACGGCCAAATAATGTCCTCCACGGCCATGAGTTTGTCTACAGGGTCTGAACCCTCCCCCAACAGAAATTGCATTTTATGCCTCGTCTAACGCTTCCTCAACCTTCTCAAGCGACAACCTTATTTGCTCTGAATACAACACCACAATTATTGCAATACACCTCATTAATTCAATATTTAGTGTTAACTACATCACGCTTCTTATGGTGTTAGATCATTGCTCTTCCCCACCAGCCACTCAAGTACTATACCTGCATTATCTCCTTATCCATATGGTCCGACTACAAATACTGCATAATCGAAATTGTTTAGTCTACCCTGAGCCTGCATAACTTGTTCCTGGCCATTTTATGTTTCTATTATAAGACTATCATCAGAAGGATCTGTGATGAATCAAGAGTAATCGCCTCATCTCCCCCAGGCAAAGCCACTCCCTTTGATGCTAGGGTGGTGAGCTAACACCACAAGACCCTCCCTGGGGTTCTGAGCATGTGGGACCTCATTGGGAGTGACTCCCCTCTAGGGTAAAAGGACCCTCATTCCCACAAGGAACTCCCTATACCAGGAACACTATCTGCCGATATGGGATTGCCTTCACTAACAAGTAATGTGCATTTCTTTTGTTTGGCTTCAGGTAATCCTGTATCAAACACGACGCATGGAGGAAAAGGGGATGCTCCCTTGAACATGGACCTGTATGTAACCAAGACTCATCCATTAGAGGGGGTAAAGGGAGGCATACGAAGGAGAAGCCTTATGACGTAGCTACGCCTTGGAACGGTGGAGCAGTCTGTAGCAGCAGAGCCCAAAGCAACCCGAGAAGGCGAGAGTGCCAAAGAAAGACGCAGGAGGACTGGTGCAGCGAACAACAGGGAAGACGCTGTCAGGACATAGTCCGGGAGGCCATCCAATGCAATGGTGTGATAAGACTTTCCGTGGTCGGCCAGGGGCCCGATCAATGACAGTGAGACCAGAGAAATGGGAGAGATGAAACCTCCCATTGGCAGACCTACTCCGAGAACACCAACACAGCGGGACACCAAGAGCGAGTTGTGATGAATCCTATGGATCCCTCACTGTACCCCTGCCTAAAGTCTCCTCCCAGGTGGCCAAGGAAAGGCAGATACTTCCTGATCCCGACCTTGGGAGTGGTGTACCACAGGAGGATCAACTGGGAGGATACAGGGCCGAGAGAGGTGAAGGGATCTCGTGGGATGAGACACAGTATCCTTCTTTGAAAGGGAATAACCTTTCAAATATACCAAAACATACAATGGCTTATTGCCATTACAAAATGTCTGAACGCCATATTAAATTTTGAAATATGGGCAAACAGGATGCAACATCTCTAAATATCGAACTTAAGAAGGAACCTGTCACACCTGATGTGGTTAAACATCCCCCTTACTCTCAAAGGTATGGAGAAAAGAAATCTGTAAATGGTGGAATGAATGAACTGTCTATACCTACTGCGATAAAACATGATGAAATCTGTAAACAAAATAATTCTAAAGTCAAGAATAGTGAATTACTAGTTAGAACTGATTGTGTTGCTTCGGACTCCAAGTCACATAATCCCAAGAGCACTGGGATGAAGAAGAAGGCTAAAGAGCAGTGCATGCCTGAAGGTCAGGCAATTAGGCTTAACAGCCCACACCTGAGGGAGGATGGGAGGATTAAAAAGCTCCCTCAGGTGCAGGCAAGTAGAGGTAGTCGTGGTTGGGGAAGTACTAGCAGTTGTAGCAGCACAAGTATTTGCTGAGGCAGGAGGAGGTGGCAGAAGAAAACATGTTGGTGGCGAAACCCACAGAAATGGGAGGAAAGATGGGATGCCGGATTTACCATCCACTTATTCCAGTTTTAAATTCTGAGTTGGTCCGTTTCACCCAAAGTCTGGATTGCAGAGGTTGCGCAATGGGAAGCGTGACGTCTGAAAGCTTTCCCCATGTGAATCTGATTGCAGAGCTTTCACAATGATAAGTGTGCAGCAGACCGTGCCTGGAGTGCTCCCGGGGCTTGTGGCGAGCAGTACTTCATGCCTGTGGGGTGGACCCAAAGGCAGCTTGCAGAGAGGAGCATGCCTGGTCTAGGAGACACCCATGGTAGAAGTCCTGCATCCTGTGACAGAGGTTGAAGACTCGGTGGGTGTTCCTGCACGTTCCCAAGCCCTCAGGCAGTGCAGGCGGCAACTGAAACCAGTTATTTTTTCACTCGTGATGGAATGAAATTGAATACAGCTGACCAGAGCCTGTCAGACAATGGAGTGCAACAAATGTAGCACTCGCATATAAGCGAATACCCTGTGGAAGGAAGTTGTAAACCTTGTACATCCTCAAAACAGCTTTAACAACATTATTAATGGTCATGTGCACTTAAAAGAGACTATAACACAAAGACCAAGCCTCGGTAAAGACCTAACAACATTGTGTCTTGTAAAAAACAAGTTCTAAACCTCTATACGTTGAACAGGAAAGAACTAACAAGCATTAACTTAGGGGAACACTCATTGCCCTCAGCCAAAAGAAATTGAAAAATCAGTTCCAGATAACCATTACTACCAGAGGAAAAGGGACTGATAAAACATCTTTAAAGGTGGAGCTTGTACATTAATGACTATGGTGTGGAAGAACCAGCTATTGGTCAGGAACCCACATTTTCAAAGCCAATAGAGGTTGAATTGAAAGTACTTGGTTGGTGGCTTAAAAAAAAAAAAACAAGAATGGTTAAAGGGTGGCCCTGGAAGGAAGGCGGTGTTAAAAAGGAACAAAGACATTGCTTGTCTAGCAGAGCAAAAAGAGCACTCGTGAAAATCTTGTCTTTCCTATAGTGATGGACAGAAATGTTAAAAGCTGTTTGAGTTGCAAGAAGGTGTTGTGTTTAAATGCAGACAAGTGAAGACTGTATGGTATACACTTGAAGTAGTTAGGTCGGCCAGGAGAGTGGATTGTAGGTAGAGATGCACACTACTTGTTTGATCTATTCAACCTAACAGTTTTTAAACGTTCTCCTAAAGTAGAGACACCACTCAACTTAATTCTTAAGGTGCACCCAGTTAGTAAAGTGCTACCTTTACTAAATAAATTAAAGAATCTGGGGAGATTCACCGATAATCACGGTGAATAAACTGGGGCACAGCAAATAGCAAGTAAATTGCACTTGTTTCTTAAATTGTGAATAAATTCAATGATTCATGAAATACACAAATACATTTCTTTTCAAATGATATTAGTATATTTTACAACATTATACTGGTGTATTTTAAATATCATACCCCAGTAGTTGTTCAATGGATATACACATAAATACTTTTATACAATTAATTTTCTTTAAACATCACACAATGATTATATTGCTGACACATGAAATTCTCACAAAACTTTGTGTTTAGATTCATGAAAAGTCCCAATATTTGAGTAGGAATCCGTTATTGGATATTGGTATAACAGTGGTCCTCTCATCTAACTACGCGTTTCGGGCGTGTTCCGCCTTTCTTCAGGTTTGAATATTGGATGACTGTACTTTCAATTTCGCCTGCAAACAATAATAAAAAGCTAAATCAATATACCCAGATTCTGATAATTTGATTCATGTATTTCAGATCATGTAAAGGTGCTATGTAACACTAACCTCAATACTGGATTTGGAGTTCGGTCAAGGTGTCTCTAATAAAGCAGATTATCTGATCACCGAAAGACAAATACATATCAGTGCCAATATGGATAGTAAAGTATGTGGCACAGTGGGACCAGTCGCTGACAATAGCCCTGTCGCCACACAAAAATCAGTCTGACTTCATGCCTTTCTTTAAAATTAAAGTGAGCTTACCCTCACTGTGTTGCTGAGATTTCAGTGTGTGGGCCAGTCATGGGAGATGTATGGATTGCCGTCCGTGTTTATTGAAAGTTGAAGTGATGCAGCCCTGAAAATATGTGAAGTCTTATTTATTAATCTATTCACTTTCTCTGTTGGATCCTGGAGAATTTCCAAATATGTATTTTGGTCATTCGGTTGTCTCAATATATATTGTATTTAGCTGTGTCCATAATCACCAAGGGGGTGCCTTGGTGATTATGGACACAGCTTAATACAAGATATACAACAGAGAAAGTGAGGAGATTAATAAATAAGACTTTGGATGAGGCAGTCGATTCGGACATCATTACCCACAAAACCAAAAACTTCTTGAACAATCTATATCCAATCATGCCTGTGATTTATATATTACCCAAGATTCATAAGAATTTGGCAGATCCTCCGTGATGACCGATTATCGCAGAAAATAATAGTCTGCTGGAACCCACTGCACAGTGTGCTAATGACTCATGACTTTGTGAGAAAACTTAAGACGGTTACTTTCAACCCTGAAACAGATTTATTGTTTACCATGGATGTAACTAGCTTGTACACCAATATTACCCAGCAGGCTGGATTGGAAGCAATGGAATGGATGCTGTTGAAAAGTGGCGACCAAGTGAAGAGCGATCCCCTCTTTATTTTGAAATTACTGAGTATAGTACTAGAAAACAACTTTTTCTCGTTTGAAGAAAGATACTTCATCCAAATATCAGGGACTTCAATGGGTGCAGCCATGGCACCGACTTATAGACGAGAGTAATCAACAACCCCAAGATGGAGGAATAAATTGAAATGTCTCATGAGATTCATAGATGACCTGTTTGGCATCTGGGAAGGTACAGAGGATGAAGCTAAAGAATTTTTTGAATACATGAATGATTTGGCCCCACGTATCAAATTCACCTACAAAACGAGCAGGACCTGTATTGAATTCCTGGACGTTAAAGTTTTTTGGAAAACTGATAAATTGGCCACGACCGTTTACACAAAGGAAACAGATAGGAATAGCTTGCTGTTGGCAACAAGCTTTCATCCTAAGAAACTATAACAAGTATCCCTCTGAGCCAATTTCTACGATATAGAAGGATTATTTCAGAAGAGGAAGAATTTGTGATTAAATCCAGTTAATTAAAATAAAAATGAATCAGCAGAGGTTATAGTGAAGAAGTTTTTTCTGAACATTATTCTACGGTGAGCAACATCTCGAGAACAGAAGCTCTTAAACCAAAAGAAAAAATCAAGGAAAATGATTTGGTATATGTTACGACCTACTCACAACAGAGTGGTAAAATCAAAAACATCATTAAAAAGAACTGGACTTTATTAGCGTTGGATCCAACACTAGAGAAACCTTTTCCTAACCTCCCACTTTTTGCATACAGCAAAAGTAGGTCGCTAAGAGACCATCTGATTAAATCAGATTTTACCCAGAAAATCAAACCGAAAAAACAATACAAGGGCACTTTTCCGTGCAACAACTGCAATTGCTGTAACAACATATTGAGTGGCGATTCCATCTGCCATCCACACAACGGGTGCAAAATCGTATTAAGGCATACATCTACATGTGATACAAAGAACGTAATATATGGTATTAAATGCCCCTGTGGCATGTATTACGTAGGACTTACAAGCAGGAAAGCCAAGATAAAATGGGGGGAACACAAGTCCAACATAAGGAATCCCTCCACTAAATCTCCAGTCGCACAACATTTTGTCTCAGCGAGACATACCATTGCACAAATCAAATTTGTAATCCTAGAATCAGTGAAACTTCCAAGGAGGAGAGGGAATCTGATTAAACTATTACAACAAAGAGAGATATTTTGGATTGAGAAATTGGATACCATGTATCTGCGTGGAATGAACATTGACTGGGATCGACACTTTCTTATGAGGATCTGAATCTGCAAATATATGTGATATGTACCGATTAGTTGCCCCAGATTCAAAATCCTATCTGTAAGTGTATATTGAATTGATTCATGGTGATTTATGACATGGGGTTAAGACCTAATGGAAAATGTAACAACCATATTTCGACTCACACGTTGCTTTCACAACTAAGCATGCACACGTTATATTTAACAATATATCATGAGGATATTATTTCTGATGAGAGGCATGGATCGAGTAAAATGGGGACATATTGATATAATACTGCTAACGTATTTTGCACTCACACGAACATCTATTAGATGCCTTAGGACGACCTTGTTAATATTGAATTATTAATATAATTATATAATCCGTGAAAATAAAGCCAAATATTTGCGAAGGAATCACCAAGATAGATTAAGGGGTTGAGAAACAACATGCCACAGTGAGAAAAGGTGTCCTTAAGGACTAGGCAGTGTGAAAAACAGCAGGAGTGACACTCCAACATGGCGCCCAGGCTGCATTCGCCATAAACATAGTAGAAGTGAAGGCTAAGTATTCCAAGCACACGGTTGCCATGCAACCGGACCCGGAAACAAGAGAGAGGAGTCGAAGAACTGAGTGTCCAAACAGTTTCGCGACTACAACGTAGCCGAGGCAATTCGCTCGAGTGTCCAAACAGCCTCACGACTACAACGAAGCTGAGGTAAATCGCTCGATAGATTATCCATTTCTTACACATGCAGCACATACATAGAGAGATATATCTTCATAGTTTGCCCTATTAACATCTACAGGGAATATTCCGGAACTGCGCCTACCAGCGAAGAGGTCAATCGAGTAAAGTCAATCGATTGCACGCAATGAGTGGAGTAAGCTCACCCGCGTACAGGTAGGAATACTGTCCGTGACAGAATATATTAACTGGAGGAGCAGAATAGCATTTTAAACCATATTAATCAACATACCACATATTTTCAGGGCTGCATCACTTCAACGTTCAATAAAGACGGGAATCCATACATCTCCCATGACTGGTATTTATGTGTATATCCATTGAACAACTACTTGTGTATGATATTTAAAATACACCAGTATAATGTTGTAAAATATACTAATATCATTTGAAAAGAAATGTATTTCTGTATTTCATGAATCACTGAATTTATTCACAATTTAAGAAACAAGTGCAATTTACTTGCTATTTACTGTGCCCCAGTTTATTCACCGTGATTATCGGAGAATCTCCCCCGATTCTTTTCGGCCAGGAGAGTGGGCCAAACAGAAGCAGAGGTTGAATACTGGGAGTTGATCACCCCGGTGAAAGTTGAAGCTGTTGTGTTTCATGGTGCCAAGAAAAGAACACTGTGAGGGGAGAAGTTGGAGTTGTTGTGTTTCATGGTGCCAAGTGAAAAGCACTGTGAGAAGATCCTTGTGTTTCATGGTGCCAAGAGAAAAGCACTCTGAGGAGAGCCTTGTGTTTCATGGTGCCAAGAGAAAAGCATTGTAAGGAGAGCCTTGTGTTTCATGGTGCCAAGAGAAAAGCATTGTGAGGAGAGCCTTGTGTTTCTTGGTGCCAGAAGAAAAGCATTGTGAGGAGAGTCTTGTGTTTCATGGGACCAAAAAAGAGCACTGTGAGGGGAGAGGTTGGAGTTGTTGTGTTTCATGGTGCCAAGTGAAAAGCACTGTCAGAAGATCCTTGTGTTTCATGGTGCCAAGAGAAAAGCACTTTGAGGAGAGCCTTGTGTTTCATGGTGCCAAGAGAAAAGCACTGTGAGGAGAGCCTTGTGTTTCATGGTGCCAAGAGAAAAGCATTGTGAGGAGAGCCTTGTGTTTCATGGTGCCAAGAGAAAAGCACTGTGAGAAGAGGCTTATGTTGCATGGTGCCAAGAAAAGAGCACTGTGAGAAGATCCTTGTGTTTCATGGTGCCAACAAAAAAGCACTGTGAGGAGAGCCTTGTGTTTCATGGTGGCAACAGAAAAGCATTGTGAGGAAAACCTTGTCTTTTTGGTGCCAAGAGACAAGCACTGTGAGAAGAGGCTTATGTTTCATGGTTCCCAAAGGAAAGCACTGTGAAACAAACCTGGTGTTTTATGGTGCCAAGAGAAAAGCACATTGAAGAAAAACAAGTCATGAAGGTATTGTGTTACATGGCACTGCAATAGAGACAGCAGTACATTTTTGTTTAAAGAACTTCTTGAAGTATATATCCTGGAGGAGAAGGATCTTTTCTGGATTGTACTGTGACATGTTTGACATTTCATTCAATCCAAACAGACTTTATCAGGAACTTTGTTGGAACTCTGTTTCAACCTTGGATTTCCTTGTTATTTTGTGTTGGACCTGACTTGGGGAAAGGGAAGTGTTTTTCTTACAAATTGCAATATACTTTCTTGTTTATGTTAATGTATATGTGTGAGGGCCAGAAATGTTATGTCAGAGTGTTTTCCTTAGTTTATTTAGGCAGGGAAATCCATGTTAGAGTAGGGCAAGAGAGGTGTTGTATTTACAATTTTGGTTTAATAAAATGGCATTGTTTGAAAAATCCTCTAAGATGTGTCCGCCTCACATTTCTGTCCCCTCACAGAGTGCATGTGAAACCAGGAGAGAGAGGAGATGGAGAGTCGAGGAAAACGACCTTTAAGAGTGCCAACCCCCGAAACGCCACCCACGTCAGGAGAAGGTACTGGGGAGGCACTGAGAAGGGGGAGGCATCCAGGACCACAGCAATTAATTGGAAGGAACCACAAAGCTGTCTGTGGACCATTGAGAATGCACAAAGGTGCATATGGAGAGATACCTAGGAAAGTTGTTGACAATATTTGTTGTGGGGCATTTAGCAAGCCTGAGTATCTATATTGGGAAATACCAAGGAACGTTGTCAGCAATATTGACTATGAGGCATTAAAGAAGCCTGAGTGTTTCTATTGGAGAATGGAAAAGAGAGTTGTAACCAGTGGTCGAAGTGGGTGGGAGCGGTTGGGAGCGCTGCCTCTCTACTTTTTTCTATTCCATTTTACTGTTGCTATATTTTAATTAAATAAAGAAACCGTTCCGGAATTGTTTCTTTTGAAAATAAAAGTGTAGGAAGAAGTTAAAACTTGCACTGAAGTGCAGTCCACTGAACGTTCCCTTAAACAGCAGGTGTATTTGTTCGGGGGTTTGAATTGCGCTTTGGAAGAGGGCATGGCAATGGTGTTTATGGGTAGTGGGGCAGGCCAGCAGGAAACATAGTTTCACTACTTCTTTTCATACAGTTCAACCACTTCAACCACGGGTTAGAACCGGGTTATAACCCATAATGATTGGGGAACATTAAGAGCGTATGAACCTACGGATTGGAGGACACCAAAAAGGGGCATCCCCAAGTGTCAAATGAGACATTGGGAAAAAACGAATATACTAATTGTGAGAGATAAACGAAGATCACCAAGTATACTTGCTGGTGAACATTGGAATTACTTACCAAGAGTCTGTGAAAAGCATATTGAATTAAGGCCAAGTATCAATCTGAGAAATCTAAGAAAGAAAGAGGGGTAACCCAATAGAGAGACCCCAGGAATGGTGGTGCCACACCAATATTAAAGGTATATCAAACCCCAAATAAAGGAGAGTTGACTGTAAAGAATTAGAAGGACTACAAGTGAGACGGTGAACTTTAAGGGAATATGTTCAGAAAAACAGTAAAGATGATATCTAGGACATTGATAGGTCTTGCACCATCTGGAGTACCAGACCTATACATATATGCCAGGTGTTACAATATCTCAAGAAAAAGGCAATGGGAATGAAGAAGAGTAGTCTTAATGGACTTGGTTCCATCTAAGTGGCATTATCGGACTGGTTGCACTTGGATAAATCCCTGAAAGAAAGCCCTGAGACATCCGGCTAAAGAGAGGGTGCCAGAAGATATATATTCTGTCAATTATTTAGTTTTTAGTTCAAGTGCTAGGGTCAGATAGAGGTAGGTTATTTGGACGGAGGGCATTTTTCTTTGGACTTTTGAGACAAACAAGCACCATTAGTTAGTTTGGTTAGGCAGTGAACATCCCTGTGGTAATAGGATGAGCTAGGCATTTTCCTTATTATTTAAATAAAATAGTAAACATGTCCAATGTGTGTGCGACTACTTCTTCTGACCCACGACAGATCCCTTTTCTCCAGTACAATCATTTGTTTTTCACGTATTAGTAATGGACTATTCAATGCTCTGCATACTCCTGTATTAGGAGACATTAAAAAAATGAGTACCTTAAAAGTTTCCCACTCATTACTTCTACTGGCCGTTGTGTTCCAGTTGACATCACAATGACATTGAATCACCTTCTCTGAGGCATAAAGAAAATCAGTATCATGCAACATTGTACCATTACATTTCCTAGTAGGAATCTGTGCTGGATGTTTTGCAACCCTAAATTCACTCCCAGGGAGATCATGATAAAAACGAGTTCTATCAAGATACCGAGAAGCGCTAAACCTCTCATAGGGGTGCAGAAGTACGAGGTTGACACAGTGGTGGCATGTTTGTTGACAAAGACTTGCAAAAGAAAAAGAAAAGGAAAGCCTAACCTTGTCCTATTTCTATGAGAAGTTGCCCAACCTCAACAAAAATACTAAGGACACTGTCAGGATGTTGTGTTAAATAGAGGGTCTACCGTCCTGTGTCCAAACCTATTTCCGCCCCTTAAACTCTAGAATAAGGAAAACTGATATCTTCAGAATCCAGAAGGAGGCTTCTCTCACCCTGCGTGTGGAATCGGTTTTTCAGTTCTTGGTGGGAAAACACAAGGAGTGACTCTTTAACTTAGAAGTTCTTGTTCTTTATCTGTTCTTCCAAACATAAACAAAACACAGTTCTCAAATGTCAGAGGGGAGTCCCATCCCCTGCCCTATCCTACTTACAAATGCAGCATCAAGTCCGGTTCACTATCCTGTCAGACTTCACTGTAGATTTACCAAAACACAGTTCCCTAGTATCAGGGGGAGTCTCTTCCCCTGTTCCTTCTCCAACTTATAAGTGAAGCACCAAGTCTGGTTCACTGTCCTGTCAGACTTCACTGTAGATTTCCCAAAACACAGTTTCTTAGTATCAGGGGGAGTCTCTTCCTCTGTTCCTTCTCCAGTCCAGAACTGTTGCCTCAAGTTTGGTTCACTATACTGCCAGACTTGACTGTAGAATTCCCCAAAATATCTCTTTTCCATGCACCGGATCTTTCACCCCTTGATGTGGCTTCTTTCCCTTTCATTCTTATAGGGTTCCCAGACACCTCTGGGTTGTTTTCAGGATTTTTCCGACTTGCTGCGCAGTTTGTTTCTCTTCTGTGTGGAACCCAGATCCCCTTAAATTATCTCGGGACCTCCCCAACTTGGTTTGGGCCTCAGGCCCTAACTCTGTGCTTCATCGGGCTTGTGTGGGTCCTTGACCCCTGTGTACTGCTTTGGTGGGCCTCACCCAACTTCATGTGGCTCCCAGACCCTGGTGTATTGCTCCTGTGGGACCACTTTATCTCTTTTACCAATGACCAACTGAACAGAATGGGGGAACTCTCCTGCCAGGCACTGTTCCATATAACATGTGTGTTAACTTTCTTTCCTGATTTTGTAGTTATAATGTTATCCCTTTCTGTCTCCCAGGATATTGGTATGTGTCTCTTTCCTTTCTTTGGCCCCCTCTGCATCCCACAAACCGACCCTTTCCCTACCCTTTGGAAATGCTGTTGTGGTCTCTGGTATGTCCTGGGAGTGGTGAAGGGCTTCGCTTCCACGGTCAGTGTCCTGTTCTCGGCAGCTCCACAGCAGTAGGCTGTCTTTCGGGTACTCACCTGTGCGACTTCTTCTTTCTTCGGTTTCGCCATTTGGGTTTTCTTCTTCCCTGACACCGGGCCGGCCCTGCTCATTGGATCTAGTGGAGACACCCAGGTCCCGGAAAGCAGCACGTCCTCTTCTCAAAGGGTCACTTGCCACAGAATTGGCATTTCGTTCCTCCCTCCTCCAGGGCTGGCTTGATGAGGTTGGTTTTTATCTCCGGGGCTATCTCTAGTAAGCTATGGTGGTTCCGCGGTGGGCTTTGATCTCTCTGGTTGTTCTTCATCATGTCAGTTATTGTATGCTCGCTACCTATGTAAGCCTCACTCTTCTTCCTCCCAGTATGATTGGAGTGAATAGACTCCTCTACTCTACAAAGGTATATAGAGGTGTGGGGGACCACTGGGTTCGGAGTGGGGTGAGAAGAGAGAGGGGACGGAAATGAAGGAGGTGAATATCGCGTTCTTCCAAAGCTATCGTCACTGGTTCCATGGAGGGCTTCCTTCCCCATGAGATCCACCCGCTCAGTACTGGCCCCAGGGGAACTATCGGTTAGCGGCTTCATGGGAAGAGCCTCTCCCCATGAGAGCAGTGGCAATACCCTGGGATTCATCACACTCTCCAAGTTCCCTTCCCCTTGAATGCATAATCAATCCTGGTGTATGACCGCTGTACCCCTGAATAAAAAGAATAACATTGCTCATGTCTCCCATCTACCCTTCGTTTTTCAACTAACCACAAATCTAGTTTCAGCAGTGCGCTTGATGCCACTTCCAGTGGTCAATTCCCTCTACTTGTTGTGTCCAGATGTCTGTCTAAAATGTAATTAAAGTAGTCCCTAAACCATATAATTCAGCAATCCTAATGTTTAGCAATTCTCTTACCCATCCCTTCAAAGTACTCAGACTCATCTGGGTTGAGTGCATGCAAGAATAACAGTGGAACCTTTTTCCAAGCTCATTTTCCTAACACTGCTACGTGTATACCCAGGGTTGCAGCTCTATGTCCATGGGGGGAATGCAACCCAAAGGATCTAAAGATGCATATCAGCTGCTTGCAACTCCTTGTGGCTTCATCTGTAGTATGGACAATAAGCGGAGATAAGGTGAGAGCCTGCATTCGGCAGCTGATGGACAATACTTCCGCGGTTCGCTATATCAACTATCTTGGTGGGGTGAAGTTGAAGTAGCTGGCCTAATCGGTGAAAGACCTCTGGCACTATTGCCTGCACAGGAAGCTTTCTGTCACTGAAGAATACCTCCATGGTCCTTTTCAAACTTTGTGGTGAATTGGAACTCATGGTATCTGTCAGATCTCAGCGACTGCAGGCTGAACAGGTCTATGTTTTTCAAGCTTTACAATTTTTGTGGCCTGTTTCATACATGCCTCTTCACTGAAATGCACTGCAGCCCCACTTTTTCAGGTGGTAGCTGGGCCCATTTGTAGTAGCACAAACACCTCCCCAAACCCATTGGTCTGGAATTATATAATGCCTTCACTCCTTTAGTCGTGATACCAAGGATTCTGAAGAAGATCAAGAAAGCAGGCTGCTCCCTAGCACGATTAGCCTCTCTCTGGAATTCCCAGGATAGATATCCAATTCTTCTGGATCTTTCCAGGGATTATCCAATTGCGCCTCCCCATTGGGGATCCTCACAATGGGTTGGGGGTCCCTGGAAATGACAGCATGAATGGTTCCGGGGTGCAGAAGAATCTTCTGTTGCTTTCGTAAACAGCTCAAAGCCTCGCCAATTCCATTTCAGCAACTGTGGGAGCAGTGACCACATTTCTGTCCAATTTCTCTGAGGATGCTAATGCCAATGCTGATCAAACTGTATTTACTTTACTTTATTACATTTATATTGCATGAGATATAGGGGTGCATAAAAAACAAACAGAAACAGACAATAGACAAGTAGTCCAGAGTGTCAAACCGTAAAGATCAGGCAGGTGTAATCAGCTAATTAGAGATGGATAGTTCTCTAAAAGGCAACGTTTTAGGCGTAATTTGCAGCATTTCGGTGGATTTCATTGCCCTGAGATCCAGGGGTATCATGTTCCAGGCTTTTGGTGCTGCTACAAAGAAGGCCCATTTTTCTACTTGTGTAAGTTTGCATCTGGGCACCTTCAATGAATTCAGGTTGTTAGATCTAAGATCTTGTGTGAATGATTTACTCTCTAACACTTCAGCCAGCTAAACCTGATTTAACATTGTCACACTTTTGTGAGTAATCATAATAAGCCATTATTCAATCCTGGCCTCAATAGGGAGCCAATGCAAGCCTTTCCTGGCATTGGATACATGGTCTCTCCTCTTTAGGCCTGCACTGATCCTAACTGCACTATTTTGTATCAATTGGAGCCTAGCACAATCACTCTTACAGATCCCCACCAACAGACTGCTGCACTAATCTATTTTAACACCAGTAATAGCCCTTGCAGGTGTCACACACAGCATTGTTGAGATATAAGGTTGTAGCTGAGCAATCAACTTGATATAGTAGGCAGACGTGGAGACCAGATAATTTATTTGGGCTTGCATATTAAGGTTCTGATTTAAATGTATTCCAAGTGTTTTAACTTTCTTTTTGTGTGTAAATCATGCAATCAGCAACCTGCCACTGTAGGTATTCCACTCCAAGCCTTGTGATTATTTTTTCTGTTGCCGCAACCATCAGCTCGTTTTTTTCATTGTTCAGGGCTCAGCCACTTTCCACCACCCAAGCCTGTATTACTTATATATTTCATTCACCTTCTTGGTATCCTGCTCATGCATGCCAGATAGAGGAAAAACACATTGGGGGTCATTACGACCCAGGCGCTAATTGCGCCATCATTACCACCATGGTGTAAACTATGTTTACACCATGGTGGATGGCGGATTTACCGCCCCATTCCAAGGTGAGTGGGGCGGTAAATCCCCATTTCCCATTTTACCCTTCCCCATTCCCATTTTTGCCCCATAGGGCATAATGGGAGTGGGGAAGGCGCTAATTACGCCACCGTAAATTACGGTGGCGTAATTAGCACCAAGGCGGTTTAGCGCCATGGATTTTAACGGCTGCTAAAAGCAGCCGTTAAAATCGGAATCAGGCGTTAAGGGTTAACGACGGCGTTAGAGGATATGGACCAAAATGGATAAAAGAGTGATCAGACCATGGGCAAGGATAAACAAACAAACCATTAATTGTAATATTGTGTGTGACCAACCAATCAACAGTATTCCTGCCTATATGCGAGGCAGCACTGATCTGGTGCATACCTCCTAGATTACTAAGTGCAACTTCCAGGACCTTTGCAGAGCGATCTGTTTGACTTCCCAACCACAAATTAAAATCACCCAGTAACATCAACTTTGTAGTGGTTTTAAGCAGAGGTAATAACATATTACATACTTCTGAGGTAAAATCCGGCATGGCGGAAGGAGGTCTATGGACCAACACCAGGTTAACTATAGTTTCTATATCAGTCCTGATTTTAACCAAAAGTGTTGTTGGGCCCAACAGGTTTGTCTCTCAAACCTCTAACTAATCTTTGTATAAAATGGCAACTCCGCCCCCTCTCCCCTCTTGTGAATCCCTATGTATTAAACGGTACCCCGTTGGCACTGCCAGGGCTAACGTTGGACCAGCAGCCTTGTAAAGCCAGTTTTCAGTCAATGTGCATATATCAAGATCTTGATCTTCTATATATGATGCTACATCTTTTGCATGTTTCACTGATGATCTTGTATTCAAAAGAACTGCTTTTAGCCCATATTTCAGATCCCTTCTCTGGGGAACTTCACTATGTTCAGGACTGCAGACCTTAGGACATGGTCCATGCTCCTCCCCCTCTATTGTATCACGTGAAGAAAGAGTGGAGATATCACCTATAGACGATGTGTGGCGATCAATGTGTTTCTCACCTCCTATAATCACCTCACACACTGATAGGGATCCAATGATCCCTAAGATTCCAATAACAGACTTCCTATGGCATTTATGTTATCTTGCTCTATTTGCGAGCTAACCACATTGCTATTTATTCTGATTGGGAGAGGGACCAGGGATCGTGTGTTAATAAGCAGCATGGCTATATAGGCCTAGATCCTGATATGAGCTAGTAGCGCCAAACCTCGTAATAGGGCGGAATGGGTTTACTGGCACCAGCACCATTACCGGTAAACCCATTCCACCAACCTCGTAATGTGGCCCTATGAGTCCACACTCTAATTGATGAATAAACCTGCACTTACCACTAACACAAAGAGCGTGGAAAATCTACTTTTTCAAAATTCAAAACTCTGAGGTAGCCTGTTAAATAGCCAGGTGAATACCCCCAATCCAATCGTACAAGGAGGTGTGGGCTTCACCTCAAACATAACCTGTGACCTTGCATCACGACCTAGAGCAGCACTAAAAGAGCTTAGCAAAGGACGGTTCCAACTCTAGGGACCAATTTTGCTTCTTTTTTCAGTCTAACAATGGTCACTAAAAAATGAGCGAATAAAAGGCGAGTGAGCACCTACACTACTTAACATCAAATTTCTGCACAAATGAGGTCTAAAATGACAAAACGGACTAATACAATGCAAAATAATTCATCAGAAAGCTAAAATCAATTAGCAAAAATAGGAATGTGGTCTACAATGGTAGTGCACAAATAAGAATATATATGTATGGGTATTGTTGCGTAGTAAGACGCGGTTCTGCGCATGCGCATGCGCGGCCCATTACGAGGCTCGCGCATGCGCGGATTGAATAAAGACGGTCCCGGCCGGCAGTTCGCGCCGGAGACCAGAGCAGCAACACGTCTCCGGCGTGTCTCTTGGTGCGAGTGCTGTATGTGTGCGTGTGTGCCTGCAGGTGGGGCCCGCCATCGCCCCACACCATCACACTGGCGACGAGGACGGCGCGGGAGCAGTCCTCCGCTCCGGTAGCGTCCAGAGAGGAGAACGCTGCTCTGTGTCGGCACAGGCTCACACGTGTGGCCGGCGGCCATCTTGGATTGTGCGCAGAACGCAGTGGTTGCGGCCTGTGAGGGTGCTCATGTGCCATCTGCAATTTGCACCGAAAATCGACAATTTTTGGACCCTCCACAGCCTGTGCAGCTGCAAGGTTGTGGCATTCTGTCAAAAAAAAAGGAAAAGAGTGGCACTGGAGAAGATATTGCGCCAAGGGTGATCCGGGGCCCTGCCTTCAAAGCAGTTCAACGTATTTCTGTGAGTACCACGCAGGGAAATGGGGGAGGAAGAAGAACAGGATGGCGCTCCTGCCCCATCCCTCGCAGGGTGAACAGCACACTAGCCCCCATGCCCGAATTTGATACCACGGGCCCACCTTCCAAGTTGGGGCCTAAATGGCTCCTGTGGGTGAAGAGGTTGGAGATGTTCTTCACGGCCTCGGGGATCACGGAGGACGAAGAAAGAATTGCAGTCATGGTGTACTCGGCAGGGGCCGAAATGCACAAGATATATGACTCTCTGAACATTCCGGTTGCGACATATGCTGCAGTGAAGCAGGCGCTCCGAGATCATTTTTTGCCAATGGCGAATGTAGACTTTGATAGGTTCGTCATGAGTGCGGAAAGACAACTAGAGGAAGAGTCATTGGATCAATTTTGTGCACGACTCAGAGTTCTAGCAAGCTCCTGTAGATGGGGAAATGAAGAGGAGATGGTTCGGAACCAGTTGTTGCAGGGCTGCAGCTCTGGTAAACTGAGGAGGCAGGTATTGAGGGAACCTGGTTCGACCCTACAACAGATTCTGGACACAGGAAGGGCCTATGAGCTGGCTGACGCGAGGGGTGCGAAAATGGATGCAGCCACGCATGGGAGAAACGAAGGTGAGGCTTTTGCAATTGGCCGCACTAACCCAGGAAAGTCAAGGTGGACGTCAAGAGGAGGTGATAGCCCGGGGGGGGCATAGCAATGCTCCCTCGTGCCAATATTGTGGGTACGACCTGCCACATATGGGTGACTGTCCAGCCAAATCGAGAACCTGTGGCCGGTGTAACACCCCAGGACATTATGCTAGGGTGTGCAGAGCATCAGCACCTGTCGCCGTGTCGAGAGGGCCCGAAAGGGTTGCCAGAGGCAGCACTCGGAGAGTGAGGGGTGTGTCATCCATTGAACAAGGCGTACAGGACCTGAACATTGCCAAGGAGGAGGAGGAGGAAGACGAAATCTTCTTCATCTCGAGCATAGCTGAAGGCCCCGGAAGGAGACGACAGCCCAAGTGCACAGTTAACATTGGGGAAACACCCACACCGGTCTTGATAGACACTGGGGCGTCCGTCTGTGTGCTGGCAACGGAACACTACAATGCACTCCCTGGTCCACCAGGCCTAGCAGAGTCCACAGCACGGATATTCGCTTTCGGAGGACACACACCGCTTCCCATCCAAGGTGTATTCGTGGCCCCAGTCACTCACGGACAAAATAGAATAAGGGCAAGGTTCTTTGTCACAGATGTGAGCCCGCATTCCCTTCTGAGTTGTGCTGCGGCTGAGGCATTGGACATTGTACACTTCTCATTTGCGGTCTATCACACTGACTTGGAAAATCTGTTGGGTCGTTTTGAAACGATATTCCGAGGGATAGGGAAACTAAAGGCTGACCCAATACGCCTCCACATCGATGGGTCTGTGAGACCAACGGCTCTCAAACACTGCCGCGTCCCTTTCCATCTGAGGACACAGGTAGAACGCGAGCTGCAATCCCTGATAGACAAGGACATCATTGAGAAGGTAGAGAGCCCCACCCCATGGGTCTCCCCGATCGTGGTAGCCCCAAAGCCCAAACAACCGGGTGCGGTACGCATCTGCGTGGACATGAGGCTTCCCACCCTAGCGATCAAAAGAGAGCGCCACCTAACACCCACCCTGGACGACATCATTGGCGAGCTTCAAGGGGCGAAAGTGTTCTCAAAACTGGATTTGAGATCCGGGTACCATCAGTTAGAGCTCCAACCCGAGTCAAGATACATCACGACGTTTACGACTCACGAGGGGTTACACCAATATAAAAGACTCCGTTTTGGTATCTCTTCCGCGGCAGAGGTCTTCCAGAATACCATCAGGGGAGCCCTGTCTGGACTCAAAGGAGTGATAAACATGTCGGATGACATTCTGGTCTTTGCCCGTTCCGAGGCTGAACACCTAAAGCGCCTGGAAAACACACTGCTGAGGCTGCGCGACCTAGGGTTGACACTACACAAAGAGAAGTGTGAGTTCCTGAGAGACAGGCTGGAATTTTTTGGGTTCGTCTTCCACGCGGGGGGCATATCACCTGATCCCGAAAAAGTGAAGGATATCCGGGTAGCTACCCTGCCAACCTCACCATCTGAAATCAGAAGCTTCCTGGGTATGGTGACATATTGTGGTCGCTTCATCCGCGATCTAGCCTCCCTGTCGGAACCTCTGAGAGCGCTAACCAGAAACGACATCGCCTGGAGCTGGGGGGAGAAAGAACAGAGGGCTTTCGACAACATCAAAAATGCCCTATCAGAACAGGAAACAATGGCATACTTCAATCCGGATCGGGAGTCCGAAATTGTAGTCGATGCCAGCCCCGTAGGACTGGGGGCTGTCCTCATGCAGGCCAACAATCAAGGAACCATGAGGCCCATCGCATATGCCAGCAAAGCGCTAACAGAGACAGAGAGACGGTACTCTCAGATAGAGCGGGAAGCTCTGGCCATCCTATGGGGGTGCAAGCACTTCCGGATATATATTTTGGGAAAACCGGTCGTGGTGGTAACCGACCACAAGCCTCTCATCCCGATCTTGTCTAGAACATCATCCAAACCACCGCCTAGAATAGAGAGATGGATGCTGTCGTTAATGGAATACGGGGTCAAACTGCTGTATCGACCAGGCCCTGACAACCCGGCAGACTACCTGTCCCGCCATCCAGATGCGGGGAGGCCAAAAGACACAGTGGAAGTGGCAGAGGGTGTTGAAGCAATACATCTCGCGGTCGAGTCGGCGCTGCCCGTTGCCCTATCCCGCCAGGAGATCGCCGAAGACTCCAACATGGACGAGACATTCACAAGGATCAAGCTTGCTATGGCAAATGGAGAATGGCGAGAGGTCCTCCAGGACAACTCCCGAAGGAACGCTGGGGCTCAGAAAGACCTGCAGGCCCTCTGGAAAGCGCGCCATGAGCTCTCGGTAGCCGAGGATGGCCTCCTGCTAAGGGGTCACCAGACGGTCCATGCCGACTTTGGATCCACCGGCCGAGGGCTCTACTTTCTAGTCGTGACAGACCAGTGGTCCCGCTATCCGGAGGTTGAACTGGTGGAGTCGACGGCGAGTGACCACACCATCATGGTGCTGGAGAAAATGTTTGCCGCGCATGGATTTCCGGTCGAAATATGCTCAGACAATGGGGCACCATTTCGGGGGCAACGTTTTGCTAAGTACTGTGAGGAGAGGGGAATACGCCAGAGGAAAGTCACACCGCTCTGGCCAAGGGCAAATGGGGAGGTAGAGCGCTTCATGCGAACGCTAAACAAAGTGTTCCGCATATCAGCAGAGGGAGGCGCAGACCTCCAACGCAACTTAGTGGACTTCCTTCGAGAGTATCGCTCGACCCCCCATCAGTCAACCGGAGTCGCCCCTGCCAAAGCACTCTTTAAGCGTGTACCAAGAGGGCTCCTGCCCGAAATGGAAGGCCGCCAGCCGGGGGAGATTGAAAAGGATCACGTGCGAACGGAGAGGGCGGTGCGGAATGAAAATGAGACGATCAGGAGGAAGCTCTCGGAGAGGCCGATTGCGGTGGGGGATACCGTATTGGTGCGAAACAGAACAGCAGAAGGAAAGTTATCGTTAACCTATGAAACCCAGCCCCTGGGGGTGACGCATGTAAAGGGCTTGATGATCACAGCGGCCAAAGCACGTGGAACTGTCACCAGGAACGTCTCGTTTTTCAAGCGCGTGGGATCTGCCGAAACGGATGAAGTTGACCCTCCGGCACCTGAGCCAAGCGATGAACCGCCACCGAGACCCGATGGACGGGCTGAGACTCAAGGGACACAAGAGGTGCCTCAGGCCGAGGCACGTAGGTACCCGAGCCGGGTGGGGCGTAAGCCGCCGCAGAGGTTCCAAGACTTTATTATGGACCCTGCCTAGTCATCTAGGTCGTGCTGGAACAATTATGTTTGACGAATACGTTGTTAAGTTACACTGTTGATCAATGTTCATTGTTTGGGGAAAAAAGGAGGGATGTTGCTTAGTAATATGTGGTTCTGCGCATGCGCGGCCCATAACGAGGCTCGCGCATGCGCGGATTGAATAAAGACGGTCCCGGCCGGCAGTTCGCGCCGGAGACCAGAGCAGCAACACGTCTCCGGCGTGTCTCGTGATGCGAGTGCTGTATGTGTGCGTGTGTGCCTGTAGGTGGGGCCTGCCATCGCCCCACACCATCACAGGTATATAGGTCCACCATCTCGGCAGGCCTCGATCTTGTGGACCAGGTCTCCGTGGGTGAACATCCCCTAATCTCACGCCTCCTGAAAGGTGTTTGTTTTGATAGACCACCAGTACTTAGATACTCTTCATTTTGGTTATTAATGTTGTGCTAAACCTACTTAGATGCTTGGAGGAGAATGAATTGCTGTCACACAATCTAGAAATGCGCTTGTGTCTCCTATCGTGCAAGGTTCATGCCCTCATCCTTCTGCATGTGTTAAGAATATGGGTTTTAATGTGGACAGTGCTCTGTCGTTTGCCCCTTATGTTAATGTAGCAGCAGGTATCTGCTTTTTTAACTTGAAAATAGTCTGATTCTAAATTTTTTTCTCCATAGATTTTTCCCATAGAAGGCGGAGCTTCTGCAGTGCTGCATATTATTTCCTCAAAACTCGACTACAGTAATAGGTTTTATTCCTGGGTCCCATAGCATATCTCTTGAAGCAGCTGTAGATAGTACGGAATACTGTGACCAGATTGATCTCGGGTACCAACTACAGAGACCAATGAGCCTCAATACGAGTCCGGCGGTAACCCTGCCAGTGCTACCAGCGGGTCACCGCTGGACTCGTAACATTTTACTGGCGCCTCACTTCCCGGTGCCACCGGGAGATTCCAAGTCTGGCGGACCGGGAAGTCAGGCGCCAGTAAAATGTAAGTCCCCATTCCCATAGAGTCCCAGGGGACTCTATGGGAATGGGGACACAGAAGCACTGGCACCGTTGTTAATGGTGCAGGTGCTTACGTGACCGGTCTGCCTATCGTGGCTGCTGTGTCCGACAGGGTCAGACCTATCGGGCACAGCAGGCGGACTCAGAGTTTGATCCGGGAACAAGGGTGCCAGTGAGCTTACTGGCAACCTTGTTTCCGGACTGGCAAACTTATAAGGAGGCCCCATGTGTCATCAGTGTTTGCGATGTTGCATTGGCTGCTAGTGACATTCATAAAGCTTGTTATGGTCTGAGTGTCATATTAATTCAGAATAAAATTTAATGTTACTGTCCTAAACAGTATGGTAAGCCTTCATCTAGGTTTATGCTGCAAATTCCCAACTATGTAGAAAAAGATTAGGTTGGACAGAATGCTCTGTAGATGCTCGACAACTATGGCATACTCTTCCATTGACCTTTATAGCCAATATGGATCATCTAAGCTTCAGGATTACTTAGAGACCTGCCTATTTACTACCACATAATAATGGATTCTCTCTCACAATACCCTCTCAGTCATAATCTGTGTCAGCGATAAGAAGCTTTCAGGTATGCATGAGCTTTACAAATATGCAAGTGAGCTAAACTAAACTAAACTAAGAGGGTGTCAGATCTTTGAACGATGGAGGTTTCAAGTAGGTTTTTGTTCCAAAGGGTTTACCTTCATGACCTTGAGGCACACTAAGACAAACATTTCATCTGTTACTTATCCAGCCTTCCTAAGGAGCCTGCAGTTGTGTGTAGTATGTAGCATTAAGACTCACAAGGTGACATAATCTGACAGTTTAGCAGGCTCCATGCAATTGCTTTTGGCTTTGCGCCTTCTTTTGACCTGGTTTTGGCTTCAAATCGGGCATGTTGGATTGGGCGGGTCAAGTGACAGGCGGGCATCAATACTACAGTGCCAACTGAGCTTGAGGTACGATGGCACCTAAAGCCTTCCCTCTGGGGGCCAAATTGGAGAATATCTTGAAAGGAGCACTGTTGTCATGTTAGTGGTAAGTGAGATTTGAATGCTCTCTGTCGGTCATGACATAGAATAGGAATTCCAATTACTTGTTTCTTTAAGGGAATCTGCAACCTTTGGCTCGCCAGATGTTTTGGATGGCAACTCCCATCATCTCCGGCAAGCCTAGGCAATGATGAGTGCTGATGGGAGTTGTAGTCCAAAACATGTGGAAAATCAAACGTTGCAGACCCCAGTATAGAGAGATGGAAGAGGGTATTATACTCCCTTATTGATTTGATGACACTGACAAATGTCTGCTGTATCACTGTAACATTGTACCATGTTACATGTTCTATTGTCTACCAGTGGTAATTGTTCTCGCCCTAGTTTTGTACTGCTAACTATTTCCAGGACTGGAGATGAAGAATTCCAGGCTGGTATTTTTTAAAAATCTTTTGGTGAAGCCATCTCATGGTTTAAACTAAGACAGCTTGGGTTGTTTTTTAATATTTTTTAGGTGTTCCATACCTTTTAAAATCTTTTCACACTTACACAAAACTTCATAAATGTAACATTTACATTTTTGCACCATACATTATATATAAATCAATATATAAAAATCATCCTAGAATCATAAAACCCCTTTTTAAATAGTCAATAACAGCAATACATATTGGGGTTTCTGAAAATGTTTACATTCTTAACCAGAAAACATCCCAATTTAAAACATCATCGCTATGTACACATTTTTAAAAAGGTCTGTCTTCGAACGACCCACAATACAGCACATTTAATAAAGAGATATTTTAAGTCCTCCACCGCAGCATTGCAGTATTGGCACAGTCTCATAGCTTGAATTTGTTACCATTGATGCCAGTTCAGAGAATTATATCTAGGTTTCTGATGGTCCTATTGAAGAGTCATTTTACACCAAAAAAGAGGGCGTGCACAGGGCAGGATATGAGATCATTGGGGATGATGTCATGGGATTGGGGCCACATGTCACATGGCACTGAAACTCAAAAACATGTGCAAACAACAGAAGACACCACGGATCCTGGGGAGTGTAGTGTATGTTTAATACATTTTTGTTTACTGCTGAGGGGAAAAGCAAAGAGATTCAAGCAAAATACTCACCTAAATGTGTTTAATAGAATCAGAAGTCACTTACACTATTAAGTAATGGGAATTTCTAATTACTACGTCATCTCCAATCTACATGTCTTGAGTAAATGATGGAGGGCAAAGTCATATGACAAATAAAATAATTCTTTGCGGCGAACAATCAGAATTCAGGCCGCACAAGTACCAAATCCAAATTATCCAATATTAGGGGGTGACCACCTTACATCATTTGAGACAGGTTACAAGGAACTTCTAAGACTATTGAAATGAAATACAGTGAATACATGCAATGAATACAGTGGATCGCAGAGATGAAACTTTGCTTTACAGAATCAGAGCTGAAACAGTGTATTACAGAATCCTATTAAATATCATGGAAAATGGAATGAGCTATTCGGAAAACCCCTGCAGTGGAACTAATTGTCCCTTCCAGAACAAAGTCAATGGATCATAATCCGGCTCCACGTCCTCGTCCTCCCTACAAACATTCTATGTGGCATCCCCCAGGACTCCTTTCTATCACCTCCATTATTTAACATCTACATTCCTCTTAGCACAGATTATTGCACAACCCCAACATTGATTCCAAATGCACTAGGATGAAACCGTTTCACCTCACATTGGATAAAAATGCTAAGCAGCGACTTAATATCACAAACTGCTTTTAACACCTCTACTGTTTAGTGAAGAGCCTGAATGAGAATTGAAACCCTACCGGAACCCTTGTTCAGCCCAACCCCCCATTTCCTTGGCCACTCAGAGTAGGCACTCCCATCAACCAGAAAGGGATGAACCAAGTGGTTTGATTCAACCCTGTTCTCTACTTCTTCCATCAAACACAAAACAGATCAACTTCTAAAGCATGATGATAAAAAGTGTGCCATTACTTGCAGAGTTGAATCACTGAATGAAACTAACCCTAGAACTACTACAGCTAAGCCTTTGCAACATCATCTGCACTGGTGCACTAAAAATAGATATCTTGGGGGGCCTGGCCAGGCGGTGAACCAAGATGGAGTTGCTCGGCGTCAGCTCTCCGGCTGTGTTACTTATCTTGAACAATTGCTTCTGCATGTTCCACCATGAGGCTCTTCAAGAGTAGACTCTGATAGTAGAAGCGATGAGGATGCCTGCTTGTGAATTTAGAGGGTTACATTGCCTGTAGCCCTAAATGAGAGGCAAACCATCCAGAAAAGACTTAAGACTAGATGGCGGGCATGGCTCTTTGCGCTTTGTCGCTGTGCCCACCACCTACTGGAGAACTCTGTGCTGTACCTCATCAGAACCTTGCAATCAGTCATGGAGGTTGTGTCTGGAGTGGATACGCAGTGCCTGTTCTGATTGCCCTGTAACTAAGACCAGATTCAAAGGGCTCTTTCATCTGGAATGAGCACTGCTCTTTCACTGCTCGATGGAGCACGGTCTGAGGTAACTGGACGTAATGTACCCATGCACAGTACAGTGTTTGTAGCCAATCCAGAAATTCTCAGAATATTTTGCACAGTAAAAGAATGCAAAAAAAGTTGACCACATAGATATGCCTTGAGATTGAGATATGAAGAAACACAAGAAACACTTGGGTTTAGGGAGAAGCATGCAGTTCTTGAGTTAGGGGATGCGTAGATTTCAATTTCTCTTCTCTTTACTGCATGGCATTTTTTTGAGATGTCAATTTAACGTGTCTGTCATTATTTTGTTTACAAAGAAACAGTCTCTAGACACCTTCTCTCCTGTTCAGAAATCATACCAGCCCCAACTACTCTGCAAGATGGCTGTCAATTGGCAAACAATAACAAACCCCCAATATGGCCACCAGTGTGGGTTTTCTTAAATGAAATGTCAGGGGCATGCACTTGTGTATACCACTACTGGGGAGTGAATGGGGAATGGGGCACTGGAGAGAGGGATGACGGTCCAAGCACTCCAGTTATTCAAGGATGCACTGGCTCAAAATTCTCAAGTTCCCAATTCAGGGCAGCTACCCCTCCTCCGATTCCTCTACCGACAGCCAGCAATGTGTAGTCCAAGCGCAGAGAAGATGAGATGAATCAAAACCCAACTGAGCAAGCGCTAACACACACACATGCACATCCAATCCCCAACAAACCACTATCAAGCCCTAACCCTAACTACCACCCAGTGAGGAGCGCATATCATTGGCAATTTACGTTAAGCTGCCCTCAGGACCTCAAATCCAAGTGCCTCTAATCAGGATGATTTTGCCACTCTGCCTCCAGCAACTTCACCACGGTTCAATCCCCAAACTAACTAGCAGTCTTGGGGACGACACTAACATATGTTCACATCCAAAAGGTCAGGACCCACGACTGGTAGATCTGTCTCCTTGGATTGGCTGCGTAAAGAGAGTCAGATGCAATCTTGAGGCTGCCTCACAAATACAGGAGTCCATGTACTCAAAAAGGCAGTCCAGGTTTGCATGGGGAATGCAGATTTCAACCACAAGCTTACTAGCCAGTCGGGAACTAAAAATCAGGCCAAGGCATTCAGTGTGCCTCTGATCTTTCACTGCAAATATCTTGCATTTATATGCTCATAAGGAATGCAAGTGATCTCTAATTCTATTAATTATAACTTTATTAAACTAATACTGAACTAAATAGAGTAGCGTGTACCAGTAAACAATATGCAAAACCCACACGCAATGTTTACAAGGCTTTGGAAAGAGGAAACTATTTATGCATTTAGTCCCAGAAAAGGAAGCCAAATTCCTTCATATTTTATATTTAAATCACTTTTTAACAAATAACATGTTTTTGGCAGACAGATAGAAGATCAGAGAAAGACATCTTAATCACATCTTAATCTTAAATCTGATTTCTATATTAACAAATGTGTCTACGGGTGTTTGGGCTCTAGAAGCCATTGTTTTTGAACACTTTTTTATTTTTTAAAATGTATTTTATTCAATAGTTAACAAAAAATACAAACCAAACTTGCAGTGCATACATTCACATTTCGATTATGCATCATTTTAATTTGTTCACTGCTTCCCATATCCCCCCCCCCATTACGAGCCCATTCCCCCTAGCGCTCGCTTCCAGCGTCTAGTGTCGGGGTGTCCTCTTCCATAGGTTCTATTGGGTCTAACATTGTCCCAAACAAATCTGCTATCAATGATTTCCATGCCATCAGATTCTCTGCCTCCTCCTCGCCTACATTGCTGGCTTCCTGCCATACCATGGTTTCTGCCTCTGCCCATTTCTGCAAATCCTTCCACCATACCTCCACTCATGGTTTTTGACATGTCTTCCATCCCATAGCAATCCTTCTCTTCGCAAGTGCGAATGCCAGGTCTTTTAGTTTGCTCACATGCTTAAGTTTCTGCGGCCTAGGGAACCCCCCTAACAAGCAGGCCCACACAGTATCTACCACAATCTTAATACCTCTTTCTGCTAGCTTATATGCCACTTCGCTCCAATAGCGCTCAATGACCGGGCATGACCAAAACATATGTACCATGCCCACATTCTCTTCATCACACTTAGGGCATGCCTGATGTCCCACATTTTGAAACCTAGATATTCATTGGGGTGTCATATACGCTCTGTGCGTGATATACAGCTGCATCTGCTTCAGTCTAGCATTCCTGGATACCTTCCTATGATAACCCTGGGCCCGTTCCCACATCCCATCGTCCATCGGGGCTCCCACTTCTTCTTCCCAATCGTGCCTCAACTGTACCACCTCCTTCACCACTTTGAACATCAGCATCTCATATATTCTGGATATCTCGTGCCCTCCCTCTGCTATGTCATATATCAAGTCTATGGTATCCTCTGGTTCCTCCTCCAACACCTCTTCCGGCCAAGTTTTCTTAATTCTCTCTACCAATCTATGATACGTGATGTACTGGCCTATGTGTAACCCAGTTTCCCCCTCAGGGTCTCAAAATCCATTATGGTCCCCTCTTGCCATACATCTCCCACGGTCGCTATCCCAACCGATTCCCAATGGTTCCTGATTAACATCTGTAATTGCATGTTACCCGCCAGTGCTACCAATGGTCCCTGAGCAGAACACGGGGACAGGTTCTCCATCATTTGGCAACCCTTATGCCACATCCTCCACCCGAGCATCATCATCCTGGGACGCCCTTACACCTCTGCCCTGGGCAGCCACATGATTTCCTTTAAGTAAAATGGGGAGCAATCTTGGCCAAACAGTCTGGACTCCGAGGTGCTCTACTCGGAGAGCCATTTAGCCATGTATTGTAGCTGGCTTGCTACATAGTAAACTTCAAAATTAGGCAGCTTGATACCCCCTCTTTCATAAAAATTCTGAAGCTTCCAGAGAGCCACTCTGTTCCGTGTTCCATGCCACAGGAAGTCCCTACACATGCTATTCAATCTAGCCAAAAACTTCTTCGGTATCCAGTACGGGATGTTCCCAAAGTAGTGTAAAAGCCTAGGCAAGACCACCATCTTTAGCATCACCCCCGCCCCATCATTGCCAAGGGCAGCTTCGCCTAGATCCTCATGCAATTTTCAATTCTCCTGATGGCTACCTCAGTGTTGCATTTATGCTCTTCTGCCACCGTGTGGTATATATCTATCCCCAGATAGCGAAATGTGCTTACCACCCATGGGATCTGTAACACCGGCAATTGTTTCAGGGGGATCCCTTTATATTCACCCAGTGGGAACATGCTGGACTTCTGAGGGTTCACTGCTATGCCCGACATCTCTACGTATTTGTCCATTACCTCCAGGATATATTGGAGGTTTTCCTCCGGATGCCGCAGATACAGCAGCACATCCTCTGCATATAAGGATATCAGGTGTCGTTCACTCCCCACCACAATGCCTATTGTGTCATACTGTTGTCTAAGGTAGATCACTAAGGGTTCCAGAGCCAAGATATAGAGCATAGGGGACCACGGGCAACCTTGTCTGGTGCCCCTGCTGAGTTGCCACCTTTCCGATATCACTGCTCCCGTCTTAACCCTGGCCAGCGGTTCACTGTACAGCATGTTGGCCCATTGTAAGTATCCCGGACCCATCCCATAGCCAGCCAGGGCCGCCAGCAACCATGGCCATTTGACCGAGTGAAAAGCCTTTATTGCGTCTAGGGACACAACTGCCAGTTCACTATCAAACTCATTTCCATATTCGATGACTCTGTGGAGTCTTCTGAGATTATTAGATATATTCCTATTGGGGACATAGTCTGTCTGATCCGGGTGTATTAATTTACCGATAACCCTCCTCAGTCTATTTGCCAGAACAGCCGTCAGTATTTTGCTGTCTTGATTTAACATTGACAGGGGTCTGTATGAACCACAACTTTGCCCGGACTTATTAGGTTTGGGTAGCGGTATTATGATCGCTTATCTGAGTGACTCTGGCAGTCTGCCCAGCTTGTATGCCTCATTTAGCATATCCAGCAGGGGTGAGAAGCACTTCTCCTTTGAATGCTTTATAGAATTCGCCTGGGAGTCCGTCAGCTCCCGGGGTCTTACTAGTGGGCAACTGTCTCACCACCTCCTCTAACTCCTCTAAGGTGATCGGCGCATCCAATTCCTCCCTTTCCTCAGCACTGATCTGCGGCAATCCTATGTCCTCCAGTGTTTCTGCAATCATCACGCGATTATCCTCCCCATCATCTTCATATAGCCGCCCATAATAATTTGCAAACACCTGGTTGACTCCTTCCTGAGTGTCAACCACTCCTCCGTCTTCCCTTGTTATCATTCTAATTGTGGGTCTCGGGGTTTCACTTTTATATAGCCATGCCAAAATCCTCCCAAGTTTATCCCCTCCCGCATGCTGTCTCTCTATATATTTTTTGTAGTTGAGGTTACACAGTCTCTCCCAGTGCCCAGCACATTTCTGCTGCAGCCTAAGTATCAATTCAGCATCTTCATTAGTGTTATTTCCTCCCGTTAGTGCCTTTTCCAACTCACCCACCGTTTCCCGGAGATCAGTCAGGATCCCCCCTTGCAGCCCTTTGGATTTTGCTATAGCTACCCCCCCAAATCACAACCTTAAAGGCCTCCCACAATGTGCACGCCGAGTCCACACTGCCAGTATTTATATCAAAATAGTTGATCATTTCCTCACGCATGTCTTCCCTAAAGAGGGGGTCTCTCAGCGCCTCTGCTCTGAGGCGCCATATTGGTATCCTCGCCCTCGGAGGACAGTATTGCCATCCAAGGATCAAAGACGAGTGGTCTGAAAGAACTCTCGCCTTATATTCAACATGCGTGATCTCTGTTAGTGTCTCTGGTGTAACAAAGACATAGTCTAGCCTTGTATGTAGCTGCTGCGGGGCATAGTAATGCGAGTATTGCCTCTCCTGGGGATGTCGCACCCTCCATGCATCTTTGAACCCAAAATCATTCAGCAGTGTTTGTTGCGCTCTAGCAGCTGAGGCAGGTCTGGCCATTTTCCCATCCGATCTATCTACCTTCGAGTTTAGTACACATCTGAAATCCTCCCCCCCAAATCACTGCACTCCCCACGCACATGCTGAGGTTGTTACACAATGTCTTAAAATATGCCGCTGTATTTTGGTTCTGGCGTACGTATTTACTATGCTTATCTCTTTATTTTCCACCAATCCCCTCAACATGACCATCCTCCCGTCCGTGTCTGCCTGTGTTTGTAACAGCTGAAATGGGAAATGTGGCGCCACCCAGATAATCACACCCCTAGCATATGCCGAGTATGAGGATCCCACAACCGTCTCTTTCCATTTCTTCCCAATCATCTCGGTCTTGTCTCGCGTCAAATGTGTTTCTTGCAGTAGGGCTATATCTATCTTCTGCCTACGCAGGTATAACATCACCTTATTCCTTTTCAGATAACTATTGAGCTCCCTGACGTTCCAGGTGATTATTTTAAGGTCCCCCATGGCATGGTAATGTCCCCCTCCTCCCTCCTCCCATGCAGTCCAACTCCG
This sequence comes from Ambystoma mexicanum, assembly GCF_040938575.1. Taxonomy (NCBI): domain Eukaryota; kingdom Metazoa; phylum Chordata; class Amphibia; order Caudata; family Ambystomatidae; genus Ambystoma; species Ambystoma mexicanum. The sequence goes on from NC_090934.1 coordinate 1,322,816,004, forward strand.
ACCGCCTGACTCGTCCCTATGGACTCGTTCCCCAACTTAAACTCCCCTTAACTAACAACACAACAAACTCCCCACACCCCCTTATCCCCCTTATCTATATTCTAGTCCAACAGAGTCAGGAAGTCCAAAAGTTATCATAATGTCATACTATCGTCCCTTGGACTTTTACTAGGACTCCCCCTCCCTTATCCCCCGAAATTCTCAGCACCTCCATCTCACTTGTTACTTTCCAGATGATCTTGTTCCTCGTTGCGCTCCAGGCAACCCTGCAAGTCCAGCCATGCTGCTGCTTCCTCTGAGGTATCGAAGAAGAACACTCTACTTTTATGCCGTACCTTGAGCTTCGTGCGGTACAAAAGCATGTACTTGATCCCCGCTGCGGGCAGTCTCCTTTTGACCGCCACATAACTATATCGCTGTCTTTGCACCAGCATGGTGTAATCAGGACAGGATACGCCGTGATGTTAGTGGAAGCCCTTTCTATCGTGCCACCTTTACGAAAGTACTCCAGTATCTTTTCTCTATCTTTATAGTTTAAAATCTTTGCGATGATCGCTCTGGTGGGCGGGGGGGCCCGGGCCGCGGTTTCCTCATGAGGGCCCGGTGTGCTCGTTCAACCGTGAACCGCTGTGAGAGCTTCTCTGCACCTATCTCCTGCAGGATCAAAGTCTCCACATAATCCGTGGGGTCCTGGCCCTCCTCTCCCTCCGGCAGGCCGACCACGCAGATGTTGTTCCGTCTAGCCCTTCCTTCGCATTATTCGTGCTGTGTTTGTGTTGGTTTTCACAGTACTCTCCAAGTTGCTTGTCCTGTCCGCCAGCGCTCTGACATCCTGTCGCAGCAGAGTGACTTTGATTCCAACCGCGGCGATCTTGTTCTCTAAGGCCGTTTGCAGATCCACCATTGTTGTCGCCCATGAGGTTCTCAGTTCTGTTATGTCTGCCAGGACCGAGTTGTTTTCTCCTTCAGGGGTAGCATCCATTGAGGCTGCCGGTGTGCTCTGTGCCGGAACAGTGGGGGTCCGTTGTGTTTTAGCAAAGACCTCTATTTTGGGCTGCTTACTCCTTGCCTTGGGCCCTTTTATTGACATTGTGTGGGCTTAGCTACGTCTCCAAATCCCCCGAGTGGGTCGTGTCCTCCCACGTACCTTCTTTGGCTGCTGTGGTCGGCTCCCCTTTTGCTTATTCCCTTAGGTCGCTAGGTGCTCCTCCTTCTGCACCACCAGTACAACTCTAGTATGTAATATGTCCAATGCTACCTGTGCACTTCAATATCTGCCACCTTTCCCATGACTGTCAATGCATCCGGCAAATGTCCAGGAGGAGCTGCTCCTGCTACTGAAATGGCAGTACACTCGAGTATCCGTTTCACCTGGCAGCGCTTGGGTGCACTACCAGTCTCCTTGTGCAGGTTCTGGGTGCTCTTACTACCCACTGTATTAGTACAGTTCCTGGGCCCCCTCACAACGAAGAGCGGGCTTCTGGCGCACTCCAGGCGCTAAAGCATCACAACTGTCCGTGGGACACAGCTCCCAACCAACGTTGCAACAGGGCTGCATACAGTTCAGAGTTTTTGCACCACTACAATCCAAGTATGTTTGTTGTTATTCATCCCATGCAGCTCGCCACCATCCTTTGTTTGTACCCAGCTCACTTCCTGCGTCCATTCGCCCTGCACTCGCGGGTGCTTCGTTGTCGTTTACTGTGTTCCACAGACGGCCGAGGCCCCGCTGCAATTATTCTCGTGGCTGGTGTTGCCCCCATAGACCTTGCCGCCGCCTGCGGTCTGTGCCTTCCACAGTATCATTCATGAGCGCAGGGAGCCACGTAAACACCAGTTGCCTGTCTTCGTGGCACGGCAACTGTATCTCCTATGGCGATCAGCTCGCCCGCTCAGGCTCCGGAGAGCTGCCACATTGTTGCCAAAAGGAAGCAACAGGAGCAGGCTTTAGAGGCAAAGCGTCACACGTTCTGCGGCGGCTCACTTCTTTCGCTCTGCCCTGCTAATGTTCTATTTTCTCCTGAATGCCAGGCTCAATGCACTTGCCTGCAGAGGTTGTTGCAGTGCGTTAGTTCCAACGCTCATATCTTCATTTCTGGAACACCTGGGTTGTTTTGAAGCGTAGTTTCAAGGATCATTGTCGGATCGACAGGAGCTGCGCGAGAAGGCCCGTCCTATTCCATGGCTAGTTAGCCACGCCCCCTTGTTTTTGAACGCTTGTTGAGAAAATTTAAATAAAAAGACACTGACAACCGTTTTACCTCACTACTAAGACATCCCTTCTCTGGTCTTCACCAGAAATTCCTTTGCTGCTTCCACCTTTGTGAATAAATGTGTCTTCCCTTCTCAAGCAATCTGGGGTTGGTAGGATTCAAACTCAGGCTTGGACCACCATAACCCCCCACAATTTGTTCTCAATCATGGGAGCTCGCTTATCTACATCATCTTTTATGTGCAAAAGAATGTAAACAGCAGGATCCTGCTCTCATTAACTTTTATTTCCTTTTCCTGGTCATAAAATTCCACAATCTCCTTTTGTAGTGTTTCATCCCAAATGCTAACCAGCATTGTGCCAAGACCTACCACCCATGTGTTTCTTTTTCACAAGGAGTTAACACAATTGCCCTCATCAGAATAACTCCAGTAGCTTCTGGGTGCAGAATCCCCAGCGGTTTCATCAACGCAGCGTGATGTCCAGAACTAAAGTGCAGAAGACTACGAGGCCAGTACTTATAAAGTTGCGTTGTTTGTTAGAAGTTGGGAACTCAGTGCACAAACATGCAAGTCATGGGAATTAGGAAGTCTCCAGAAGTGAGCCAGGAAGCAAGACTACTCTGCACGCTCAATGTATGATCGGGCGTCTTCGCATACACATGTGCTGAGCCCTGAAGCCTCTCTCTTGCACCTCCAGGTCACACGCATGTGGCCCTTCATGCCATTCATGTCCATGGTGCCACTGTCTTCACATCTGGATTCTGGAAATACTTCCAATCCTGCATTGGGTTTTATATGATTCTCTGCAGAGAGCAGGTCCGAGTGTATCTCACAATGCTTGCTCTAACTTTCTATTGTTGTAGTTGTCTGCGATACAAAGCCACACTTTCCATGTTCCACACTCAATTGTCCTGTGTGAGTATATAAATGACTCCTATTGTTTGGGCGACCTGTATTTAGAGTTGGTGCCTATGTCCGCACCATTGAGGCAGGTCTACACCAATCACCTTCGTCCACGTCTGAGGTACAGGTCGACTTTCTTCGATCATAGGACTTCTAGTGTCAGTTTTGTTTTCTTCTTTCTAAAGTATGTCTTCCATTGAGTCATGAGGATTAATCCTCATGTCAAGTAACCATTGGGGTATCTGCATTAAGTGTTTTTCCCTTTCATGACATGTAGGGGTGATATTGCTGTGATGGAATTAGGTGAGATCTGGTGAGGTGCTACTATTTCCATTGCATTGTCCTAGGGGTCTAGTCTGGAGGCCATGGCTAAATGGTGGTGTCAGACAGATGTAAACTTTGAGAACAGCCAACGCCAACCTCCTACTAGTGCCTAGATTTAATGGCATAAAGACAGGTCGAAGCAGTTTTCCGGTCAAAGCTGCCCAATACTGGAACTCCCTCCGTCCGACACCAAGAGAAGACTTACCCTATCTTCGCTTTAGATCCAACCTCATCCACTGGATCAAGGAAAATGACATTTGACACCTTACTACACTCAGACAACACTACTTGCCCTATCTGTATACACTGTATATATTTGTTTTCTTGATGTAACCTGCCTTAATTATGTTTATTATGTAAATTATGTATAAAATGTATGCTACTCTACAGCAATGTAACCGAAGCTGAACAACCCTTAATGCCTTAATGTGTATATAATTTATGTTACTTTACAGCAATGTGACCGAAGCTGAACAACCCTCTTTTGCCTTCTGCGCCCTGATACCCCCGGGTCTGGCGCGCATTATAAATATTAAAACAAACAAATAAACTGAACTATGTTCAGATGTTTCAAGAAGGTCTGCCTTTCATTTGATGCTAATTGTTCTCTTTTATTCGTGAGGAGTTGCTTGGGTATAACTTTTGTTGTTCAAATGTGCTCGTAAAGCCTCTATAATGGTGCATGTGATGATATTTGGAACAAAGTGCAGTTCCCCCCAATTCGATCGGTTCTCACCCATCACTGCTCAAAACCTTTGGTCTTGTTTTTTTAAAGACCATTGAAGTTGAGGCTTATTTTTCTCAAGCCGTCTCAGGAATATCAATATTTTGTTTCATGCAAGTTTCATTAAGCCATCATTACTGTGTGGGTGGATGTTTGGTTGAAATACCACTGGTGGTCATTCCATCTTCTGCTATAGATACTTAAAAAGTCATCCCAATTTCTGAAATAGGTCTGGCCCAGTGGTGACAGTTGTGGTATTTCTGGAATACTGCTTGCTGTAATTTTTTGTAAATCCATTTTCACACTCTTATTGATGGTGGTAGTGTATAGTGTATAGCAGTGGTTCATAACGCTTCCATAAATTTGTTCAATGCACAAAATCTGACGTTTTAAGCAATGCATATAAATGGTGGTGAGAGGGTAGTCAACAAAGAGTCCCACTTTCTCACTCACTGCCCCAATATGAATGTTGTTTTTTCACTGAATTTGAGGGAAGAACTTGCACTTCCCTTTTGTACAGTAAACAAAAACTTTAACATTTTACAACACTTGTGTATACTGTGTGCACCAACATTATGAAAGTGTTTTACCGTAGGAATGCTGACATATAGTGTGAACGGAGAGATCATGAAAGGGCTTTAAAGTAAGACAACTGAGATATATTGTGGGTACAACACCATGAAAGTGTTTTGTAGTGGCAATGTTGGCATATATGGTGGCCACAAGCTTAGTTTAGTCTATTACTTATATAGCGCACCTAACCCAAGGGTATCTGGGCGCATATGCTTGGGTACATGGTGGGTTACAAATCACCTTGCAAACAATAAGCACAACATGTTTTACAAGGATACAAGTACAAGGTGGGTTACAGATTACCTTGCAGGCAAGAAAACTTATTTTACAAGGATACAGAGGTACAACAAAGACAATCATATATACAGTATTCACCAGAGAGAACATATAAACAGAGCAACTTACAAGTTAAAACATCAAAATGTGTACGGATATACAAGATTCATTATAAATCATATTTACAGTAAGTATAAGTTTGATACAAACTCAGTGGTGCAATCACAGCACAGGGTGTACAGTGTATCTATGGGAATAGATAACTTAGGCAGAGTAATAAGAGAGATAGCTATGCTTGGGCTAAGAGCCAGGATTTTTGTCTTGGCTCTGAAAGACCAAAAAGAATGTTCACCTCTGATGTCTTGAGGAAGGGCGTTCCAGCATTTGGCTGCCAGCACGGGGAAATTTAGGTTGTATTTAGGGATGGTGAGTTGGTTGAGGTAGTTGGATCTGGTGGGTCTATTTGACTGTTGTCTGGAAAATGTGTCTGTCCGGTATTTTGGGGCCGTGCTGGAGAGACACTTGTGAGTGATGACAAGCAATCTGAGTGTGATTCTGTCACGTATGGGTAAACAAAGTGCATCTCTCCTGAAGGAGGAAATGTGGCTGGAGTGAGGGATATTTTATGCTGATCTTAAGGCATTGTTCTGAAGAACTTGAAGTTTGTTCAGGTTCCGTTCCGGAGGATCCAAGTTATACAGTATTACAGTAGTCTAACTTCGAGTGGATCAAAGCTCTAGCTAGTGCGATGGAACTGTTGGTAGATAAGAATGGTTTGCATGCATTTATAAGTTTATTGGTGTAGGCTGTCGATGAGGCTGTGGTATTAACTTGTTATTTTAGCAATAGAGTGGAACGTAGATAGACCCCAGGCGTTTTGGCTTTGCTGGATACTTTTATTATGTTCACATCAATGATAAAAGCAGAATATTGTTTGTCTAGTTTGCTTAAATCAGCTTGGGAACCAATGATAAGACGTTGAGTCTTATCGTCATTTCAACATAGCCTATGAGTGGCCATCCAAGCTTGGATCTCTGGATAGATGTCATTGATCATTTTAGTGTCTTTAGCGTAGCAACCAGTGAGTGTGATTAGGATCTGGGTGTCATCTACTTAATTAGTGTAGGTGACACCCAGATTGTCAAGACGATCAAGGAGGAGCTTTGTAAATATATTGTAGAGCGTAGGCAAGTCACAAGAGCCCTGAGGCACTCCACAATGGATGGGAACTGGTGGCGTGGATGCTGAGGGTGCAAAGACCCCAGTGGTTCTGTTAGAAAGGAAGGATTGAATCCAATTGGCAGCCTTCGGTGAGAAGGCAGCTGCTGAGGTTAGGTGTTTAGTCAGGATTTGATGGTCGACCAAGTCGAAAGCTGCTGATAAATCTAAGAGGAAGAGGATGGCCAGGTTGCCTTGGTCTTTCAGTTCATCCATCTGTATTTTTAGATCTAGCAGAGCCGTCTCAGTACCGTGTCTGGGTCTGAAGCTAGACTGTCTGTTGGCTAATTGATTATTTTCTTCCAGGTGTCTTTGAATTTGGATATAAGCAGCACGGTCAAGAATTTCTAAGAGGAAGGTAACCGTTGTGATAGGCCTATAATTGGCAGGGTTGCTAGGGTCTAGGTTAGGTTTTTTTAGAAGCGGCATGACCCAAGCTTCTTTGAGGTTATCAGGAACTGAGCAATTTTTGAAAGAGGCATTTATCAGGGATGTGATCAAGGATGCTAATTATTTTGCTCCCTCCTTGATGACTGATGCAGGGCATAGGTCACCCTGACAGTTATTTTATCCCCATGATGATGTTTTCCACTTCTTTGATGGAGACTGAGGAGAAGTGGAAGAGTGCGCACAATAGATGTTGATGGCTAGAGGTTTCAGTGTTATTTGAGGTGGAGGATAGGTTATTTTGTTTTGTTTCTATTTTCACTTGTAACAGTGCTATTTTGTCTGAGAGGCCCTTCTGAATATTAGCGCACTATTCTGCGTCCAAGAATGGTTGGTGATCTGGCGTCTCTTAGATTTTTTCATATGTTACCTCACTGAACCAAATTGGAATGTGTATGTTCCCCCTGCCCCATTTTTCCCTAAATGATTGTGCAGCAATGTGGACTAGCACTATTCAATGCATTATTTAATAATATTCTCACAGGGAATCCCACAGACCCCCCCTACATTACTTAGGGGTACCTTGCTATGCTCGGGACCCCATATGCTTTCAAAGGAAATATGAATGTCTCCTTACTGAAAATGTTCACCAGCCATCACTGACCTTAAATCGTTCTGAATGCCAGTTCCCATCAGGCGGCCCCCCGGCACCAAAAGCTTCCTTCACCACTTTGCAGTGTTATGAATCCAGAGAGTTTGTCACCTCTCCCAAGGGGGAGCCACCCCGTTTGGGAATAGGGATGTGAGCACTTAATACCCGAAGGGACAGGGTAAGTGGGATCCTTTTGGAGGTGGCTCCCACTTAGGGGACAGGGAAATGCCAGAGAGAGACTTAAGACACCATCACATTCCCACAGAGACTAACACCTTGATGGGGTATGCAGGAACTAAGATGTTTAAGAACCCTTTAACAAAGGCTGGCTCGGCTTCTGTCCTAATTGTCTTTAGGAAAGACAGAGAAACGACCAGAAAACAAACCTCCTGAAGTGACGCGTGGTGAGGATCCAATCTGGAAAGAGTATCCACACAGCCTGCAGGGTTAAATTACACACAGTGCACGTTGACAAGAGAGATCTCAGAGAGACAGAACGCCAGATATAGCGTTGCACCCAGAGGTCCACACTAGGAGAGACCAACGCAGCCCGGCATGTGAAAGAACTGAGCTGTGTGCGGTGACAGCCCGAGTGAGAGCAGAGTTCCTCAGCGGGCAGAGGCACAGCCTGGAGGAGGATCCGCCCACAAGTACCCACACCAGGCCAGCAGGAAATAGGAGGAGATGTGCACCGCTCTGAAGCCCAATTGACAAGTCAGGTAAGTGGCTCTGCAGCGAGACAAGAAGTAGACAGCCTGCATAGCCGTCCAAGGGAGCACGCATTTCATTTACAGGTATGCAGTGACTTCCAAGGAATGGGAAGTGAGCGGCAAGGCCATAGGAATAAGTCCAGGGTTGGGGAAAGAACTGAGAAGCCCCAGAGTGGGAGAGAGTGAGAAACAAGCTCTGTGATGGCGAGAAATCTAAGAAACCACAGTCAGTCAAACAAGTTTATTCGGTTGTATAAAGCAACCATTAAACGACAGATAAACACAATTATTACACTAATTCATATTACAAAATCTTAAAATTATACTTCCATAAAAATAGAATCATAGAACAATGCCAACAACAGCATACAAATACATTTAGCACCTGGACGGTTGCCTCGTCATGAACTATGTTAAAAGATATTTTAGTGATGATTCATACAAAAACAGTACATAATACTTTAACCCAATACGAGTGCTATAAAATTTTTCTTACAGACCCTCACCACCTTGCAGTTTCAGAATACGGTTTCTAAAATACATCGCTCTTTTCAGGAACGTCAAAAGAGCCCATGCGGTGAGAACTGATTCGGCGCTCAAGAGGAACACAAGAGCAGCCCAGTGTGTGCGGATCATCGATTTCTTAAGGACAGGAATAAGGGACACTTTACGTATGCCTGCATACCCAATACAGAAGAATAACAAATGAGAGAGATCCTCTATACCGTGTCCACAAACCGGGCAACCCGCTGAGTCGGGAAAACCCTTCCATTTATAAGTGTTGCCTTGCAGCCGAAGGCAATCGAACCGTGCCCTCGTAATCAGCCATCTGTCCTTTTTTAACGTACTCCAAAGCAAGTAAGGTCAGATACCAGTTAGACAGCTAATGCTTGAGTGAAATTCACCATTACTATGGCCACGTTCTAGCAAAATTCTTTTACTTGCTATGAATTCACCCAGCATGGATTTGTAGACGGACCCCTCACTTTTGGACAAAATAATATCTGGCGGAAAAAGGGCGCCTAAATTTACTTCACCCAGAGTTGAAAAGACATATGCTAGCCAGGGAATTTTTTTCCAGCCACATTTACCTAGCACAGTACGAATAATAGTATGGCACAAGGAAGCATGCTCATTAGCCCACAGCCTGACCCAAAATAAAAGAGGGGCCAACGCCCACTGGTCTTCCCAAAGCTCCACACCCAACTCCCTATGGACAGCTATTCCAGATACACTGGACGGGAGCCCAAGCAGATTTTTAAAGAAATTGCTCTCCTTACGCTGGATTTCCGTTGCATTCTGGAAACCCCAGATAGCTGCACCATACAAAGTGGAAGCCGCAGTTTGGGTGCCATAAATCTTAAGGATCACATCCAAAGGCCGGCCCCTACACTTCGACATAAATCTAAAGATTCCACCAATCTGTTGACTCATCTTAACAGATTGTTTGGCCACGTGATCTTTACCATTTAAGGCCTCTGAAAAACAGATCCCAAGGTAATCAAACGTCTTAACTCTGGGGATGATTTCATCTGCGCATAGCATCGGTTTCATGGGCACAGAACGTTTTCTGCCAACGCACGCCATTACTGCAGATTTCTTAGAATTAATTTTTAACCCCAAATTATCCATGAACCTTGAGTAAGCGTTAATCAATATCTGTAGGGCCCTAGGTGTTCTTGCAAGAAGGACAGTGTCATCAGCATAGGCCAATACTGGGAACCCCCTTCCTCCCAAAACTAGAAAATCCCCCAATACTCCAGACAAGTCCTGTGAAAGGCCATTAATGTAGAGGCAGAAGCAGATGGGGGCCAGTACACAACCCTGCCTCACACCACACCCCACCTGAAAGCAAGCCGTGCAGTGCCCCCCAGAGCCACTGCGAACACAGGCCTCATTATTCTAATGGATGTCAACCAAGGCCTGCAGAATTTCCCCTGGGCACCCTAAGGACCCAAGCACTTCCCAGAGCTTAGCTCTATCCACTTTATCAAAGGCGGTGCTTAGGTCCATAAAAGCTAGATAGACAGCCTCGCCCCGACAAAACACAGAATTAGCCACCAACAGATACAAATTGAGACTCTGTTCTATGGTGCCCACTCCAGGGCGAAACCCAAATTGGATGTCAGAAAGAACTGACTGTTCCCCAAGCCAGGATTCTATTCGGGCCAGCAGAATTCTCCCAAAAATTTTAAACGATGAGTCTAGAAGGGATATTGGCCTGTATGCACCGGGACTAGACATGTCTCCCTTTTTAAAAATAGGGAATATTATTGCCCTCTTCCACGAGGAAGGGTATTTCCTCGATTTTAGACAAGCATTGAACGCCACAGTCAGAAGTGGGGCCCACAAATCAACTGGTCCTGGAACAGATCTGAGGGTATCATATCCGGGCCGGGGGCGCGGTTATGTGCTTGAAGCCTGATTGCCTTAGCAATCTCCTCCACCTCAAACGTCAGGCAGGGGCCACTAAAGTCTAACTCGACCTCTGAATGTACAGATCCAAATAGGCTACCAAAATGCGCCAACCATACCTTTTCTTCCACATGGGTGCCACTCCCCACGTTGGACCAACATCCCTCCGGACCACTTTTTACAAATGCCCAAAAGGCCTTCTGGTCCCTCTTCATGGCGGCATTCAAGAAACCTTCCCAGGCTGCCTGTTCTATCTCCATTTTCCATCTCTTTAACTCCCGTTGGTAGATTTTCCTATCTTGTGCTATCTTCAATCTACAACTAGTTGGGTCCTTACCCCATAATGGTCTGAAAGATGGAGATAAGCCCCAGTGTGGGGAAAGAACCGCAGAGAGACACAGAAACAAGCCCTAGAGCTTCGAAAAGCCGCAGAGTGGAGAGGGAGACTGAGACAAGATCGGTTGTGGGGAGAGAATGAGAAACCCCAGAGTGGGCTGAGGGAAAGAAGGAGCCCCAGAATGGGGAGAAAGACTTGAAGGACCCCAATTTTGTGGTGGAGCAAACCAGAGGAAAGTCTTCCAGAAGGGAGAAAAACGGTTATAAACTCAATGTGCTGGAGAAACAGAGAGACCTGGCTGAACCCTAGGACGGCACCCCAGCAATACAAAAACTATATACGTGGGACTGGGAACATAGGCGAGGACCTATGGTAAAGAGACACAAGGGTGGAGTTCAAAGGCCAGCAGCCATCTCTTTCCCTTGGGAAATGCCCAAAGGTATGTCTTGGTTGTTTTATATTTTCTTTTGAGCAGCAGGAAGAGAAAGTAGGTTACATAGGACATAATTTATGTTTGGCCATCTTAATACACTGATAAGCACCCCTTGTTACCTTCATTTGTATACAGTAGGGCTTAGAATCTGCATATTAAGGGAAATATTCAGTGATTTTGAATCAGAAGAGGAAATTCATCTTTGGAAAATCATGCCCGCTTGTCCGTTTCCTAATTCTGACCTACCACAGTGGGTAGAGCACAACAGTGTTAAATGCGCACTTCCTAGGATAAGGATGCTGGTATACTGTGCTGCGGAAGCACACCCTTCACTTGTTGCAAACAGGAACTGCAGGCCGCTGCTGAAATACATTCAGCATCCTGACACATTCTAAGCTTTCCTTAAGTTAGCGCGTGCGCTAGGTGTCTCACATGCTTGAACTTCCACCACTGATTGGCAAACAGTGGGGTCATGTCACATGACCTTATTGTGGGACTAGCACTGCTGTTTTCACATTCACTCATCCGCCCATCCTCACGTTGATTTGTTCATCCTTCCACTCATTTATTCAACCCCATATGCTTATGCAATTATCCCTTCATCCATATTACATTGATGCAGTTATGCATCCGTACATCCTCACACTATTACATTCCCTTAAACTTTCATTTGTTGGTTCATCCCTCGAAGCAACATACTCTTACCCATTCATCTATCCTCATAATCAGTCATTCGCACATCCTTCTACGCTCTTATTCATTCATTATCCCTCCACCTTCCTCTCTGCACTCCCTGTCTGCTTTCCCTTCAACACATTTGCCATCTGCCTAAGTGTGTATGTGTGCATGAATTCAGAAACTGTTTTCACCATACAGCAGCCAAAACTGTTGGCTTTTACCAATGATTCTTTAGGCTGTTACATTCACTTAAACGTAAATTGAGCTCTAAGACAAAGGTCTGAAAAGAAATTACTTTTCCAGTCATCCAAAAGACATGTCTTTGCTCAGAAAGTCACATGGTTTTTGGGCCTATGTTATTTTGTCCTTTTCAAACTGGCAGCAAAAAGACGGCCTCTGCCATTTCTGATTGCCATGTTGTGGGCAGATTATTAAAACAAAGGTAGCGTGAAATTATGTCACCATATCTGACTGCATATTAGATGCATCGTGCAACCCTACAGCCTTCTTCCTCAGGGAATAATGGTTCACAAGTCATCATCCTGCATGAATAATAGACATAACATTCCCCTGGGAATGCAACATTTGCTGCATCAGAGCCTTTGAAGTTTGTTATGGGAAAAACACTCGCCTCGCTTCCAGAGCATCATTTAATAACTATAATGCTTTGACAGAGAACAACACAACTCATTCCAGCAAACTCCTCATCACAAGTCATCATGTTACTGTTTCTTCAATTAAAAAGGAAAACATTCCAAAACATGTTGGCTTGCGATTAAGAAGGCATGCGTTTAAATATTGTGCCCATTTTTGCGAGCTACTCAATCGTTTGTATTTCAGTATTAAGTCTCATTTTTGGTTTTGGCACAATAATGCCGAATCCATTGCTACTGAGAACAGAGAAGGAGATGGGAATTTGGAACACAATGGGGGTCATTACGAGTTTGGAGGTAGCCATGGTGCTATTAGCGCCATGGCTGCCTCCAAACCCGGGTCCGGGTCCGGTGTCACTGAATGGGGACTTACCAGGACATTCCGACCTATGCGGACCCGGTAAATCCCCATTCAGTAAACCATTCCCCATTCCCATTTGAGCCCCCATAGGGCTCAATGGGAATGGGGAAGGCGCCAATAACGGGCCCGCAAATTGCGGGCCCATTATTAGCTCCAAGGTCCCTTAACGGGTCCTGCAAAGAATGGCTGGTCAGACCACTAAGCCGCTAAGGGACCTCGGAATATGGCGGTAGAGGCTTAACGGCACCGCCATCCTTAACGGTGCCGTTAAGCCCCTACCGCCATACTCGTAAGGACCACCAATGTCTGATTGGCAACTGGCAATGCTCTGGGTGCAATGGCCAATGCCCAATGTATTACTTTTATGATATGATATGATATGATATGGCATTTATAAAGCGCCTATAAACAAGTATTTCAAGGCTCGACGAGGCAAGGGGGGAAACAAGGGAGGACAGACAACGATCTTACTAGGCCAGGTGTCATTCAGATCACCAAGTGCATGGGAAGAGGGGAAATGAAAGTGCGCGGGGGGAAGGGAGAGGGGAAAGTGCAGTACATGGGAAAGTGGAATAAATAAGATAACTAAAAAAAATAAAACAGCTAGCTAGTGGCAAGTGCAAGCAAGTGCAGACAAAAGTGCTAGTAGGGGGACTGTAGGGATACAGAAAAACAGTCCCCAGGTGCAGGGGTTGCCAGGGAGGCAGTGCAGGTGGGCGATTGACAGGGTCTGGGCCAGAGATCAGAAGAGGGTGGCCAGGTAACCAGTGCAATTTCAGTCAGGAATTCAGCAGGGGAGGGGAGGAGAGAAAGCAGAAGCAAAGAGGAAGGTTTTGAGATGCTTCCGGAACCGGAGATGGTTCTCCTCGAATTTCAGGGAGGCAGGAAGGCTGTTCCAGAGAGAGGCCCCGGCCGATGAGAGTGATCTGCCACCAACTCGTTGCTTGGAGAAGCGACCGACCCTGAGGGAGTTGGAGGCAGATTAGCGAAGAGCTCGAGAAGGAAGATATTTAGGAAGACAGAGTTGAAGGTATTGCGGTCCCAGACCCCAGAAGGCCTTGTGTACAATGCAGACGGTTTTGAACTTAATCCTCGCAGCCACTGGGAGCCAGTGCTGAGATTTCAATCCTGGAGAGATACGATCCCTGGGCTTGAGGCCAAGGACAAGTCTCGCAGTCCTGTTCTGGATTAGTTGCAGAGGGCGGAGAGTGGAGGCAGGCAGATTTAGATAGAGGCTGGTTACAATACTCCAGCTTAGAGAGGACCAGGGCTCTGGAGACAGTGAGCTTCTGGGGGAAGGAGAGGAAAGGAAGAATACCTCTAAGGAGGTGCAGCTGGTAGTGTGACTTTTTAGAGACGTCAGAGATGTGAGGGGAGAAGGAGAGTGCATAGTCGAAGATGACCACGGGGTTTTTAGCCTTGCAGGTGCTAGTTGGAGGAGGGCCAAGAGAGGCCGGCTAGAGAGCTGCAAGGAAGGAAGGAGTGGGTGTGCCGATGAGTAGAATCTCAGTCTTACTGGCATTAAGGCAGAGGTCGTTGGCGGCACAACATTCCTGGATGGCAGACAGACAGTCAGAGATCAGGGAAGGAGAGGAGGAGGAAGCCGAGGGTAGCCTGAAAATGAGCTGGGTATCATCCGCATAGCACTGAAAGTTGGGACAGAGAGCGGCGATGCGGTGGGCAAGGAGTGCCAGGTATTGGTTGAATAGCCAGGGAGAGAGGTTAGATCCCTGGGGGACACCACAGGTGGAGAAAAAGATGTCAGAGAGGAAGGACCCAAGTTGGACCTGGGAGGGTCGGTCGGAGAGGAAAGAAGTCAGCCACGCCAGAGCCTGACCAGTGATGCCAAGGTTATCACGGAGACGGTTGAGCAGGATGGCATGGTTGACAGTGTCAAAGGCAGAAGCGAGATCAAGCAGGATAAGAACGGACTGGGTGTTAGAGTCAAGGTTGGTGAGCAGGTCATCACGGATGTTCAGGAGAGCAGTTTCCGTGCTTCTGGAAGCTCTAAAGCCAGAATGATGGTCATGAAGGCAACAACCAGATTCAGTGTGGAGATTGAGCCTGGAGATGGCCAGTTTCTCCAGGAGTTTACCCAGGAAGGGAGTGATGGAGATTGGGCGATAGTTAGCCGGGCAGTAGGGGTCAGCAGAGGGTTTCTTAAGAAGAGGGTGCACAAGGAGTGCTTCAGGGGGGAAGGGAAGACTCCAGTGGCGAAGGAGTGATTGCAGAAATCAGCCAGGGCAGGAGCCAGGGAGTCGATGTGGTCCTTGATAGTTTTGGAGGAACAGGGGTGAACCTGTTTTGAAGAAACTTTCATAGATCGGACTTGTCTAGAAACCTCATCAGGAGAGAAAAGGGGAAAGGCAGAGAAGGAGGGAGGAGGGGTGGCTGCAGAGGGGCCAGAGCAAAAGCAGGGAATAGCGGGAGGGGGGCGAGAGGAGGAGAGTGAGGACAGGATGTCCTGAGTTTTAGAAGTGGAGTGAGAAGCCAGTGCCGTGCAGAGGGCCTGGGAAGGACAGGAGAGGTAGAGACTGCGGCAGGATTGGCCAGTCTCCACCTCTCCTGGCAGATTTAAAAGAGTTCAGACGAGTTATTAGATGCTGCGGAGACGCGGGCTTGGATATGAGCTCTCTTCTTGGTGAGGACGGCGAGCCGGTATTGCCTTTGCAGCAGGCGGCAGGCCAGTTTGTCAGAGGATGAGCTTGAAACACGCCATTTCTGCTCAGCCACCCTACACTGGCGTTTAAGGGTGACGAGGTCAGAGTCATACCAGGAGTTACACTTGACTTTGGGCTTCTGGCGGATCCTCATGACAGGAGCAGGGATATCAAGAATATCAGAGATAGAAGAGTGGAGCGTGGAGAGGGCTGTGTCAGGGTGTGAGTCAGCCAGGAGGGGAGGAGGGGGTGAGAAGGTGGCGGTGAAAGCCTCAACTGACACGCGCTTCATGGGTCGGATGACCGAGAAGGTGGGTGGCAGTGACTGAGGTGTCTTGGCCTGCGGGGTAGGGAGGGTGAGGTGGGAGGAAAGGAGAAAGTGGTCACTCCAGGAGAGAGGAGTGGAGAGAGGGACAGAGAGGTGAAGGTCTGAAGAGATCAGAGCATCGAGTGTGTGCCCTGCAGAATGAGTCGGGCCAGAGGGGAGAATAGTGAGTGAGAGAGAGTCGCAGAGGTCGCGAAAGAGTCCAGAGGGGGGACAGGAGGTATCCAGGTGGATGTTGAAGTCTCCATGAAGGAGGAGTTGAGTGGTTGAGGCCAGGAGTGAGGTGGAGAGGTCGGCCCACTTGGAAAGGAAGGAAGAAATCTGACCAGGTGGCCGATAGACCTACTCCTCTTTTGAATGTCTTGTCTGCCGACTCTCTCTCTCTCCTAGCCATTCCCTTGCCGTGGTTACTATTTATCGGCCACCTGGTCAAATTTCCTCCTTCCTCTCTGAGTGGGCTGACCTCTCCTCCTCACTCCTGTCCTCTACCACTCAACTCCTCTTTCTTGGGGACTTCAACATCCACCTAGATGCCTCCTGTCCCCCCACTGGACTTTTTCGTGACCTCTGCGACTCTCTCTCACTCTCTATTCTCCCGTCTGGGCCTACTCATTCTGCAGGGCACACTCTTCATGCTCTGATCTCTTCTGACCTTCCCCTCTCTGCCCCTCTCTCCACTCCTCTCTCCTGGAGTGATCACTTTCTCCTATCCTCCCACCTCACCCTCCCTACCCCACAGGCAAAGCCACCCTCATCATTGCCACCCACCTTCTCGGTCATCCGACCCATGAAGCGCGTGTCAGTTGCGGCTTTCGCTGCCACCTTCTCGCCCCCCCTCCCCCTTCGGCTGACTCCCACCCTGACACAGCCCTCTCCTTGCTCCACTCTGCTATATCTGATACTCTTGATATCCTTGCCCCTGTCATGAAAATCCGCCTGAAGCCCAAAGCCAAATGTAACTCCTGGTTTGATTCGGATCTCGTCACCCTAAAACGCAAGTGCAGGGTGGCAGAGAGGAAATGCGTGCTTCATGTTCATCCTCTGACAAACTGGCCTGCCGCCTGCTCCAAAGTCAATACCGTCTCTCTGTTCTCACCAAGAAGAGAGCCCTTATCCAAGCCCGCATCTCTGCGGCATCTAACAACTCGGCTGAACTCTTTAAAATCTGCAAGGAGCTTGCCAACCCTGCTGCAGTCTCTACCTCTCCTGTCCCCTCCCAGGCCCTCTGCACTGCACTGGCCTCCCACTTCATCTCTAAAACTCAGGACATCCTGTCCTCACTCTCCTCCTATCACCTCCCCCCCTCTCTTCCCTGCTCTTCCTCTGGCCCTTCTGCAGCCACCCCTCCTCCCTCCTTCTCTGCCTTTCCCCTTTTTTCTGCTGATGAGGTTTCCAGACAAGTCCGATCTATGAAAGTCTCGTCTAAACAGATTCACCCCTGTTCCTCCAAAACTATCAAGGACCACATCGACTCCCTGGCTCCTGCCCTGGCTGACTTTTGCAACCACTCCTTCGCCTCTGGAGTCTTCCCATCCCCCCTCAAGCACTCCCTTGTGCACCCTCTCCTTAATAAACCCTCTGCCGACCCCTCCTGTCCGGCTAACTATCGCCCAATCTCCATCACTCCCTTCCTGGGCAAGCTCCTGGAGAAACTGGCCATCTCCCAGCTTAACCTCCATGCTGAAGCTGTTGATAGTCTCCATGACCATCAATCTGGCTTCAGAGCGGCCAGAAGCACGGAAACTGCTCTCCTGAACATCCGTGAGGACCTGCTCTTGAACATCGACTCCAACACTCCGTGTGTTCTCATTCTGCTCGATCTCTCTTCTGTCTTTGACACTGTCAATCATGCCATCCTGCTCAACCGTCTCCGTGATAACCTGGGTATCACTGGTCAGGCTCTGGCGTGGCTGACCTCTTTCCTTTCCAATCGACCCTCCCAGGTCCAACTTGGGTCCTTCCTCTCTGACATCTTTTTCTCCACCTGTGGCGTTCCCCAGGGATCTAATCTCTCTCCCTGGCTGTTCAACCAGTATCTGGCACTCCTTGCCCACCGCATCGCCGCCCTCTGCCCCAACTTTCAGTGCTATGCGGACGATACCCAGCTCATTTTCAGGCTACCCTCGGCCTCCTCCTCTCCCTCCCTCATCTCTGACTGTCTGTCTGCTATCCAGGAATGGTGTGCTGCCAATGACCTCTGCCTTAGTGCTAGTAAGACTGAGATCCTACTCATCGGCACACCCACTCCCTCCTTCCCTGCAGCTCTCTGGCCGGCCTCTCTTGGCCCTCTTCCTGCTCCTACCTGCAAAGCAAAAAACCTCGGGGTCATCTTCGACTCCACACTCTCCTTCTCTCCTCATATATCTGACGTCTCTAAGAAGTCACATTACCAGCTGCACCTCCTCAGAGGTATTCTTCCCTTCCTCTCCTTCCCCCAGAAGCTCACTGTCTCCCGAGCCCTGGTTCTCTCAAAGCTGGACTACTGTAACAGCCTCTATCTTAATCTGCCTGCCTCCACTCTCCGCCCTCTGCAACTCATCCAGAACAGAACTGCGAGACTTGTCCTTGGCCTCAAGCCCAGGGACCGTATCTCTCCAGGACTGAAATCTTTACACTGGCTCCCAGTGGCTGCGAGGATTAAGTTCAAAACCGTCTGCATTGTCCACAAGGCCTTCTGGGGCCTGGGGCCTAAATACCTTCAACTCTCTCTTCCTAAATATCTTCCTTCCCGAGCCCTACGCTCATCCGTCTCCAACTCCCTCAGGGTCAGCCGCTTCTCGAAGCAACGAGCTGGGGGTAGATCTCTCTCCGCGGCAGGGGCCTCCCTCTGGAACAGCCTTCCTGCCTCCCTGAAACTTGAGGAGAACCATCTCCGGTTCCGGAAACACCTCAAAACCTTCCTCTTCACTTCTGCTTTCTCTCTCCCTCTCCCCTGCTAAATTCTTCACCTAAACTGCACTGATTCTGCAACTGGGCCACTCTCACCGACCTCGGTCCTGGGCCCAGTCACTCTTCACTTGCACTGCCTCCCTGGCAACCCCTGCACTGCGGGACTGTCTCTGTATCCCTACAGCCCCCACCCCCCAGCACTTGTCTGCACTTACCTTGCACTTGCCACCAGCTGGCCCTATTTATTTATTATTTTATTTCTATTCTACTTATTTGTACTGCACTCCCCCCCCTTCCCCTTGCACTTTTTCCCTTCCCCCTACCCCTGCACTTGCACGGTCTGAATGACACCTGGCCTAGTAGGATCGTTGTCTGTCTTCCCCTTGTTCCCCCCTCCCTGCCTCGTCGCGCCTTGAAACACTTGTGTATAGGCTTGTTAGAAATGCCATATCATATCATATCATATCATATCATGGTAGCCACAGTAAGGGAATGGCTAGGGGAGAGAGAGAGCCTGCAGATGAGGCATTCAAAAGAGGAGTAAGCCTGCGTAGGAGTGACAGAGGCAGGAATCCACTCAGGGAAGATAAGGGCTATGCCCCCACCATAGCGGTTGGGCCTGGGCCTGGAGAGCATCTTGTAGCCACGGGTAGGAGTGAGTCAAAGCTGGTGACAGAGCTGTCCATGAACCATGTCTCAGTGAGTCCGAAGACATCAAGGTCAAGTTCTCCAAGAAGGCGGCAGATATCAGAGGAGTGTTTGACAGAGGAGCAGGAGTTAAAAGTGGCAATGTGGAGAAGGTTGCCCTCCTTGAAGGACTTCCGGGGAGGGGTACAGATCAGAGGTACGCCCTGCGAAAGTGTAGAAAGTGCCGAGAGGGGGCAGAGAGGGAGGGGGAGGCAAGGTAGCCAAGGAAAGGGGAGAGGGGATAGCAGGAGAAGAAAGGACGTTGATGAGGCGCGGAAAGCGTCTATCAAAGAGATGAAGGTTGGCCTCAGGGCCTTGGACCAAGACGGTCCCATTGGAGTAGACATTAATGATGACCTTAGAGGATAGGAAGGAGGCCAAGAGGGTGTCCCAACGGGTGCCACCATTAATGGGAGAAGAGGAGAAAGGAGAGAGTAGAGACCATATGAGGGGTCCATAGATCTGGTGAAGGAAGGACAAAGAGGATGTCGGTCAGAGTTTCCCTGGAGGCGGCACTGATGTAGGTGTCGGCGATAGGGAGGCCTGGGTTGGAGACCAGGATGTCCTTTTTAAACTTCTTCCTACCAGACTTAGTGAGGAGAGCAGGATAGTCAATAGAGAAGCAGTTAGAAAAGATAGGGGAGACAGAGAGCACCATAGAGTAGGTGGGAGAGGAGGTACCAGGGATAGACAGACAAGACAGCGAGAGGCAAGTGAGTAGAGCTATGGGACAAGATGACGGCACTCAGGATGCAAGCGCAGAAAAAACACAGGACATTCTAAGACAGGAGAGAAGAGATAACCTAAATTTGAGAATCTTAGAGAGGGAGAAAAGGCCTAGGTTTCACAATGCAATTTTAGTGAGGCAGAAACAAGCAATTTAAACAATGCAAACAATGCACAATTTGGTGTGGCAGATACAGGCAAATTTAACCAGTGGAAAGGCACCTAGCTTTGAGAATCCTAGAGAGGGAGAAAAGGCCGAGATTTTAAATGGCTTTTAAATGGCCTTTCCCATTTTAAACCAATGATTGTGGGTCCTTAATGAATTTGGCCGATGGGGAGTTATGTCTTGTATCAGTGCGCGCTGCTGCAGGAGCGTGCAGTGATCTGTGCTTATGTGCTCAGCCTCCCCCGCGTGCCTCTAGATACTCCATTTATGGCAGGTGGAGGCAGAGCAATTGAGTTCTGCCTCTGTCTGAGGTGAACCGAGCAACTGGAGGCTCATAAGAGGCTAAGCACATAATGTGACGCAGAAAGGGCAGGGGAAGTGTAGCCCCACCCCCTCTCATTATTGCATTAACAGCATAGACACGCTGACCAACAGGAGAGGAGTCCTGCGAGAAGATGCGTGGGTAAAAGTGTTGTATGTTTGAGTGTGTGTGAAGGTGGAGCGGGGCCATGCCCCAGCACCCCTCAACTGCATCAAGGGTAAAGCAAACTTGGTGTTACTGCATGGATAGACTGGCCTACATTGAGTGTAGGCCAGTCTATCCAGATAATAACACTTATGTTTGCTTTACCCTTGATCCCAAGTTAACAAATGCCATGCCACTTTAAGAAGGTATATGCAGCCTGGCACTAATAGTGCCAGTCTGCATATACGTTCTTAAGGTGACAGGGATTTTTTCACTTGACATCATACTAAAGCAAACGTATTCTTTCCTCCTTGCGCTGTCATTCCTGTCCCACTTGTGCTGTCATTCCTTCCCCCCTTGTGCTGTCGTTCCTTCTCCCTCTTGCACTGTCATTTTTCCCTCCTGGCGCTGTCATTCCATCCACTCCTTGCACTGTCATTCCTTCTCCTTTCACAGTCATTCCTCTCCCATGCTTTCATTCCTTCCCACTTGTGCTGTCATTCCTGTCTCCTTTCCACTGTCATCCATTCCCTCTTGTGTTTTCATTCCTTCTCCCCTTGTGCTGTCTTTACCCCCTTTGTGCTGTCATTTCTCATTCCTTCCCCTATGCTAAATATATACTACAAATGCTAGAACTATTGGCTTTGCTCCTGCTTGTTAATGACTTCATTTGGGTATTGACAATATACAACATATTGCAATCCAATGCTTGAATTAAGATTACAAACAGGACACGATAATCACATCAACATCAATACATCGACCAGACGGTGAACGCGAACCATGTGTAATGTACATTGTACGTAAAAATGACACTTCGAACATATCGAACATCAGAGGCTAAGGGGACAAGAGTAGTGGCAGGCAGCAGGGACGTCATTTAGGGGTCGCCAGGGGTCTCCCTTGCGACCCCTGAATTCTCCCTTGCTACCCCTAATAAACAAAAGAAGCTCTCTTTTTTTAAAATCTTTTATTTTTTTACAATTTGAAGCTCCTGTGCTGTGGCCAATGCCATGTGGCTATTTGAGCTATTTGACTTTCAGAATTCCATACAATAACTGCTAGACTCATTAAAGGTTTAATTCAGGCATGCTTCAGGGGGTGAGTCACTGGTTTAGTCTGTTCTTAAAAACCTCAAATTCACAATACCGACAAAATCCTCCAAAAAGCATTTAGAGTAGAATAAGCATCCATTTCGGACTACGTATTTTGCTTTTCTCAAGTTGCAGTTATAGCATGTTCTTTTCTGTCGATACATATGGTGATCCCTTCTTATATGAAATGTATATCACGTTACAGTAATATTGTAACCATACTTTTCATAGTGTACTTAGAAACAATGCTATGTGATGCCATTTCCTGTTTTGTCACGGGGCAAACTGTCATGTTCCATCGCTTCCCATAATGTCATTTTGGGGTGGGGTCCAATGACATCACTTCCTGTGATGTCTTCCACAGCCAAGGGTCATGTGATGTCACTTCTGCTACCGCAGGCATTTTGGTGAAATGACGTCCCTGGCAGGCAGACCAGACAAAACGAGACCAAGACAAAGAACCAAACCACAAAAAAAAAATGGGTAGACACAGACAGGACATTGATTAAGTATATTATTCATTGGAAGCTAGCCCAATGGGTGTATTGCCATCTTGGTGGGAAGACCTTCTATACACAATATCGTAACAGTTGTAAAGGACTACTAGGGCCGGGAGACAATTATTTCCTAATGTGCCAAAGTCATATCTGTCTCTTGGCTGTTACAAGGCCTCTCTCTATCCATAAATGAGGTGGTGGTTTCAGAACGGAATTATGGCAAAATCATTAAGTAATATCACCTGAGAGGTTCTGGGAATATGTATGGCTAGTACCAAGTGCTAAGTACTAACAATTTCACTCTAGAATTATGAGGTTTTTTTTACACAGCTTCACCACATGTCAAGTGCCTGGCCTCGGCCGCTTCCCCAGAAACAGCCATTATACTAGGTAGATCAATCTCTCAAAATCCCACATCGGTTGGGCACAGGAGAGAGATATCTGTTATGCAAAACATTTTGGGGAGGGGGGATATATGCCACAATGGATATGACATATATGGAAGAAAAAAATGGGGTGAAGGATTCATCAGTCTTGCAAATCAGCATGGAGCTCCTTTCATGATGAGAGTCTGGCTAAAAGAGGTGGGAAAAGCTAGCGAGAATTGTGGAAAATATAACGTTAAAAAAACGTGGGAAGCCTAACAGCAATAAATGGGCTGAAACACTTATTTTGACAAAGTACTTCAGGAATCCTGGTTCAATAAGTTGTAGGTTATCAAAATAAAGAATGTGTGAAGCAGGATTCAAAAGAAGTTAGATATAAAAGGGGGTTACTTTTGTTTCCCGTGTTCTTGGTGGGATGGTGGCTCTTGCAAAAGTGTCAGCCAGAGTCTGCTGAGAATCACAGAGAGCAGAAAAGTAACCGCAGACTTGAGACAATGGAGATTTCAACTGCTTTTATAGGAATGTGAACATACAAAGCCCCTGCTTTAATAGCACACCACAGAGTACAAGTTGGGTCCAGGATAAGATTACTCTTCATCATACATATTCCCAGGCTTTCGGCAGAATCCCGCCAGCTGCGATAGGCTTCTCCATGTGCTAAAGCCCTGGATTCGGATTCTCAATTTTGAAGCGAAGGCCAAATCATAAGGACAGTCTCGAGATCAGTGGTCTTCAAGCTGCAGGTATGCCCCCACCCCAAGGGGGTGTCCGCATAAAAACGTTTGACTACCACTGCTCTAGGTGCTGATGAAGTACGTACATGGGTCCAGAGTTTGTGACTTGCCTACTCTGTATTTAGGAGATGCCAAAACGTAAATTTCACATGAGGGTAGCAAAGGCATTGTACTAAAGATCTGTCTCAAACTAAATGGGCTAGCTGAGAACAAGGCATCTGATTCCACAGACAGACAGCTGCGTTTGTTAAAGATTTGGGGAAATTTGTCAACATCTTCAAATCGATTGGTAGAGAGCATGCTTCACTGTGCAAGATGTTTCCCCACTGGTCTCGCGCAGGGTCAACCAATGCAGTAGCCACTCAGTGAGCCGTTTCCCAAGAGACTCAGGCTCCAGGCCTCATCAGCATTTCTACCAGCAGAAACAGTAGCCTGCCAGACTTTTGTTCTCCCCCCAGTGAGGACTAGCCTTCAAGGGCAGAGGCATCAGTGGTCTTGAGGGAAGAGCACATTTTTCTCAGGGTAAGTGGCCCTTCAGGGGGATTGACAGAATTACCTCTTGCAGGAAGGATAAAACATTGCTTGAGGCAATGGTATGTTGTTTTGCAAGATCATTGGGCTCTTCAACCCATGCAGGGTCTCAGACTGGAGTTCATGCAAAGCCTGCAACAGTTTCATCCTCAAAGGGAGTTCAACTTTTCTCACAACACAGTGCATGGATTTCCCTAGAGATAAAGGACTAGTTGACAAAAGGGCTGTAAAAAGGACTTCTTTTCACCACCAAGAGAGCATTTTGTTCTGGTGAAAAGGGGGGAGAAAGTTTATAGACTAGCCATCAATCCTTAGGATCTCAACAAATCTATTGCCATTTGTCAAGGTGAAGATGCTTGTATTGTTGAGAGATGTGTTGAGGCCCTGCCACTGGTTGGTTTGGCTAGAACTAAACAATGCCTACATTATGGATACCATTTGCTCAGAGCCCAGGAGATTTTTGCAGTATTTTTGGAAGGGATTCCCTACTCGTTTTCTTCTCTGTGCTTTGGGCTGGTGTTAGCCAGTTGGTGTTTCACCAAGCTTTTACAGCCAGTGGAAGCCTCCTTGACAATGATAAGCAGGTGCTTGCTTATTTACAAGGACAGGTTCTTGCTTATGGGATCTTAATATGCGACAGTGGGGGCCATCTTCATTTAGCAGTTCTTCTCCTCCAGGATGTCATGAGAGGGCAAAGGCAGTGAGTATGGCAAGGCAAATGTGCACAAGATCACACACTGAATAGCTTTGAGTCAAACAACATGCACTCAGGAACCAAGACAGATGTACAGTAAAACCCAAGATGTGCAAGTCAAAAATTTACGAAAAGGGATGTGGGGTAAGCGCTAAGAAGCTCCTTATGATTACAAAGAATGTCGGCAAGCTCCTTAACCACAATTGCTGTTACATGTACTGTGAGCGCTAAACCCACATACAGGACAAGCAACAACAGGATCTGTGAGCTAAAATTCTTGTAGTATTGTATAAGGTAACTTAAAGACAGTATTCACGAGGACTATAAATACCACCTGAAATATCAGCGAAGCCCACAAACCCTGTTGATCAAACGGGGACCCAGAAAGACTATAACAGCAAAGTGAGGATAACTTAATACATCAGACTCCTGACTAGGAATAGTGATTACAGAATAGTGAGGAAAACATAGGTATTCACACAGGAGCTGGCTACAACAGCAAACCAGACCGATCAATCAATAGGGAACAAAGTGAGAAGTGCAAGGGAAAACCTGGAACAAACTCCAAGAGAAAGTAAAGGAACAGGAGCAGGGAAAATGAAATTACGAGGGCTAAACCTCCCACTCCCCAACCATGGAAGGCAAGGCCAACTGGGACAAAATAATAAATCTATAAACGAGGAGTGACTAAAGGATCAAGATATTGTTGCTGAATGTGACAAAGTTAAAGGAATAAAGAACACAGACAAACTGGGCTGCACAGAAAAAAGAAAGCACTGGAGAGTGCTGACTGCAAAACAGCAAAAGACAGAAAGGAAATCCAGGAAGCAGAAATTACCAACAGGCACAATAAATTTGAAATTTAGGGAAAAGGGAACAAAAAAATATAAACTAGGATTTAGACACTAAGCTAAAAATCAGGAACAAAGGACCAGTCACAAACAGGAATACTGCATCAAGGACCAGCACTGGACTGGAGCAAACTGAGGCTTTTAAAGCTGACTAATGAGCACATGCCTCAGGTGTGCTGCTTGCTGCACCTGCCTGCCGCAGGTGCTTCTTTTCCTCGAGATAACGGAGTGGGCCAGGCATTCTGGGAAGCATAGTCTTTTGATCAAAGCAGCATACTGGCTGCCAAAAACCTGGAATGGATCTGGAAGGGAAGTAACAGGGAAAATAAGGATTTAGAGCTCCCAATTCACCACAGCA
Source organism: Ambystoma mexicanum (assembly GCF_040938575.1). Lineage (NCBI taxonomy): Eukaryota > Metazoa > Chordata > Amphibia > Caudata > Ambystomatidae > Ambystoma > Ambystoma mexicanum. Next base: position 1,322,841,926 of record NC_090934.1, read on the forward strand.
CTGTTGCATGAGGTCCCGAAGTAGGGAATAGTAGGGAATAAACCCCAAATCAGGCCCCCAAGTGGCAGGAACGTGAGCAAAGGGAGAAAATTGTGACACAGGAACTTGGGTTCAGCATCAGCTGGGGCAAGTCGGAGATCTGGCCGCCCCACTCGATAGAGTTCTTTGGATTTATCATATCACAAGTTTGACAGTGCAGGATAAAAGTGGCAGTAGTAATTCTGTTACCAGCACTTTTTTGGGTGATACCGGAATGACCACTATTTTTCCTGCACTGCCAAATTATAGGTTTTTTGCAGATTTACCGTTCTTTGGAGGTAAAGTGGCAGATTCACCTCCAGGTTGCTGCTGGAGGTCAATCCTCCACTTTACCTCCAAAGGTCTGTGGATTTACTGCTTGGTAATACCGCCAGCGGTAAATTCACCAAAAATCCCCATCGAGTCCTATAGACTCTGAAAATTGGGAATTCTACCACCCTACCACATTTGTAATCCTGTGGTAACCCTACAGGACAAAGCAGCGGTAATGGTAAACAATGTTGCTGGCACCACCCAATTACAGACAAACTCATAATGAGGCTTCCGTTTTACAAGGTGAGAGTAGTTCAGAAGGAGTTGAAATGGATAATTCTGTTCCTGGAAGTATCACACAGGTATGTTGCCAGCATTATTGGTCTCTTGTCCTCAGCAGTTCAGGTGGTATTCCTGGGTCCTCTCCAGTGCCAAGCCTCATAGAGGCTAAACATTTAGGTTCTTGGAAAATGTGCATATCATTTACGTAGGGTCTCCCTTTCCACAGAAACAAGAGTTGGAATGCTGGCTATCGAATCTTGAAGCCTGAAAGGAACAGCCCTCTACCCCGCCACCTCAGATATTGTCTGAGAATCTGATACAAGCATCAGCAGATGGGGGTAAGATGTGGTTCAGCTTTGACTTCAGAGAGGACCGTGGTCTCTGCAGGAGTGTATACTGCATTTCAATATATGAGAGATTCTTTCCAGGTCCTTTGCAGCAAATTTTTTACAAAAGATAAATCTCACGGGGCCTCATTACGACCCTGGCACTAAGTGAAAAACGATGGCGGTAAATGGTTACCGCCATCGTTTTCCGCCAGGTCCGATCATGACTCGTGACCGTAAACTATGATGCCAATAGCGACATCGTAGTTAACGCTGCCGCTAACTGCGCTAAGGGTGCGCGCACGCGACCGCCCACACCGTACTTAGCGCCATGGCGGAAAGGTACGCAAATGCCGACCCAAGCGGACATGCACCTAACGCCATCACCGAGGCCGCTAAGTACCTTACCGCCATGGTGCAAATAACGCCATCGCGAACCAACCGTAAAGGGCCATGTCAAGTGAATGCAGCTGCCACAGGTGCACAGAAACAGCACAGGTGAAGGCAATACAGACTCAGGGGAGTACAAAAAGAGCACACCCCACCCCTACCCACACCCAGTCACACTCCACAATGATGCCAATACGACTAGCAATGTTGGGGCTGGAGGACCTGATAGCAATGCATGTGCTACTACAACAGCAACAACAACAACAGGCAGCACAGAGGAGACGCAGGTGGAGAAGGAGGGCAAGGCAGGCCCAGCAAGCCCCACCAGCACAGCCAGTGCCACCACGCAGGCAGCCCCCAATCCCACGCATCAGAGCCAATCCAAACAACCTCACTGCTGAGCAGATCCACACCCTGTACCGTTTGGACCGGGACACCATCACCGCCATCGTAGACATGACACACAACGACATCGTCAGCATGATAGAAAGTCCAACCGCCATCCCCCCCCTACTGAAGGTAGTGGCTGTACTCCACTTCCTGGCCACAGGCACCTACCAGCACACAGTGGGGCACCTGCATGGCATTTCACAACCATTATTCTCACGAACACTCATCCAAGTGCTCGATGCCCTCCTCAAGCACACAGACGACCACATCTCATTACCACGGACTGCCCAGGAGATTGCAAACACCAAAGTGGGTTTCCATGCACTAGCCAGCATACCCGGTTGCATTGGTGCCATCGACTGCACCCATGTGGAATTGGTGGTTCCACGTGCCATGGAGGTACCGTACCGCAACCGGAAACAGTTCCACTCTATCAACGTGCAAATGGTCTGTGACTCCAACAAGACCATCACACATTGTTGTGCCCGATTCCCCGGATCAACCCATGATTCACTGGTCCTGAGGAACTCCACAATACCACGCTACATGGAGCGACATGCAGGCCCAAGATCCTGGCTACTCGGTGAGTGCAATGTCATGGAAGTGGGCATGGGAATGACGTACCAGTGCATACTCCACCTGGCAGAAAGGGGGGGGGATGATGCATACTCCACCTGGCAGAAAGGGGGGGGGATGATGCATACTCCACCTGGCAGAAAGGGGGGGGGTGATGCATACTCCACCTGGCAGAAAGGGGGGGGGGGTGATGCATACTCCACCTGGCAGAAAGGGGGGGGGGGATGATGCATACTCCACCTGGCAGAAAGGGGGGGGGGATGATGCATACTCCACCTGGCAGAAAGGGGGGGAATGATGCATACTCCACCTGGCTGTGAGTAACACAGAGAACGGAGACAGAGGAAGGGCACTCACAATGCACACAACCCCTCTGCATACATAGGGTGATGGCATGCAAAACAGGCCATGGCAGCAATGAGCATATACTGGTTGCATTGTGTGAATCAATTAGTGCATGTAGAAGTGAGCCAAGGTAACAGTTCCATGCCAGCCATGGTGGAACATCATGTTCCTGATCAGACAACATGACTGACACATACATTCTCGCCTACATACAGGTGATGCAGCCTATCCCCTGAAGAGGTGGCTCCTCACACCAGTCCGGAACCCGCAGAACCAGCACGAGGAGGACTTCAACCGTGCACATACACGTACTCGTGTGGTCATAGAGCAGACATTCGGCCTCCTGAAGGCACGGTTCCGAAGCCTCAGCAGGTCTGGTGGGGCACTCCTGTATGGCCATGAGAAGGTGGCAAAGATCGTCATGGCATGTGTCATGCTGCACAATATGTGCGTCAGACGGAATGTGCCCCTGCCCCCTGACGCAGAACTGCAACCACCTGACGATGAGGATGAGGAGGGTGCAGATGGGGCGCCACCACATGGAGGAGGCGATGCACAGGAGGGGCGTGCCATGCGCCAAAGTATCATCGACCACTGCTTCTAGCACACACGGCTGGTGTTTATCGCATGGAGACTGCACTTGGGGCACTGTGTGTCTCTGGGACATGCACACTGTGGACTGTACACCAATAAAGCACACATACGCAATGAAAATGTCCACACATTTCTTTTTTTGAAAGAAAAAAGTGTATTGGAACTATGAACTGTCGTGTCACACCCCCTCCCACCTCCCCCCTGCACACCCCAACACACCCCCTCCCACCTCCCACCTCCCCCCTGCACACCCCAACACACCCCCTCCCACCTCCCACCTCCCCCCTGCACACCCCAACACACCCCCTCCCACCTCCCACCTCCCCCCTGCACACCCCAACACACCCCATGTAGGTGTCAACAGATGCCTGTGACAGTGTCCACAGGCCGTCACAAGCCCCCTCTCCCGGCCCCCGGGGCACCCCTGGCTGTGGAGCGCAGGTTGCGTCCGGAACATCGCACGGGGCTGCTCTGCGCAGAACTGGCAGTGGAGGATGTCCCTGGCTGCCCCTGTGCATGCAGCTCCTGTACTGTGTGGGTGAGGTCAGTGACCGCACGACGCAAGCCCGCAAGTTCGGCACAGATGTCCCGGGACATGGCCTGCATGGCATCCCTCAGGGTGGCAGTGCTCTGCGCCACTTCGGCCCTTAGTGTCTCCGTGGCCTGTTCAATGCTAAACCTAGCCCCCACACATTCCGCGGCATGCTCATCCAGCATTGTGGACAGTTGATGCTGCCGTTGAGTGATGTCCTCGAGGGACTGCTGGCCGTGCTGGCCCATGGCCAGTGCAGGTGGAGTGATGGAGGGGCTGCTCCCCTCCTGTGGAGTGTGGACAGGGCATGGGGTGGAAGGCCACTCCTCTGCCTCAGTGTGCCCCTGTGTGTCACCCTCATGGGGGCTGGCGTCTGAGAAACAGGGGGAATGTAGTTGGTCAGTGGGGCTTCTGACCTCCTGCTCCATGTCCGAGTCAGAACATGCAGCTGTTGCAGCTGTCTCCCCGATGTTGCTGCTGGCCGCTGACCCCCTGCCTTCTGTGGCAGGCAATGTCGGTGGAGGTGGAGCAGCTGCTGCTGGCCTGCTGCCAACAGGGGTGCTTGCCGGTGGGACCTCCGGTATGCCTGCAGTGGGACCAGCTTGTCGTGGGGTCTGCCTCACTGCAGCTGAGGTTGAGGGTGCAGGGACGTTGTTGTTGGACTTCGCTCTCTTCGGCGCAGGGGTGTCCTGGTCCTCTGGGTGTGATTCTGTGCCTGTGGTGGAGCAAAGGTGGGAGGGCGTTATTGATGGGTCTACGGACTTTGGAATGACAATGGTTGACATTATTTTGGCCAGTGGATGAGGCAGATTTCAGGCAGTGCCATGCAGGTTGTCTCCTTTTAGTGTGGTATGTGGATGCAGGTATGCGGGTGCCAGCAGTGTATGCAGGGTGGTGCTCGCATGTGGCTATGGGCAGTATTGATTTGTGTTGCATTTACACTCTAGGGCAACCTTGTGCTACACATGATTGGACTGCTGTGACTATGGCATGTCTTGTATGAGGCACCTACCTTCATCGCCTGATGTCGGGGCTCCCCTTTCCATCCCTCCAACGCCTTCGATGGATTCCATGCCGATGGTGGTTGCACAGATCTCCTCCCACGGTTGGAGTTTCAGGGGGGATTCCGACCCTCCACCGGTTCCCTGGGCAAGGTTGCGGTTTGCTGAGATGACGGCTCTGACCCGTATGCGCAGGTTATCCCAGCGCTTCCGGCACTGCTGTGGGGTGCGGGGTACGGTCCCCACCGCGCTGACGCGCTCAGCCACCAGGGCCCAGATGGCCTTCTTCTTCCCGATTGCTGTCCTGGTCATTTCAGGGGAGAAAACAACACCTGCGTTGTCCTGCAGGGTCTCCGCTAGCATGCAGAGTTCCTCCCGGCTGAATCGCTCCTGGCGCTGGCGGTCACATGCCTTTTTCACGGATTTTGGCATTTTCGGGAACTTGGATGGGTGGGTGTTTGGTTGGGACAGGTGTCAGGGTTGGGTCTGGTGTTGTTTGGTAGGATGGCGATGGATTGTGTTTTTAAAGATGGCCGACGGGCTGCTTCCCGTTCCGGCGCGATGACGCTATTTCCGGTTTGGCCTTTTACGGCCGCCGCTAATTACGGTGGCCGTAAATTACGGTGGCCGCTACTTACGCTGGCGGAAGGGCACCTTGCTCGCTTAGCGATGCCGGTAGGGGCCTTTTCCGCCATGGCGTTAATTGCATTACCGCCATGGCGTAATGCTCGTGCGCGATGGGTCGTGATGTGGCGCTCTTTACGCCATCGTCCCACGGCGTAAACGCTCATTACGCCATGGCGGTAATGACGGGCGATTACCGCCAGGGTCGTAATGAGGCCCACTGTGTGGTAAGCCTGTTGATTCAGAACAAATCAGCCATCGCTTATATCAACAAACCAGGAGGTACCAAATCCAAACATCTATTGGACCTGGCTCTTCCCTGGGCATTTTGTTTGACGTTCAAGATCAGGGTCAGTGTAGAGTATCTCCTGGGGGCAGACAATATAGTAGCAGATTGGTGTAACTTCCATTTGAAGGATGCCCGAAATTGTCATTTTCACACAACACCTTTTCTTCTACATTGGAAAAATGAGGATCCCTTTTAGGTGGATTTATCCAGGAGTCGACTCAATTCCCAACTACCCCATTTTGTCAGCTGGAGGCCAGATCCATTTGTGGAAAGAACAGATGTGCTCTTTCAAATATGGGGACCAGGAGTTCATTATGGTTTCATTTTCTTCGTGCTGATGGCACAGGTGCTTTTTTATATACGCAAGCTCAAGTGTCACAGCTAATGTTGATAGCCCCGTGCTGTCCCACAAAGGAATGGTTGCCTCTAGTGCTTGCAATCATAATGGATTTCTTAATTCAGCTGCCACTCTTCAGAGAACTTCTTATGGATCATTGGGCCAGCCTGCACTCGTTGGCTTTCTCAGATTCTTTGTCACTGATGGTCTGGTGCCTATGAGTGAGGTGTGGACCCCCGCAGGACTTTCTGATTCGGCTACGGAGTTTATCTATAAATTGTGTGCTCCAGAGACTATCAAGGCTTACAAATCTGCCTCAGAATGAGGGTATTCAATGGTGCAGTGAGCCAAGTCTGGATTCCATTCTGGTAGATGTTATTCTTGTGATACCTTTTGCCATGTTTGCATCTTCTGCATATTGTTCTTTTAATGCGTTCTGAATTCCTTGGCCAACCATTGGCTGGATGGGATACCAGTGTGTTCACATCTGCTGGTTTGCAGGTTGCCTAAGGGCATTTGCCTTTCTCGTCTTTCAATTCCCACCTAGGTGTGTTCATCAATTTTCTGTTCTTGGTCACATAATGAGATGCTTTCTTTACAGGAATTGTCGGCTAAGTTGTTCATGCTTATTTGCTTGCTTGATTTGGAGGAATTTGTAACACAGTGATGCCTGGCAGACTTAACTGCACCTGGGTGCAGATGAATTACATGGTATAGTGTCCTGCTAATATCTTGCAATAGAGTCTGGAAGCAGTTAAAAAAAGTAGTGGAATCCCTTATGCAAACAGGAGGGTTTTTAACCTTTTACAAAATTGAAAATTGTTAGTAATGGTACGAAGTTCCAAAGGGAGTAGGTTCCAAAGCCGAGGGCCATAAACCACAAAGCGCCGGAACACAATGGGAAGGAGGAGTTCAAAATAGGAGCATATCGTCAGATTTAAGCGTTCGGTTCAGATGAAACCAATTAAGCTTCTGGGCTAAATATAGTTGTTCAAGCCTATGAATGTATTTAAAAACCAAGTAAAAATGTTTTACTTAAATCTTTCTTTCACTGGAAGCCAGTGAAGGGACTTACCTGCTGCCTCGCAGATGAGATTCTGATGTCAGAGCACTTGGTTTGTCTGGTCAGACCTTTGCTCCAGATGGAGTTTGGTTCTTTGATTCATGTAGGACCAAGACAAGGTCCAGGTGTGTACTGAACAACCCAGTGTTGTGTCTGTTCCAGGATTGTGTGCTGTTATGTTTAAAGGGATATGTGACACAAACAGCTACTCTATAGAGATCTTCTGACCAGTTGTTTATGTCCTTCTGTGACCTTGGGGGTCATTCCGAGCTTGGTGCTAAGGGAACAACAATGCCAGTAAAGGAATACTGGCATCGATTACCGCTACGGGGTATTCTGACAAGCCCAACCGCTATTAGCGGCATCGTAATGTACGATGCCGTTAATAGCGGTCTGGGCGCGGTCACGCGACCCACCATGCCAGCATTAGCGGCATGCCGTAAACTGGAGTAGATCACAAGTGAAGCGGACATGCAAATAACGGCTTCATGAAGGCCGAAAGAGTGGTTACCGGCATGCCGTAAATACCAGCATCGCCAACCTACCGTAAAATGCCCTGAGCAGTGTTCACAACTATCACAGGTGCACACAATCAGCACAGGTGGAGGCAATGGAGGAGTCTGGCACAGTACAAAAGGAGCACACCCACACACCACACCCCCTCCCACACCACGATGATTCCAATAGTAGTAGCATTACTGGAGCTGGAGGACATGCTTGTATTGCCACAACATCAACAACAATAACAACAGCCGCCACCAAAGAGGAGAAGGAGGGTGAGACAGGGCCAGCATGCCCAACCAGTGCAGCCACCGTTACCATGCCAGCAGCCCCCAATCCCTCGCATCAGAGCCAGTCCTTTCAACCTAACCCCTAGCAGATCCACACCCTGTACCGTCTGGACCGGGACACCATCACCACCATAGTGGACCTGATACACAACGACATAGTGAGCCTCATTGAAATATGCACCGCCATCCCCCCTCTACTGAAGGTGGCGTCTGTGCTCCACTTCCTTGCCACAGGCACCTACCAGCACACAGTGGGGCATATGCATATCATATCACAACCCTTATTTTCTCGGATTCTGGACCAAATGCTGGATGCCCTCCTCAAGCACACAAGGGACTACATATCCCTACCACGGACTCCCCAGGAGATATTTGATACAAAAGTTGGCTTCCATGCACTGGCAGGCATGCCAAATTGTGCAGGTGCCCTCGACTGCACCCACGTGAAGTTGGTGGGCCCACATGCCATGGAGGTGGTGTACCGCAAGCAATACCATTCCATCAATGTGCAGATGGCATGCGACGCCAGCAAGATCATCACACATTGTTGTGTCCGATATCCCAGATCAACTCATTACTCTATGGTCCTGCAGAACTCCACGCTACCACGCTTCATGGAGCGACATGCTGGACGACGTGCCTGGCTGCTTGGTAAGTTGCATGACTGGCACATGGCATTGAACTGGGGGGAGAGATGCACACACCACCATGCTGACCATCTTGATGTGACTGCACGATGTGCACATCACCGAACACTGCGCCCCAAACCATCACAAACCGTACAGGACACCCAAATCCCATAGGAATGAAGTAATGTTGACACCTATCACTACATGACTAACAGGAAACCACCCCACATCCCACAACACGTGCACCACTGATCAGCGGCTCTCACCCTCCGTAACGCCATCCTGCATCATGCAGTGCATATGCACTATGTTGCTGTCTCCAGCATATCACCTCCCAGGACAAGCATCCCTCCCTGTGAGTGCATCAAACTGAACCTACTAGGGAATCCATTGTCTGGCACAGGGCCGGCACACTCACAGGAGTGCTGCATGTCACCATGGGAATGATCAGCACTGATTGGCCAATATTGCACAGACTACTGCCAACGCTCCCTCAAATTAAATCTCACAGATGTAAGAGGATTCAATTCAACACTACAGATAAGTCAATGCCTAGTCTGGGATACTGAATGGAAACCCTCATTGATATATCTTTATGTCCAGTTCATGAGTTCTGGATGACTACCCCTATATAACACCCCTCTCTTAGAATCCCCCTGACCCCACTGAGCCAAGAAGTAGTTCTGTTTTGCAAGTTTAAAAGGTTTATTTGAGAATTTAAACAATATATATATATCACACTTTATAATAAATTAATATCTGATAGTACACTTAGACATATGATGTTGATCAACAATGGGTAATATGGCACGAGCACACTTCTTTACAATCAATGAGGAGTTAGTATAGGATGGATAAAGTAACAAAACTACTTTTATGATTTCAAGGGAAAGGCAATGAGGAATAAAATGCAGTACAGAAATACTTGATATGATTTTAACAAAAGATAAATAATCACTTTTTCTCTGGCAATTCACCCCCTCCCCTATGCAATGTAAGACATGGAAGTAGATGGAAAGAGGAGCACACAATTCTCAGGAATGCAATCAAATACAATACGAAATTCAGTCCCCCCCCAGCAAGCTTAGAGAAAACCGGTATGAGTTTTAAAACACAGGCCCAAGTGCTTTGAATGTGGTGGCAATGAAGTGAGAAATATGCTGAAAATGCTTTTAATTCCCTTTAGGAGGTTCAGGGTGAGTGAGAGATACTTGGGATGAGTTCAGGCTCACTTTAGCGATGATTCAGGGATGGTGATTAAGAGGCAAACGAATTTTTAGCAAGGAAAGAAATGACTGCTGATGGTTACACGTGGCTGGACTTTTAACCAAATCGCAAATCTCGGTAAAATTCATGAGTGCGTGAATCATGATTGCGGAAAAGTATAAGGAGTAGCAAGTCGGTTCTAGGCTTGTTGGAAAGCTGAGATTCTAAGCTTTCAGAGGAAAGTTAAACCAAGTTCCTAGCCCAAACGGTTCCAGAGATACGGACGATTAAATAAAGGTAGTTTTTCGGATTTAAAGTAAACTCAAAATGACAAGTGACAGCTATGCAGCTGCAGAATTGACAAATGACAGTGGTGCAGCTTTACAAATGATAGGTGACATTTAGGAGGCAGTTCTACTTAGGTTAAATAGATTGAATTATATTACTTTAAACTAAGAGATTTGGTTTTGCCCCGTCCTAGCTGTACTCACAATATATTTGGAAGGTCTGGGTCGCGCCACGGATCTGTCAGGTTTTGGACTTCGGTTCCGGTCTCGCCACGGACGGTCTCTGCGCACAGCGTCTGGTCTCTGCTCTGCTGGTCTGGTCTGGCACTGCTCTGCTCTGTCCGGATACAGCGGTCTCTGCGTGGCTCCTGGATCTCTGCACTGGTCCTAGCAAAAGTTCTTGGCAAGGGATTCAAGCAGCTCGCCCGGCTGTGAGTAGCTTGCAATGATTTGAGGCCTGCTGCAGAGAATTCAGCTTGTGGTATTAGGCCTCTGATTTAGGTTCTAAAGTATAAGTTCTAGGTTCTGGACTATGTAGCTGGAGTCAGTCTGGAACTGGTATCTTGTGGATGTTGTGTGGTCCGGCAAAACGCTCTGCAGCAACTGGATTTGAATGTCTCTACCTGTCCCAGCAGTCTCTTTTTATGTGTTTTGAAAAGGGGTGTGTGCCTGGGCCTAGCTAAGCCTGCCCCTCTCTACTTGTCATTGGCCCAATTCTCCCCTCTCCCATGAGTGGGGGAAGGAAATGTGAGTCAGAGTGATGCTGTAGGTTTTATGGGTCAGAGGATCCTCCCCATGTCAGTTTCCACACAAATCTATATTTGACCCAAATACATATTGCACAGATACGCAGTTGTTTAAAATTACATGCACCCATCACATATCACATGAGGTATACTCTGTTCAAACTCTGCTCTTCCTGGGGGCTTGCATTCAGAAATGGCAACATTTTGCGCTTTTTAACTGGTTTTGCAATATTGGTTTTTCATTAAAATGTATACAAATGTACACCCTCCTACTACACATATCTCAGTAACTTTCCATTTGTCTAGCTTAAATACAGTGTCTGTGGTGTCAATAAATAGCGGGGTTTTGCCCCAGAACATCACACAAATTGGAGTTTGGGCTTGAATTGTAGGCAAAGTTTCCATTTTAAGGTTCCCCACATTTCACATTTCTGTCATCCGGTTACCAAGAGTTATCAGTGTTTCTGTAAAATATATATTTTGCTTTCAATTCAGTTCTCAGAGTGTTGGAGTCCGCCTCCAAGACTTGGGTGGGTCAGTGATCACATGTCTCTTCTGCTGGGAGCTCTTTGTGTACAGTCAACAGTCAACATCAGCATATTCTATTCAAGTGCAAGAGCCTATTGTGTGGTCTCTGGGAGGCTGAGGTCAGCAGACCAGGGAACCACTTTGCATTTGGTTAGTATGACCATGTGATTTCCTGGGCTTCCTGAGGTGAGAAGGGTTCCCAGCCTTTTGGCCTGTTAATTAAATCAGATTGTCTTCTGGGAACAGCATGTGGTTAAGATTTTAATTAACCCCCAGCCTTTGATGTAAAGGCCTCTCCTGCAACTCCTGACATGCAGTTTCCCTGTCAGAGTTTAGACCGCTAGCGCCGCCTTGAGGTATTTATCGGTACTGCGTCCATTTTTTGGATCAGTCTTGAATGAATGCATTCCAAACAAGAGATTTTACATGGAAGTATATTATCCAGGTTCAGCACATGGCACTGGTGTGGTTCTGCAGTAAAATAATTTTGTGCCTGTTGAAGGAATGAATTCCCAATAGTTGTGGGTTGCTTTTGGCAATCAGCATTGCCCCTTTTGCAATGGTTTCAGGCTACTGTGTGTAGCCCAATGGTGGTTTTAGGCAGTGCCCTTCTGTGCCCATAACATCGGCAAAAATGGGTGGCAGCCTATTCTTCATGCATTTCCCTGTGCATTTTCTGGGAAGCTCTGGCCATCATGATGTTTTCAATGCCAGTAATGCACAGTTTTTGTGGTAGGGCTCGGATGCATGGGTAAAAACATCCCACACAGAACACAACACCTCACTAATTTGACACTAACTCAGCTGTATGCGTTCAGGATGCATGGGCAACAAGACGTCAGTGCACAACATGTATCATCTTGAAGATGCAACCCACACCATCAGTCCATGGCACAGGACACATTTAGGGACTGAAAAAGGCGTCAATACATCCAGGGACATGTGCATGTGGCCAACGTAAGCCTGCAGGCATGTGTGACTAGTACAGCTGTCCATCATGAGTCGCCTGACATTTACCTTTAGTTGCCTCTCATGCAGGTGATAGTGGCTATCCCTTGAAGCCGTGGCTCCTGACTCCTTTCCGAAATCCACAGAACAGGCACGAGGAGGACTACAATCGTTCCCATACCCGTACCCATGTGGTCATCGAGTAGACCTTTGGCCTGTTGAAGACACGATTTCTCTGCCTCAGCCGGTCGGGTGGGGCACTCCTCTGCAGGCATGAGAAGGTGGCCAAGATCATCATGGCATGAGTCATGCAGCACAATATGTGCATCCGCCGGAACGTGCCCCTGCCCCCTGACATTGAACTGCTACCACCTGGTGATGATGAAGGGGAAGAAGAAGATGTGGCTGGACATCATTGCGGTGGCGATGCACAGGAGGGACGTGCTGTGCGCCAGTCAGTGATTGCACAACATTACTGACACACATGGCAGCAGAGGGTGACATGATGGTTGGACAGAGGGCACTGGGTGTGGGGGTACATTTACACTATGCACTGCAAATGAATCAATGACACATGCGCAATGATGAATGTCCACTCAGGTCTTGTTTTTCACACAACCGGGGTATTAAATGTAACAATGTAAACATAAGTGCAAAATCCCTCCACAAACCTCACCCCCTCCGTCTCCCCCACAACTCCCTCACACACCCTTACCCCTCTCCCCCTCCCCCCACAACTCCCCCACACACCCTCACCCCCCTCCACCTCCCCCCACAACTCCCCCACACATGTCCCATTGAGTCTCCAAAGCCTACATGAGGTTCCCCTGACGATTAATTGGCACTCCCTGGTCCAGGGGGCGGCATGTCTTGCCGGCGCAGGGTACGTGCCGACCTGCGGAGCGGGCTTGTTTGAGTAGAACTGGAGGAAGACGGCGTGGCCGCCTGCTGTGATTGTGTAGCGGGATGCCCTGCCTCCATGGCATCCGCTATGCAGCCTAACACCTGCCGGAGGGCCGAGACCTCCTCGCAGAGGCGGCTGGTGTTGTCAGCGAATGATTTGGCCATGGAGGCAGTGTTGTCCGTGATGGACCTGCCTAGAGCGGCTAAGTCCTGACACCACTCTTGTCTTGCCAGTCTGTTGTCCTGGAAAAACTCCCGCACAAGGGCAGTAAGCAGGTCAGACAGCTGTGGCCCTGTGGGTGCACCTGTGGAGGTAGTCAGCCTCTGGCTGTCCTGCCCAGCCTGCTCAGCCTCCCTAGTCGTGAAAATTGTACTGAATGGTCCCTCTGTCTGCTCCTGACCAGACTTCTCCGGGCTGGTAGCGTGCTCTGTATCGAGGGACGATACTTGGGAGGATGCCGGTGGAGTTGGGGTATGGACCACTTCGAAAACATTGTCCTCCATGAGTACCCATATGTCGTCCTGTGTGTCCTTCACAGCCAGGAGTGCTGTGGCTGCCACCTCCCCAGCCAAACTCGACTCCTCGGATTGTGGTGCCTCGCATGAATCATCAGGACAGCCAATGGGTGATGGTGGTGCTTCACCCTCTACGGGCCTTGGTGGCACCAGTGTAATGGGTACCTGGGGTGGCTTGCCTGTTGGTACACGGCACCCCCTGGGCTATCCCCTCGATGTTGAAGGGCGGTTGCTGTCATCCCGGGACCTCTTCCGGGGTGTGGTCTGTGCAGGGGCTGCGTCCTGGCCATCGCTGTCATGGTCAGTGCCTGTGGGGGTCGAAGAGAGGGACGGCATGAGTGATGTTTTGATAGGCATCATACATAGATTAGGACAATTGCTCATCCACACAATTGGGGGTAATAGGCATTTGTGTGTGGATGAGCACCTTCTTTGATACATGGGTGGTTTATGCAGGCATACGTCGGCGTCACTCATGTTGACCAAGAGCAGTGCTATCTGACATGCATAGTATTTTGGCCATGCACGCTGTGTGACTCATGACATTTACATCTTTGTGTGGTATGTGTCATGTACGATATTGCCTTGCACCAGGCATCTGCATGTGTCTGTATTGCGTCAGCCTACTTTGCTGGGAGTGTGTGTGTGTGTAAAGATGTGGGACCATGTGTTGACTCTTTGAACTGACATACTGGTTGACTTTCATCAGATTTGCCATTGCAATGTTTACTTTGGACACTCACCTCCATCGCCCGATGTTGTGGCGCCACACTCCATCTCGCCAACACCTTCGATACCTTCCATCCCTATAATACTGGCACAGATGTCCTCCCATGGGGTGAGCTTGATCAGGGAACTGGGACCTCCTCCTATTCCCATGGCCTGGCTGCGGTTCACTGAGAGGATGTTTCGTACCCTTAGTCGCAGGTCGTCCCAGGGCTTGCGACAGTCCTTATTCGTACGTGGGGTGTTCCCCACAGCACTCACCTTCTGGGCAACAAGTGCCCAGGTCTCTTTCTTCTTAAGTATTGCCTCTCTCTTCATGTTATTAGAGAACACTATGGAAGCATGCTCCTGCAGTGTGTCGACCAGCATCTGCAGCTCATCCTCATTGAACCTTTCTTTCCGCTGGCGGGCAGCTCCCTTCTTCAGGGCTTGGGCATAGTGGTGTTAGAGGTGGATCTTTTCCAAAAATCAGCAGAGTCCCAGGGGTCCTGTGTGGTGAGGATGACAATGGATTGTGTTTTCAAAGATTGCCGCCGTGCTCCTTCCCGTTCCTGTGCGATGACGCTACTTTCGGTTCCACCTATTAGCGTGACCGTAAATTGCAGTGACCGTTATTAGCGGTCACCGCTATTTACAGTCACTGCTAATGCCGGATTGGACAATGTCGGTGGTGTTATCTGTGCTATTCTTGATGCCGCTAAGGGCATTTTGGGTGCCTTTAACGGCATGGCGCAAATGACCTTACCGGCATGGCGTAAAGCTCGTGCCCGCTAAGTCGTAATAGTCCTCTATTAGTGGACTGGTGACAGCCCGGACACGCTATTTACGCCATGCCGGTAAGGAACGTTACCTCCAAAGCTAGAACGAGGGCCCTTGTGTTGACTCCTAACTTGGCCCGATGGAACGCGTGCATTATGACCCTAGCGGGTATATATGTTTTGAAATTTGGCACCCCATTGGCCCATACTGCCATGATGTCTAAAGTCTTATGGGTTGAGGTCAGGCTTCAGGATATCCTTAGAGCAGATGATTGGTCTAATGGGCATGGGTTCCATAATTTTATTGCAAGGCTATTATGCACGCTGCTTCTATGGTGGCATTAATACTTAAAGAATTTCATAGCAGGAAGCATCAATGCCCCGCAGTAGAATTTTGATTGATACTACGTGGAGAAGCTGGACTATTATTGATGCAGTAGCTGGTATTATCCCACCCGTTCTTCCATGATCCAGGTTCTTTATCATCCTTCTATAGCCAGGGCCTCCATTGGGGGCCAAATGTTCTTCTGATCTTGAGTGGAGGAAGATGCAGTGGTCGCATCAAACGAGATGGCTGTAGTGTCCTGGTGTTTCTGCCTTTTCCCCCCCAGGATGGAGTCTACCAAGTACCATTGCACATGTAAAAGTTAGGAACCCGAATGAGAATAGACATTTAAGGGCCTAGACCTCTGTGGATTGGTTGAGTTGTTAAGGATATGGACGCCAAGCACTGTCAGAGACGTCGTTTTTTTTGTGTTGTATTTTCTTACTACTGTAATAAAATAAAAACGTTAAATTGCATAATACCTCTGTGCCATTAATAAATTCCTATTTCTCCTTCATAATTTACTAAGAGCAATTAACATGACCGTTTTGGTTGAAAAGGTCGTAAAAAAAAAGCTGAATGCACGTGTAGTGTGCATTCAACTTGGTAAAAAAAAAAAAAGGCCAAAATGCCGGACTAGGAGTGGACGGGTTGCAGCGGTGTCCCCCGCTCCCCTAGTTTGGCATTATGGGCTGCAGGGGTCGCAGGGGTGTCCACTGCATATATTTAAATGTAAAGTGGGGGACAAATATAGACATTCCGAAAAGTTCGAGTTACAAAACGTGAGCACATCGGTATCGCTATTTTGTAACTGGAGCTTTTCACAAGGCGTTCTTTTAACGTAGATCCAGGTAGGGCTTATGCATACATATCTATAATCATGCAAAGCGTTCTTGGTGTCTTTCTTTACCAGCTAATGCTCATATGTCTACACACTTGTTTGTATGAAACTAACCCACTATCACACTTTGGTTCAACATGAACATAGACAAAGAGATGCTAGGATCGATGTGGAAATTGAGAGAAATAACTTAAAAGAAATAAGTCCTGAAGAAGCAAGTGTGCGAAACAAGTGCTGAAACAAAGTGTTCAGGAGGGTTCGTTAAACCCAAACAACCATTCAACCAACCCTTTGTAGGCCTAAATAGGTGAACACATCGGGGAGTTCAGCCATCTATTGCATTCACACTGATCACAACAAAAGTCATATACACTGTCAAGAAGTCAGACATTATCAAGGTCCTGATTTACGAAAGCATTTTACAATGGCACAATACCACTGAAAAAGGCTTTGTATATCAGGCCCCAAGTGGGTTTCTATTGTCAAAAAAAAGAAGTCTACAGATTTGCCACTCCAAAACGTGCGTCCAGTCCAGTGAACTTTAGTTGAAATTTCAATCTGTGTTGGCACTTTCTCTCACATTTCAACATCAGAATGTTGGAAATGTTAGCATTTCGGATCATAAAGAGGGTTACAGTTCGACTCTCATTAAAATGCGTTGAGCAGAATTCACTTTTGAAAGGCTGATGGAAGAACAATAGAGACATATTTTCCATTTCTAGGCCGCAAAAAGAGGACTATTCCTCCTAAAGCAGCACCGTCCATCACAGATTGCAATGGTTCAGAGCAGTGATAAAACAGTGAGGTACTGAGACGTCTTTTTGAAAGTGAAGTATGAAGCTAGGTGCTGCTGACTGTGGTTTATGCTAAGTGATCACTGGGGTTTATAACAACGCAATGTGTCATTTTAAATCAGGTATGGCTGCTTTATAATTCACTCAAGACATGTACCTCCTCCGTGGTCCATGGCGCCTTCTACCCAAACCATGAACGATTAAAACACACATATGAGCATTTGAAAGTTCTTTATTGTGCTTGAAAAATATCCCCATTCCGCTAAAAGGTATTGGGAGTCTTAGTTCATAACCATCATTTCAATCTGTTTTATGCACGTTCTGCAATACAATTTTCTAACTGCATTAAGTTATGTGAATTCTAGGCACTAAAACTGCCAAGCATGCTGCATTCTCCCAGTCCTTTCCCTCTGAATATACACGTTTTCATCTCCATGGTTTTAACCTTAATATTAAGGGGTGAGAAATTAAATTGCAAAGCAGTCCCACAGCCTGGATTATTCAAGTATTGGTGCCAGAAGCTATGATTTTATTAAAGTTAATGGCAATTATCGCGAGAGTTCTGAATAGAGGGCTCAACAAAATACATAGAAAATGATTTCACAAGGTTCACTTTCCTTTTTATGAAGTGTTGCTGGCTGCAGTCCATTCCAGAACAAAATGCTTGTATTAACCAACACTGATTACTGCTTCTCAGATATAACTTAGTAGGTAGGACTTACATTGTGTAATGTTAATAATTTAGAGCAAAGTTAACGCATGGTCCAACCAATAATTGGACCAGGGTCTTTATGAAGTCGACATTAAGGGGCCGATTCATGGAACAAACGTGCGCCGAAAATCTACGCGCAAGCAGGCGCAAGCGGAAAAAAACAGGCGCACGCGCACGCGTGCGATTCATGGAAGTCCCTGCGCGTGTTCACCTCGGGATGTGCGCCAAACCCGTGCATGGCGCACAAGTCACTGCAACATCCCGAAAGGCGTGCGCGACGCGCACAGTGAAAGCGCACAACCTCGGCGCATACACCAGAAAGCGGGCGGGACACGGGGCGTAACGCGCGGAATGGGGAACAACGCGCAAAAATAAGGGCGTAACTGGGGATGTACTGCAGGGAAGCATACGGAACGCCCACACGCATTCGAACCACACGTATTCATGGAATCGAATAGGGCAAAGCCACGCACAGCCAAAGACACGCACAAGCTGAAACACGTCCGCCACACGAAGGCAGGCGGTAGAGTCCCAGCGCATCCCAAAAGTGGCAACATACTGCAATTGGGCCTGTGCGAGCGGGGCACGTGTATTGCGGGGGTGCGCGGGAAGCAACACACGCGATCGAGCGGGGTACGTGTATTTCGGGGGCGCGCGGGAAGTTACACACGCGATTGAGCGGGGTACGTGTATTTCGGGGGTGCGTGGGAAGTTAGATACGCGATTGAGCGGGGTACGTGTATTTCGGGGGTGCGCGGGAAGTTACACACGCGATTGAGCGAGGTATGTGTATTTCGGGGATGCGTGGGAAGTTAAATATGCGATTGAGCGGGGTACATGTATTTCGGGGGTGCGTGGGAAGTTACACAAGCGATTGAGCGAGGTACGTGTATTTCGGGGGTGCGCGGGAAGTTACACACGCGATTGAGCGGGATACGTGTATTTCGGGCGTGCGCGGGAAGTCAGATACGCGATTGAGCGGGGTACGTGTATTTCGGGGGTGCGCGGGAAGTTAGATAAGCGATTGAGCGGGGTACGTGTATTTCGGGGGTGCGCGGGAAGTTACACACGCGATTGAGCGAGGTACGTGTATTTCGGGGGTGCGCGGGAAGTTACACATGCGATTGAGCGGGGTACGTGTATTTCGGGGGTGCGCGGGAAGTCACACACGCGATCTCATCAGGGTACGTGTATTTCGGGGTGCAGGGGAAGTATCCCACGCAACATCAGCAGGGTACGTGTATTCCAGGGGTGCGCGGGAAGTTCCACACGCAATTCCATCAGGGTACGTGTATTACAGGGGTGCGCGGGAAGTTACACACACGATTGAGCGGGGTACGTGTATTCCAGGGGTGCGCGGGAAGTTCCACACGCGATCTCATCAGGGTACGTGTATTACAGGGGTGCGCCGGGAGCAGCACACGTGAATTGCACGTGTGGGTCCTCCCAGGTGTCCCCTCTACACCCTCAACGGCCCCTGCAGGTGGCTCACACCACAGGGGCCTACCCAGCACATGTCCTGCAGGCACCCCATCCACCATGGCCATGCCCACCAGCCAACCCACATGTCAACTTGCACTACTGCCCACCAACGCATGTCCCCCTGCACTCCCAGCCACCAGGGGCACCCACCACCAGGCCCCCACCCATGTCCAATTCATGTTCCCCACCACCCCCACCCCCCCAGCAGTGCAGGGGCACCCACCACCAGGCCCCCACCCATGTCTCCCACCACCCCCACCCCCCAGCAGTGCAGGGGCACCCACCACCAGGCCCCCACCCATGTCTCCCACCACCCCCACCCCCCAGCACTGTGGGGCACCTGCCAGCAGGCCCCACCCATGTCCAACTCATGTTCCCCACCACCCCGACCCCCCAGCAGTGCAGGGGCACCCACCACCAGGCCCCCACCCATGTCTCCCAGCACCCCCACCCCCCAGTCACCAGGGGCAGCCTCCACCAGGCCCCCACCCATGTCTCCCACCACCCCCACCTCCCAGCAGTGCAGGGGCAGCCTCCACCAGGCCCCCACCCATGTCTCCCAGCACCCCCACCCCCCAGCCACCAGGGGCAGCCTCCACCAGGCCCCCACCCATGTCTCCCACCACCCCCACCCCCCAGCAGTGCAGGGGCAGCCTCCACCAGGCCCCCACCCATGTCTCCCACCACCCCCACCCCCCAGCAGTGTAGGGGCAGCCTCCACCAGGCCCCCACCCATGTCTCCCACCACCCCCACCCCCCAGCACTGTAGGGCACCTACCAGCAGGCCCCCACCCATGTCCAACTCATGTTCCCCACCACCCCCACCCCCCAGCACTGTGGGGCACCTGCCAGCAGGCCCCCACCCATGTCCAACTCATGTTCCCCACCACCCCCACCCCCCAGCAGTGCAGGGGCACCCCCCACCAGCCCCCCACCCATGTCTCCCAGCACGCCCACCCCCCAGCCACCAGGGGCAGCATCCATCAGGCCCCCACCCATGTCTCCCACCACCCCCACCCCCCAGCCACCAGGGGCAGCCTCCACCAGGCCCCCACCCATGTCTCCCAGCACCCCCACCCCCCAGCAGTGCAGGGGCACCCACCACCAGGCCCCCACCCATGTCTCCCACCACCCCCACCCCCCAGCCACCAGGGGCAGCCTCCACCAGGCCCCCACCCATGTCTCCCACCACCCCCACCCCCCAGCCACCAGGGGCAGCCTCCACCAGGCCCCCACCCATGTCGACCACCACCCCCACCCCCCAGCAGTGCAGGGGCAGCCTCCACCAGGCCCCCACCGATGTCTCCCACCCCCCCCCACCCCCAGCAGTGCAGGGGCAGCCTCCACCAGGCCCCCACCCATGTCTCCCAGCACCCCCACCCCCCAGCCACCAGGGGCAGCCTCCACCAGGCTCCCACCCATGTCGACCACCACCCCCACCCCCCAGCAGTGCAGGGGCAGCCTCCACCAGGCCCCACCCATGTCTCCCACCAACCCCACCCCCCAGCAGTGCAGGGGCAGCCTCCACCAGGCCCCCACCCATGTCACACACCACCCCACCCCCCAGCACTGTGGGGCACCTGCCAGCAGGCCCCCACCCATGTCCAACTCATGTCTCCCACCACCCCCACCCCCCAGCACTGTGGGGCACCTGCCAGCAGGCCCCACCCATGTCCAACGCATGTTCCCCACCACCCCCACCCCCCAGCAGTGCAGGGGCAGCCACCACCAGGCCCCCACCCATGTCTCCCACCACCCCCATCCCCCAGCAGTGCAGGGGCAGCCTCCACCAGGCCCCCACCCATGTCTCCCACCACCCCCACCCCCCCAGTCACCAGGGGCAGCCTCCACCAGGCCCCCACCCATGTCTCCACCACCCCCACCCCCCAGCAGTGCAGGGGCACCCACCACCAGGCCCCCACCCATGTCTCCCACCACCCCCACCCCCCAGCAGTGCAGGGGCAGCCTCCACCAGGCCCCCACTCATGTCTCCCAGCACCCCCACCCCCCAGCCACCAGGGGCAGCCTTCACCAGGCCCCACCCATGTCGACCACCACCCCCACCCCCCAGCAGTGCAGGGGCAGCCTCCACTAGGCCCCCACCCATGTCTCCCAGCACCCCCACCCCCCCAGTCACCAGGGGCAGCTTCCACCAGGCCCCCACCCATGTCTCCCACCACCCCCACCCCCCAGTCACCAGGGGCAGCCTCCACCAGGCCACCACCCATGTCTCACACCACCCCCACCCCCCCAGCCACCAGGGGCAGCCTCCACCAGGCCCCCACCCATGTCTCCCACCACCCCCACCCCCCAGTCACCAGGGGCAGCCTCCACCAGGCCCCCACCCATGTCTCCCAGCACCCCCACCCCCAGCCACCAGGGGCAGCCTCCACCAGGCCCCCACCCATGTCTCCCACCACCCCCACCCCCCAGCAGTGCAGGGGCAGCCTCCACCAGGCCCCCACCCATGTCTCCCACCACCCCCACCCCCCAGCCACCAGGGGCAGCCTCCACCAGGCCCCCACCCATGTCGACCACCACCCCCACCCCCCAGCAGTGCAGGGGCAGCCTCCACCAGGCCCCCACCCATGTCTCCCACCACCCCCACCCCCCAGCAGTGCAGGGGCAGCCTCCACCAGGCCCCCACCCATGTCTCCCAGCACCCCCACCCCCAGCCACCAGGGGCAGCCTCCACCAGGCCCCCACCCATGTCTACCACCACCCCCACCCCCCAGCAGCGTAGGGGCAGCCTCCACCAGGCCCCCACCCATGTCTCCCACCACCCCCACCCCCCAGCAGTGCAGGGGCAGCCTCCACCAGGCCCCCACCCATGTCTCACACCACCCCCACCCCCCAGCACTGTGGGGCACCTGCCAGCAGGCCCCCACCCATGTCCAACTCATGTCTCCCACCACCCCCACCTCCCAGCACTGTGGGGCACCTGCCAGCAGGCCCCACCCATGTCCAACGCATGTTCCCCACCACCCCCACCCACCAGCAGTGCAGGGGCAGCCACCACCAGGCCCCCACCCATGTCTCCCACCACCCCCACCCCCCAGCAGTGCAGGGGCAGCCTCCACCAGGCCCCCACCCATGTCAACCCAGCACCCCCACCCCCCAGCAACCAGGGGCAGCCTCCACCAGGCCCCCACCCATGTCGACCACCACCCCCACCCCCCAGCAGTGCAGGGGCAGCCTCCACCAGGCCCCCACCCATGTCTCCCACCACCCCCACCCCCCAGCAGTGCAGGGGCAGCCTCCACCAGGCCCCCACCCATGTCTCCCACCACCCCCACCCCCCAGCCACCAGGGGCAGCCTCCACCAGGCCCCCACCCATGTCGACCACCACCCCCACCCCCCAGCAGTGCAGGGGCAGCCTCCACCAGGCCCCCACCCATGTCTCCCACCACCCCCACCCCCCAGCAGTGCAGGGGCAGCCTCCACCAGGCCCCCACCCATGTCTCACACCAACCCCACCCCCCAGCACTGTGGGGCACCTGCCAGCAGGCCCACACCCATGTCCAACTCATGTCTCCCACCACCCCCACCCCCCAGCACTGTGGGGCACCTGCCAGCAGGCCCCACCCATGTCCATCGCATGTTCCCCACCACCCCCATCCCCCAGCAGTGCAGGGGCAGCCACCACCAGGCCCCCACCCATGTCTCCCACCACCCCCACCCCCCAGCAGTGCAGGGGCAGCCTCCACCAGGCCCCCACCCATGTCTCCCAGCACCCCCACCCCCCAGCCACCAGGGGCAGCCTCCACCAGGCCCCCACACATGTCGACCACCACCCCCACCCCCCAGCAGTGCAGGGGCAGTCTCCACCAGGCCCCCACCCATGTCTCCCAGCACCCCCACGCCCCCAGTCACCAGGGGCAGCCTCCACCAGGCCCCCACCCATGTTTCCCACCACCCCCACCCCCCAGTCACCAGGGGCAGCCTCCACCAGGCCCCCACCCATGTCTCACACCACCCCCACCCCCCAGCCACCAGGGGCAGCCTCCACCAGGCCCCCACCCATGTCTCCCACCACCCCCACCCCCCAGTCACCAGGGGCAGCCTCCACCAGGCCCCCACCCATGTCTCCCAGCACCCCCACCCCCCAGCCACCAGGGGCAGCCTCCACCAGGCCCCCACCCATGTCGACCACCACCCCCACCCCCCAGCAGTGCAGGGGCAGCCTCCACCAGGCCCCCACCCATGTCTCCCACCACCCCCACCCCCCAGCACTGTGGGGCACCTGCCAGCAGGCCCCCACCCATGTCCAACTCATGTTCCCCACCACCCCCACCCCCCAGCACTGTGGGGCACCTGCCAGCAGGCCCCCACCAATGTGCAACTCATGTTCCCCAGCCAACATGTCATCACAATCTAGATCCCTGGTCCCTATGGTCAGCCTCCGAATGCAAAACACCCATCGAGTATTGCATCCACCCACTCATAATTTGCAATTACATCACAGAACACCAATTGCAAGTTCCGAAACAAACACATTTCCCTCACATACACCCAATGGGTGTCAGTGAATCTCAAAACACATATCATGAAATGCATGAAACCAATGAGATACCACACATTGAAGTTCACCAAAAATAATATGTATTAAAGGAAACATAAATAGAATAAAAAATGAAGAAACAGAAATGTGAATGTACAAAAATGAAAAGAAGCATGTCCGTTAAAAAAAGCAAAACCAAAAATAAAATTCCAAAGTAATGTCCAAAGTCAATGTCCACAAAACAAAATCCAATGGGAAATAAAAAAGAAAGCCATTGCTCCATGGTTAAAAAGTGAAAAAAAAATACAATCCAACTGTGAACTATGTACATGGGAACAAGCCAGGGTCCATTATCCCAACAAAATAAAGGAAACCTATCTAACTACACTAACTAATAAAATAAACTATATACAAAAATGTGGCCAATGTCCGAAAGGTCCAAATAAAATAAAAACAAAAATGAAACCTAACACTACCTACATAACTATGTACAAGGGCAGCGGGCTAGTTTCACGGCTCACTTGTGGATGTCCCGGGCCAGGGCATCATCAAACTCCTCCTCAATGTCCCGGAGGCGGTCCTCCTCCATGGCCCCAAGGGTCCGCAGGGCCGTCGACGTCTCCACCTCCAAACCCCTGCGGATTGCCTCGAGGCACTCGGCCCGCCTCAGGGCCCTCCGCATGGAGTTCTCCGCCCTGACCATTGTGAGCCGTGCCTCTTCCGCCCGCTGCCGCTCCGCATCTATGGCGTGGCCCAACCGCTGCCACACGGAAGACACTCTCTGTCCTGGGTCCTCCTGTCCTCCGGCCGATGCCTGCCCCTCCGATGTTGAAGGCCCTGAGCCTTCATGGCTCCCACCACGTTGCTGCTGCTGCTGTGCCTCTGCCCGTGCACTGCCTCCTGCTGCCTGCACATCCTCCGCCGGCTGGGGTGCAGTCGTAGATGTGGCCACCCCTGCTCGTCCGACTCCCGACTGTGGCAGGGATGCCTCCTCCACCAGCCTGGCCGCACCGTCAGAGGCAGCTCCACAGGGCACCCAGGTGACTGATGGGTGGGAAGATGGCACAGAGGACGACTGGCGCGTAGGGGGTCCAGTTAAGGAGGGGGTCGGAGCAAGCCCCATCAGATGGAGGAATCCGGCCTGGGTGACATGTCCCAGCAGGCTGACGTGGTCAACGAGCCATTCGAGATGACGTGCAGTCTCTCCATGAAAAGACTGCAGGTCACCTCGCATGGCCCGTTGACGCAACGCCACACCAGCCAGGACAGGCTCAACCCGGACCTGGATAGCCACGTCCGCAGGCAGAGGAAGGCCAGTTGACGTGAGCTCATCCCCTGCCTGAAAACGGGTCTGGACGTAGGCATCCCTGCTGGTGCAAGATGATGCAGGGACAGGATCAGGGACAGGATTGCACACAGGCACCTCCGCGGCGGCCTGTCCTGCCTCCTGTCCCTGGTCCTGCACTGCACCACTAGCACCAGTGGGATCCCCACCTCCAGACCCCCGCCTCTGGTGCTTGCACGGCCTCCTCCTCCACCAAACCCCCCACCAACCTGGATGACTCCGTGCCATCTTCCCCTGTTGGGCCCTGTGGGGTCCCAGCTGCCCCTTCTGCTGCCGAGGAGTCCAACTCCAACCTCCGCCTCTTGGACCTCCCCCCGGCAGCTGCGGCCTGGGACGCGGCACCGGACTCCTCACTCCCCGACGAGATGACAACATGGGAGGGGAGCCGGGCCTTGCGTCTCCGGCTGGCGGTGGGATCCCCGCCGCTGTGCTCCACAGCACCTTCTCCGCCCTCTTCATCAGTTGACGCTGCAGACAGGGAGAAACAAAACACAGGCATCAGGGCACTGTACAATGGACACATACACACATGACAGTTGTACATGAGTGGCATTGGCAAACCTCAGACATGCCATCACAATCCCCAACACACATGTCATTACAACTCGCACACATGAGCCATACCACAGCCATATCGCAACTGCCACCACCATCCATACACATACAACAGCATGAGCAGCCAAAGGTGAGCCAGACATCACATGCAACACAGGAAGTGCACACACATGTACACACACCACCACACTTGCATGCATGTGTAAACCTCTGCCAAGTGTCGCAATGTTCAGACGGGCATCCATGTCACATCTGCCAATCAGGCTTCCACATACCGCTGTCACATGCATCCATGTTGCATCACTGTTGCACTCTTGTCAAATACACACACATGCACATGTACACAGTGCTGATACATGCAGCCAAAAACAACATACATGCGTGACATCACGGACATGTCTACTTACATACACATTCATCCAAACATGTGTGCCCACACAACTGCATTTGGCATGCAAGCCTACACACACAAGCACCATCCATGTCTCACACATTACAGCCCTCGCATGTGTCAGCCCCATGGCCCTGTACACCCCCACCCATACTCGACCACATACAAACAGATGTGCAACCTGCACACTACTGAATAATCACCACACGCACTGCTCACAATCAGGATGCATGTACACTCACCGCTCGACTCCAGACGGGTCTGCTTCTCAAGGACCTGGATGTGGAGCGCTGGGGATATGGGTTCCAGGACCCTCATCTGTTCTTCCGACAAGTGGCCCCGGCGCCCCTTGGCATCCGCTGCCTTCAAGAGGCGCCGGGCCTTGTTCAGGGTCCTGGACCTGAAGTCCTCCCAGCACTTCTTGACATGTTGTAAGTCGCGGACTGCCACCCCCTCCGCGTTGATGGCAGTCACGATGTCAGTCCAGATCCGAGTCCGTCCTTCCTTGTCGGCGCGGGAACTTCCGAAGAGGGCATCATACTGCCCCAGGACTTGCTCCACCAGGACACCAACTTCGGTGGCACTGAAGCTGGTGCCCCTCTGCCTCTCTGGCCGGGGGTTGTCAGTGGTCCCAGATGGTGTTTGCCCCGACATGACAACCCCAGAGGCAGGAGTGGGTGGGCAACTGGGTCCTGGGGCTGGGCTGTGGAGCGATGGAATCCCAGTCGGGAGTCTTCGGTTCCAGCAGGGGTGGTCACAGCAACAGCACCCCTGGCTGATGTGCAGGCAGCAAATGGCAGGGCACGTGGGCAGCAGGCAGTCAGGCAGCAGCAGATGACAGGTGGGAGCGTGCTCGGGGCTCTGGGGGGGCAGTAGTTCGGCCTTCTGGGCAGGAGCGTGGTTTCTGTGTGCTTACGCGTGGCCAGCTTGATACGGAGTGATTTGGCACGTGAAAAATCTGCACGTCAGCATGTAATTCGAGGAAAGGCCCTTAGCGCGTAAGCGCGTCTGCACGCATACGCATTTTAATTGGACAGAAGGCCCCTCAAGCGCAAGCGCCCCTGTGACGTGACGCGTACAGACGTGCATGGGCATTTCAGCGCGCGTGAAAAACTGCACGTCCGCGTGTAATACGAGGAAAGGGCCCATGCGCGTAAGCGCGCGTGGAAAACTGCACGTCCGCGTGTAATACGAGGAAAGGCCCTTAGCGCGTATGCACGGCAGCACGCATATGCAATTTCATTGGACCAAAGGCCCTTAGCGCGTGAGCGCGTCACGCGCGCAGGTGTTTCCCTCATTGCACGTGATGACAGAACACACGTGGATTTCCACCAATCGCGTGTGAAAGTTCCGGCACCCCGGAACACACGTACCCAGGCCAGTTGCGTGTACGCTCACTCCCCTCCGATCACACGCGATGACACTCGGACCGTATCCGAATACGGGAAACCCGCACACGGCAAAAGACGTGCACAGGCTTCAACGCATCCGACCACACGAAGGCAGGCGGAGCCGTCCCCGCGCACAGCATAAAAGTGCGCGCAAACAACAAACGCGTATATACAGCTACGATGAATGCCCCATTTGTCGCTGCACTGATCGTGGGACACCGCAGGAGGAGGAGAATAGCCAGGGCACGCATTTTCGCACCACGGACAAGCCTTTTTGGGATGCCTGACGACCAGGTCTATGGCAGGTATAGGTTTCCACCCCATATCATCCTACACCTGGTCAGGGAGTGGGAAGATGACCTCACATCCCCCACCCTTTGCTCCCAAGCATTGAGCCCCTTGGAGAAGCTGCTCAATGTCCTGCATTTTTTGGCCACTGGGTCATTTCAGCGGACCACTGCCATAGTGGGGGGGGTCTCACAGGCCACGCAGTCACGCTGCCTACACCAGGTACTGGCAATCATGACAGCGCGCCCCTCAGTCCGCAGGCACATATACATGCCCAGAACACCCGCAGAAAGTCAGGCCATTGTCCTGGATTTCTTCAGGGTGGCACACTTCCCCAAAGTGCTCGGTGCCATAGATTGCACCCATGTGGCTCTACGTCCACCTAGGGCCATTGAGCACATCTACCGAAACCGCAAGCACTGGCATTCCATCAATGTACAGGTGGTATGCGATGCAAAGGGAATCATCACCTCTGTCTATGCAAACTACCCTGGCTCCACCCATGACAGTTTCATATACAGAATGTCCGCCCTTAGCCGGGCCCTGGAAGCTGGGCAGCATGGCGACACATGGCTCCTAGGTCAGTACAAATGCCCTTGCACATGCATGCAAGTCACACACAGACAAATATCCAAACCCTAATAATCTCAACTATTATCACCTCCCCAGGGGACAGTGCCTACCCTCTGAGCAACCACATGATGACGCCAATCCGGAACCCCACCACACCACCCCAGGTAAGATACAACGCCGCCCATATTGCAACCAGGGGCATAGTGGAGCGCACATTCGGAGTGCTCAAGTCACGTTTCCGCTCCCTTGACCGCTCTGGTGGGCAACTACTCTATGCACCACCAGTAGTGTGCAGGATCATTGTGGCAGCATGTGTCCTGCACAATGTTGCAACACGGCAGGGCGTCCTGGTGGACATGGTGGTGCCCCCACATCCCCAACCACAGGCACAGGCGCTGCCCATGGGAGGGGACAGGGCACGTGGCAAGGAAGCCGGACCCATCTTGTGGCCACATTTTTCACCTAAACTCCCACCCCTGCAGAGTGCACACAGGCCTGGCACATACCAGGTGACAATCGATGATGACAAAGAGACAGTCAACTGTCACAACCCTACCACCCTGAGATAGTTGCCATGGAAGTGCCACATCGTCTGCATCCCTAGCTACTTAAACACAAGCTATCCTGTGTGACCAAAAGGCACACATATGACATATGACATGATATGGGCCATACACAAGTATCCCAAGGCGCAATGAGGCAGGGAGGGGGGAACAAGGGAACACAGAGAACGGTACTACTAGGCCAGGTGTCATTGAGATTGTGCAAGTGCAGGGGTAGGGGGAATGGGAAAAGTGCAAGGGGAAGGGTGGGGGGGGAGTCCAGTACAGGGGAAGTAGCCCAAATAAATAATACATAGGTCGCCTGGTGGCAACTACAAAGGTAAGTGCAGACAAGTGCTGGGAAGGGAGGGCTGTAGGGATAGAGAGACAGTACTGCAGTGCAGGGGTTGCCAGGGAGGCAGTGCAAGTGGAGAGTGGCTGGGCCAGGGACCGAGGTCGGTGAGAGTGGCCCAGTTGCAGCTCCTGTGCAGTTCCAGTGGAGAATTCTGCAAGGGAGAGGCAGACAGTAAGCAGAAGCAAAGAGGAAGGTCTTGAGGTGCTTCCAGAACTGGAGATGGTTCCCCTCAAGTTCAAGTTAGGCCGGAAGTCTGTTCCAGGGGGAGGGCCCTGCTGCGGAGAGAAATCTACCCCCAGCTAGTTGCTCTGAGAAGCGGATGACCCGGACATGCAAGGTGTGCATCACACACACCTGCAAAACAGGCCATGGCCATCACTGTCATGTCACTCAAACCCTCCCAAACATCAACATGACATGGCAAGCAATACCCATACACCAATGCAGTAACAATAAGGTACACATTGCCATGTCCTAAATGTACAGTGGCATCGGACACTGCTGCCTGACCCGGAATCAGATGAAATGACAGACCAACAAAATCTCCCACCCAAAATAAGTCATTTCCAAATGCATTACAACAGTCGTAGACGTAACATCACAATGAATGCCTGTCTACATGCACATTATGCATTGCAAAATCAACACTGCAGCTCATGTGTGCAGTGTCCCACTCCTGCATCACACTGCTCAGCGCACAGCACAGTGAACAGCCATTGTGTGTGATGCACACCCTGAGCATCACATCTAAGTGACAGACCACGTCAAACATCAAATTAGGCATGTACTGGATCCATGATCGGTCACAGAACATGTGCTGCCGGGACACAGTGGGCACCAGATGGCAAACAGTGTACACGTGGATATGCAAGGGTGGGAGTACATGTAGTGCATCAGAGTGCAAGTGTGTGGTTCTGCAAGGACATGCACTCCACATATGCATGTGCACTCAAGTGATCATCAGTGTTCCCTACACATCACATGTGAACATCCACCATGTGTACACCCCAGCATGTCAAACCACAACTATCCCCTCGCACCTGAAAGGAAAACACAACACATGAACAGGCATCGATCAGCAGAACACAACATGTACATAGGATACTACCATTACTATGTCAGAGTTCCCATCACACTGCAGGGCAAGGCAACTATCAACAACAACCCCCCCTCCCTCACAAATGACCATGACCCACTGAACAACTGCACCTGGGTCATGGAGCCTCCAAACCTCAATTCCACCTGGCCACAGGATCACCTTTACCCTTCGTCACCATCTCCCACCTTGTGTGTAAAAAGATGCCTGAACCCTCAGAATCCACACTCATTTCCAAAATCACAAAATCCAAGGCATAGATACGAACCCGAACACCCTCCAGTAGATGACTTGACGTAGCAGTACCTCACAAAGGCCAAGTACTACCACAATGATGCAACAACCAAGGTAGCACAGCAAAACAATGTCACGACAGGATGTGAGACATGTGTGGTACATGACATAGGATGATGCACCATGAATGGATGTGTACTGTCACAGGTCCCCTGTACAGGCGCGGGAGTGTCACGAAACAACCACCCCCACCATGTCCCGGGTGCCTGCAAGGTCAAACTCAGACAGGCCCCTGAGACCCTGATGGGGAATGAGGTTCAGGGATATGCAGTCGGGACTGGTGTTGACACACTGGATGACTGGAATGAGTGGCAGGAGAGGGGAGGAGGAATGACACATGAAACTAGGGAATGCACGAAAATGTACAACCTGCATGAACACATACACAATCCAAACAAACTTGGACATCATTGTCATGGCCTTCTGTAGTCCAGGCTCAGGAGTGGTACGAACCAACCACCCCCTCTAGGGTTTTGGCGCCTGCAAGTTCGGGGCTTACACAGGCATCCGCAACCCCAGTGGGGAAAGAGTGTCAGGGAACGTTGCTTGGATAGGCATGGGAAGCAGGAACACCGGGTAGAGGGTACAGGTTTCAAAATTGCATAGGATCACGGGTGCTTAGGGAGAAAAAAACATACCAAATTGAACCACACATACATCCATGCATCAGTACACTCCCCAGCAAGCCTATGCAGAGCAGTTCGTAAGAAAAGCAACAAGACACTTAGCTCTGGTTTTGAGTGCTGGCCTCCTGCCTGTGCACTCTCAGGTCCGGTTACAGGAGCACTGCAATGCTGCAAAGAGAGCCTCAGTCAACAACCTGTACATGCCAATTACACAAAAACACAACACCAAACATGCCCCATAGCAACAAACTACTCTACAAACAGACAATCTGTGGTTGATGCTTCGTACCCATATATAACATCACCCCTGTGACGGGTCATACACAGTCAATGCAGTAAGGCAGCCGCTGGTGGGTGCGTGGCAAATGGAACACCAATGTGTCACAATTCACACAACATGCAATGTTCCCTGGGTAAGCAGACAGACCCATATAGCAAGCCATGACTACAGAGCAAGTTGCATACCACCATGACCGAAACAAAGTTGGCAGTGCATTTATCATGAAGTACGTGGAAAAGACATGCACTGCACCCGAGTATGTCCCTTGCTGTATGTCCCTGTGAGCTGCCCCTTTCCATGTCTCGGAAGGCTACATGGTTGATACAACTGCCTCAATGGACCTTGGTGTACTGGAGGGTATGTGCCACTGCCCCTGCATGTGTCCTAGACAACCCTACTATCAACAGCCATCAGTCCACAAACACATCTGAGCTGCACTGTGTGCTTCAACACCAATATTCGTCTAAGCTCACCCTCAGTGCTGTGACTAAGCCTGCATGTGCAACTCGCCTGGTGCAAGCTTTGCTGTGTCGTGGCCCCCCTGTGATGCTCACCTTGCCTGGAGTTCCTTGGAACATGTCAGCAGTTCTAGGATGTGGGTCTGCAATCACTGTGCCTCAGCTTGTGCACACATGTGCATGTGGGCACCAACAAACGGGTCCAGAATTCCGTCGTCCAATGGGCCATGTCTGCTGGCAAAGGTGCTCTGGAGGCTCATCCCCCTGCAGAAAGGGCATGAAACACATGATTAATGCTTCAAAGTCATCTGTGTGTGTCTCATCAGGCATCTCATTACTTGACCATGTCAGAGAGTCACATCACAAATCACACCATCAGTCCGTCTTTCACCTCCAAAGTGTGGAACACTATCTACAGCATGAATTGCAACAAGCATATGTACAGGAAAGATATGAAACATACTACACAATGCATAGCAATCAATGTCCACATTAATCATGACACACCCCATCTAGCAAAAGCTGAACAGTGGACAATGACACCTAAATCATCCCCACTAGGGGTGTCAACACAAGTCACACAGCACCAGACATGCCACAGATATGACAGTCCAAAGCCCTTGTGTAAAATGCTGTAACACCGAACCATCCTTGCGAGCCCATGGATAAGGGAGGCAGGAGTGGCATATGTGAGTCAAGGACCCCAAGCAGCAAACACATACACAAGACAACCATGAAGGGCCCAGCTGGAACAGACAGTGGATGCCTTCAAAAGCCACAAAGCACCGCACCGTCACATGAAAGCACAATAGACTAGCAATTTTAAACTAACTCAACTAATTACACTAACTATGGAAAACCTACATTACCTATTTAAACTAACTATCAAACGGAAACTTAACTAACTAAACTAAGAGAAAAATCAAAAATGGCCACATACGACCCGGGGGGGAGGGGAGGCACCCAGGAGGGGGGAGGTACAGGGTGCTGCTCAACATCCACATGCGATGATGCTGAGCCAAAAAAAAATCCTCCATGGGCTCAACGCCTGCACAGCACGACCTATGTGGGAGATAGATGGTCGTCCGAGTCTGGCTCATCCTGGAAAGGAGGACGTGGCACAGTAGCCTGGCCACGCCTAGCCGCAGCTTGCCCCTCGTCGGCAGCAAGTCTGCCGGACGGGTGAGCCTGGTTCTGTGTGGCGATGTGACGTAGGTCTGCATGCAGAACCTCACGTGATACACATGCTTCCTCTTGCAAGGTAGCACGTGTAACACGGAGTTCCTCCTGCAAGGCCTGGCTGGACAACCACTGCACCTCCCGGCAAGCCTGTAGCTCAGCCGAGATGGTACGCTCAAGCTGTGCAAACCTCTCCTCTGCCTGCTGCCTCTGGGACATCATAAGGACACCCAGAGTGGATCTGAGGGAAGCATACTCCTCCCTCAGGGCATCCATGTGCGCCTCTGCGTGAGCAGCAATTGCTTGACGCAGAGACGACATTTCAGCCTGGCGTGCCCTGTCTGAGGCCGCCATGCCCAGCCTGAGCGAGCGGGCCGTGGACCGTGCCGCCTGCTGCTGGAGAAGCACCTGCCTAGCAGTGGGGAGCACAGATCGGGCCACACGCTCCATGCTCTCAGCGATGTTCTCCATTGCTGCCCCCTGCCGTTCGGAATTGGCAGTCATGTCTTGCTCCCACTCAGTATACAGCGGTTGCGCGCGGCGACCGCGTTGCCGGGCTTGACCCCTGCGGGACCCAAGGACCCGCTGTGTTGGCACCGCCTGCGGCTGCACGACTACATGCCCCCGTCGACGTGATGTCCTAGGCACATCAGTGACTGGTGTGGAGGGTGACCCTGCATCCCGATCCACCACGGGCGGAGGAACCAAGACTGTCTGATCCCTCAGTGCAGGTGTCGCAGACAGAGGAGTGTCCACATCAGAATCACTCACCCCTGACACATGGACTTGATGCTCATCCAACTCAACATGGACGTCAGAGTCGTCATCAAGGCTGGACTCATAGGCAGCCAGAGACAAGATGGACTGCAGCACTTGGGGGTTTTCGTGGCCTACCACCCCACGACCCCCACTAGTGCCGGGTTGATGTGGTGTTACCAACCCTGTGTCTGGCATGACAACACCATCCTCCGCCTCCATTGCGTCATCACCTGAAAAATAGAGAGAAAAAGGTCAATACACATGTCAGAAGCACACGACACACACACACACCGACAGCAAAGGCATCCGGCAGACATGTGAAACACAACATATGACCTGGCATGCATGCTGGGTCTACTTTGAATAGCTTCTGTGATCAGACCTGTTGAAAGGTGGCAGTTTCCATGGAAGTGGGTCTATGCAGTGCAGAAAATGTGTACGCCACTCACTACCTACATGTACAAGCACTACATGGTGCGTGCCAGGAAATGTGAAGGCAGTGCAATGTCAAATTCAGACATCACGTGCATTGTGCATTCAATGTGTACCATGTCTAGAAGCCAAGCACCCCTCCACCCCAGTACCAAAGCAGGGTTGCCTAGCATGGTATCAACAGGCTGACCATACACCTGTGTATTGACAGGCAGTGTTGACTGGCATCAACAGCTTAATGTGATTCAAATTACAACACTGCAAATGATGCTGGGACAGTGGGCAGGACACATGATGGAAACTCCGGAGGCCGCCCACGTGTGAAGAAGACACAACAAGAGTTGGACAGAGTCATTGGCCATTGAACAGGCTGAGGCCTGTGAGCCACACAGATTGTCAGAGCCTAAACATGTGTGCAACGCAGGATGAGCCACAGTTGACATGGGAAGGCTGATGAGATGGCAGGCAATGTATGTAACCAAGGACTCATATTACAGTGATCATCCAGTCAAGGACACATAGGGGCATGCGTGCAATGCACATGGAGCATGAATGGGCACTCATGTCCCTGCGGGACTTCTGACCCATGCACAGTACAAGTGAGATACCCTGCATCGTATACTAAGGCTGTACCACACGGCATATGTCTGGCAGATTCAACGCTGGAAGTTAGCATCTACACAGGACACATGAACAAGAAAGTACACATTGGCAAGATTGAAGCAGACCAGTGCAAAGGTGGAACTGGGGTGCAGAGTGGCGGAGGAGGGGCAAGGGAGCATGCCTACATGGAGTCCCGCATGCAGGCAGAGGAGACATGCATGACGGTAGCATTGCATTACTTACACATCAGAACCATGTACACGTCACATGTAGCAGCAATCATGCACAACACATCCCACAAGTGAAACACACACGTCCTCAACAAACACGCATCAACACTCACTGGATTGGGCATCAAAGTCCAGCATCTCTCCCACTCCTTCGACCAATTCAGTTGGTATGAACTCCGCAACGAGAGCCTCATGCGGAGTGAGTTCTTCCTCCTCTGGTGCAGGCCCACCGCCAGTCACCAGAGTCAAGTTGTAATTTGAGGCACGCTTGGCCTTAGTGCTGCTCTTGATGTCATTCCAACGCTTTTTGCACTCCTGCGCCGTGCGCACCT
Source organism: Ambystoma mexicanum (assembly GCF_040938575.1). Taxonomy (NCBI): domain Eukaryota; kingdom Metazoa; phylum Chordata; class Amphibia; order Caudata; family Ambystomatidae; genus Ambystoma; species Ambystoma mexicanum. The sequence goes on from NC_090934.1 coordinate 1,322,877,389, forward strand.
CATGGCCGAATGAACTGACATGTTCCGCAACATGCTTCCAGTGGGTGTCACGTTGGGCAGCCGTAGTCTGACTATTGGCACCCACTAGCATGTACGTCCACGAGGAAGTCCAGTTCCTGTTTACAGAAAGGCTTCTTCCTCGACGTGCAGGAGGTCGTGGCTGTGTGTGGGGTCCCAGCCTGTGCTGCAGGTGCAACCTTCCTCCTCTTGGACTGTGGCGCAGACCCTGGCTGGCTAATGCTGCCCTGACCAGTATGGCCAGTGGGTTCGGTGGATTGAGCCAAGGGAGTGGCAGGTGGAGGGATGACCAAAGGCCTGACTTGTGTCAGTGGCAGCTGGGTGCCCACTAATGGACCCTGCGCAGCAACATCAGCTGTGGCAGGGTCATTGACCGCAATGGTCCTGGTTGGCAGACTCACAACCGGGGTGCTGTTGGGTGCATCTGCCCTTGCACTTGCCAACACCCGGCTGTTCGGGGCAGCAGATGACATGACTGCCCCAGGGACACGTGTCTTGGTCTGAGCAGCCCGGCCTGCCCCTATGGTTTCCCCCCTGGCCTGTTGGAGATCTACCAAGGGCTCTTCAAGTGCCAACGCAGCCTGCGCTGGCAGACCCTGAGCCTGGGTGGCGGTGTCCACAGCTGCACCTGCAGCTACCACTACCCTTGGGCCCGTGGCAGTCGATGGAACGGACTGCCGGGTCATATGGGTGCCAGTGCCAGATGCAGGAGCTGCATCCCCCGGAACCACAGGGGGTGGTGGCATGGCTGCACCGACACATGGCACAACATTGTGCTCAAGTGGCGCACCCCTGTCTCTTCCCCCTTTGTGGCTGCCCTGGACACCCTGGAGTCCCCCTACTCCCTGGTCACCACGGCCACGTCCCCGACCACGCCCGCCACGAGGAGTACGCCCAGCTGAGGCGCCCCTCACCTTTGGTGGCCTCCCAACCATGGCACAGATGTAGTAGTGCTGGCACAGATGGAGTGGTGCCAATGGGAGGTGTACACCACAATTGACATGGGCAATTGGGGTGAAGGGGGTGGGAAGCAAGATGTTAACAGCCCCCCTGCACCTGCAAGGCTGTATGTGACCCCGGTGATGTGGTGACGGGTCACGCAATGCTTAGGCACCCCAAAACTGCAGTAAAACCGTGCACGCAACCCTGCAGCCTACGTGCGTGGATTCAACCTCCCGCAGTACGCGGTGGCACCCAGTAACACGAATAACGCGTACGCATGGGACACGCAGGCTACTATGACATTGAAAATGGGTGCGATACACAGGGGCACCCGCAGTGGGAAAAAGAGCGTGTGCGACTCACCGTCTGACTAGCGCGATGCAGAAAAACACGCGTAGCCAATACCCCCGCAAAAAGAAGAGATACGTCCGTGATAGCTGTGAAGTTGTGATGGCGCGCGAAACAACAGGAAGCAGCAACACACGTCGGTCTCCACGAAAGGCACGTACAGCGAACTGCTGGGCCCGCTCACCTTTAACCCGTGCTGAGGGAAACGCACGCGCGCGTCACGTCACTTACGCGCATGGGCCCTTTCCCCGTATTACATGCGGACGTGCAGTTTTTCACGCGCGCTTACGCGCATGGGCCCTTTCCTTGTATTACACGCGGACGTGCAGTTTTCCACGCATGCTTACGCGCATGGGCCCTTTCCTCGTATTACACGCGGACATGCAGTTTCCATGCGCGCTTACGAGCATGGGCCCTTTCCTCGTATTACACGCGGACGTGCAGTTTTTCACGCGCGCTGAAATGCCCATGCACGTCTGTACGCGTCACGTCACAGGGGCTCTTGCGCTTGAGGGGCCTTCTGTCCAATGAAAATGCGTATGCGTGCAGACGCGCTTACGCGCTAAGGGCCTTTCCTCGAATTACACGCTGATGTGCAGATTTTTCACGTGCCAAATCACTCCGTATCAAGCTGGCCACGCGTAAGCACACGGAAGACCACGCTCCTGCCCAGAAGGCCGAACTACTGCCCCCCAGAGCCCCGAGCACGCTCCCACCTGCCATCTGCTGCTGCCTGACTGCCTGCTGCCCACGTGCCCTGCCATTTGCTGCCTGCACATCAGCCAGGGGTGCTGTTGCTGTGACCACCCCTGCTGGAACCGAAGACTCCCGACTGGGATTCCATCACTCCACAGCCCAGCCCCAGGACCCAGTTGCCCACCCACTCCTGCCTCTGGGGTTGTCATGTCGGGGCAAACACCATCTGGGACCACTGACAACCCCCGGCCAGAGAGGCAGAGGGGCACCAGCTTCAGTGCCACCGAAGTTGGTGTCCTGGTGGAGCAAGTCCTGGGGCAGTATGATGCCCTCTTCGGAAGTTCCCGCGCCGACAAGGAAGGACGGACTCGGATCTGGACTGACATCGTGACTGCCATCAACGTGGAGGGGGTGGCAGTCCGCGACTTACAACATGTCAAGAAGCGCTGGGAGGACTTCAGGTCCAGGACCCTGAACAAGGCCCGGCGCCTCTTGGCCTCTTGCCAAGGGGCGCCGAGGCCACTTGTCGGAAGAACAGATGAGGGTCCTGGAACGCATATCCCCAGCGCTCCACGTCCAGGTCCTTGAGAAGCAGACCCGTCTGGAGTCGAGCGGTGAGTGTACATGCATCCTGATTGTGAGCAGTGCGTGTGGTGATTATTCAGTAGTGTGCAGGTTGCACATCTGTTTGTATGGGGTCGAGTATGGGTGGGGGTGTACAGGGCCGTGGGGCTGACACATGCGAGGGCTGTAATGTGTGAGACATGGATGGTGCTTGTGTGTGTAGGCTTGCATGCCAAATGCAGTTGTGTGGGCACACATGTTTGGATGAATGTGTATGTAAGTAGACATGTCCGTGATGTCACGCATGTATGTTGTTTTTGGCTGCATGTATCAGCACTGTGTACATGTGCATGTGTGTGTATTTGACAAGGGTGCAACAGTGATGCAACATGGATGCATGTGACAGCGGTATGTGGAAGCCTGATTGGCAGAAGTGAAATGGATGCCCGTCTGAACACTGCGACACTTGGCAGAGGTGTACACATGCATGCAAGTGTGGTGGTGTGTGTACATGTGTGGTGCACTTCCTGTGTTGCATGTGATGTCTGGCTCACCTTTGGCTGCTCATGCTGTTGTATGTGTATGGATGGTGGTGGCAGTTGCGATATGGCTGTGGTATGGCTCATGTGTGCGAGTTGTAATGACATGCGTGTTGGGGATTGTGATGACATGTCTGAGGTTTGCCAATGCCACTCATGTACAACTGTCATGTGTGTATGTGTCCATTGTACAGTGCCCTGATGCCTGTGTTTTGTTTCTCCCTGTCTGCAGCGTTAACTGATGAAGAGGGCGGAGAAGGTGCTGTGGAGCACAGCGGCGGGGATCCCACCGCCAGCCGGAGACGCAAGGCCCGGCTCCCCTCCCATGTTGTCATCTCGTCGGGGAATGAGTAGTCCGATGCCGCGTCCCAGGCCGCAGCTGCCGGGGGGAGGTCCAAGAGGCGGAGGTTGGAGTTGGACTCCTCTGCAGCAGAAGGGGCAGCTGGGACCCCACAGGGCCCAACAGGGGAAGATGGCACGGAGTCATCCAGGTTGGTGGGGGGTTTGGTGGAGGAGGAGGCCGTGCAAGCACCAGAGACGGGGTCTGGAGGTGGGGATCCCACTGGTGCTAGTGGTGCAGTGCAGGACCAGGGACAGGAGGCAGCACAGGCCGCCGCGGAGGTGCCTGTGTGCAATCCTGTCCCTGATCCTGTCCCTGCATCATCTTGCACCAGCAGGGATGCCTACATCCAGACCCGTTCTCAGGCAGGGGATGAGCTCACGTCAACTGCCCTTCCTCTGCCTGCGGACGTGGCTATCCAGGTCCGGGTTGAGCCTGTCCTGGCTGGTGTGGCGTTGCGTCAGCGGGCCATGCGAGGTGACCTGCAGTCTTTTCATGAAGAGACTGCAAGTCATCTCGAATGGCTCGTTGACCACGTCAGCCTGCTGGGACAGGTCACCCCGGCCGGATTCCTCCGTCTGATGGGGCTTGCTCCGACCCCCTCCTCAACTGGACCCCCTACGCGCCATTCGTCCTTTGTGCCATCTTCCCACCCATCAGTCACCTGGGTGCCCTGTGGAGCTGCCTCTGACGGTGCGGCCAGGCTGGTGGAGGAGGCATCCCTGCCACAGTCGAGAGTCGGATGTCCAGCAGGGGTGGCCACATCAACGACTGCACCCCAGCCGGCGGAGGATGTGCAGGCAGCAGGAGGCAGTGCACGGGCAGAGGCACAGCAGCAGCAGCAACGTGGTGGGAGCCATGAAGGCTCGGGGCCTTCAACATCGGAGGGGCAGGCATCGGCCGGAGGGCAGTAGGACCCAGGACAGAGAGTGTCTTCCGTGTGGCAGCGGTTGGGCCACGCCATAGATGCGGAGCGGCAGCGGGCGGAAGAGACACGGCTCACAATGGTCAGGTCGGAGAACTCCATGCGGAGGGCCCTGAGGCGGGCCGAGTGCCTCGAGGCAATCCGCAGGGGTTTGGAGGTGGAGACTTCGACGGCCCTGCGGACCCTCGGGGCCATGGAGGAGGACCGCCTCCGGGACATTGAGGAGGAGTTCGATGATGCCCTGGCCCGGGACATCCACAAGTGAGCCGTGAAACTAGCCCGCTGCCCTTGTACATAGTTATGTAGGTAGTGTTAGGTTTCATTTTTGTTTTTATTTTATTTGGACCTTTCGGACATTGGCCACATTTTTGTATATAGTTTATTTTATTAGTTAGTGTAGTTAGATAGGTTTCCTTTATTTTGTTGGGATAATGGACCCTGGCTTGTTCCCATGTACATAGTTCACAGTTGGATTGTATTTTTTTTTCACTTTTTAACCATGGAGCAATGGCTTTCTTTTTTATTTCCCATTGGATTTTGTTTTGTGGACATTGGCCCTCATTACGACCCTTGCGGAAATCGGAAAACGATGGCGGAAATGCAATACCGCCATCGAATAGCGCTCGGTGCGACTATGACCCGTCACCGCAAAGTACGAAGCCATTAGCGACACCGTAGTGAACGCCAACGCTAACTGCACCAAGCACGCGCGCGCGCGCCATGCGAAACCGCAAACACCACCATGGCGCAACGGTACGCCAATTCCGACCCTAGCGGACATGTACCTAACGCCATCAGGCATGGCGTAATGTACCATTCCGCCATGGTGAGAAGTACGGCATCGCGAATCAACCGTAAACGGCCCCACTGAGTGCCTGTACACCGCTCCCTGCCCACAAAGTACAACTCCCCGTAGGTGCAATGAAGCCACAATGCAACCATTGAAATGTACAAGTCACCCATGCATGGCAACGAACAAAAGAAACACAAGAGGGGCCAATGGGAGCTGCAGGGCACAGATGGCACGAATACAGAAGCCATCCCAATGGACATGACCACAGTCCCCCACCAAGAAACGCACGCAAACACAGGCACCTGTGACCAGCCATATTCCGAGAATCACATCATTCCACCAGTCCACCTGGCTGACCGGCATCTGTTACACAAAACCCAATCCCCCGCCCCTGAGCATGACAACATTCAAACTGTCATATTGGCAGCCCCCATCCCTGACCTCACGGGCTTAGTAGGCAAACGCGCCCAGTACAGTACCACGCAACTAAACTCCGAAGCTGGAACCCAATGCAGATCTCCTCACAATACATCGCCCCCCAAATAGGCATATGCCACATCACTTGCAAAGAAAAACGCTACACGGGCCAAATCAGAATAGAAATTTAATGCACATCAAAGTCACCAAGCCCATACAGCCATCAGGCCATGAACTCCTAAACACCAATCACCATTGTGGGCTGCATCCGCAAGAAATGACCAGCCACTACTTGTGTGTCGTCCTGTTCCCTCATGGTACACAGAGCCACATTCACGTACGAAAAGGCAACATGGAAGCGCACAGAACCGCAGGGCCGTCCCAATGGGGAGGCACTAGTCCAGCTGAAAGGCCGAAATGTTGCTCCGAGCCACCAGTACTGCGTAAGGGCATGTGGGCCATTGGCGATCGTCCCATAAGATCGTAATGCTGCTCCACTGATTAACACGAAGCAGCAGGTGTCGGGAGTAAAACCCATCTGCAGGAGTGGCATACAGATGGCAGTGGCAAAAGGGGAGGAGATACCTGTCAACCAAAAGAAAAGAAAAAGAACAGAATGGCCATCAGAACTACATTCCAACAACTCACTTCAATGATCACATGAAATCCACAGCCATATGCATGCTAGCCCACTCCAAAGGATCATCACCACCCCAAAACCACTTGCGACTCCTAACCATCTATATCGAGGTGCAAACACCATCACAAACGAGTGTACCTGTGCATGCGTCTGTCAAAACTGAATCCATCAGATGGGAATGTTAATGTGCATGGACACAAGTGTCTGAGGGCGTGTCGAGACAGGGAGGGCTCAACAAGGCCAGATAGACGATGGTCCCACCATGGCAGCCCTGCATCACATAGCGTAGGGGAGGCGGATAGATCCCAAGAAGCCCTGTACATGTCAAACTCTGTATCAATTCACCTGCCCATGCATCCATACATCATTCCCTCATCCCGGAATCAAAACGCCTGAATAATTACTCACATAACATTAGAAACATCCATTGAGTCTGTGCGTTATGCAGCCTGCAAAATCCACAGTGCCCCAGCCCGTAATTCCAGTGTTGTGAAGTAACATGTATGTGGGAACGGCCGGCCTCATCGCCCACGTAGCAATTGCGCATCCCAAACTATTCATATCAATCATTGCTTCCTCGCCATGGGCCCTGTCTCAAGGACATTGAACAACAGAACGTTATATTTGCAGTCAGACCTGTGGGCATCTCCTCGCCGCTAGCTGGAAACCGAAAGCGCCGCCCTTGGAATTCCACATTTGCAACATCACGCCGAAAAGGCATCTGTGGCCGTTTGAAATCACTAATTATTCCATCGAGTGCGGCTGTGTGTGAAAATGGCAACTGCCTTCACCCACAAATGGGACGCCCCGCCCGTCATTGCAACTCGGTAAAGTGATGCATGAGGGCCCACCGTTACTCGAGTACTACGTTCCACTGACCCTTCACAAGTCTGTTCGCGACTGCACAGATAGTATGTGCAACAATGGGACCACAGCAGAATGAACATGTCAACCAATGTTACACGGCCATCGGGTACAAATACATGATTGCAATAGCAAGATGCCATTCCCAGATTTGCAGCGTTGTGCGCGGGACGTGCTCGGCCAAAGGGGAGAGCAGCTTGCACAGGTGGAATTAATCACCACAGGTGGAGGCCATACAGCCTGAAAACACATAAATTGCACAGCCAGTCTCCTCCCACAACCACACCGAAATGCTACCGGCAGGACTCGCGATGTTGGCCCTGGGGGACCTGATAGCACTGCAACTACTCCAACTCCAAGAAGAAGACGAACACCAACTGCTACCGGCCGCACGAAGGAGACGCAGGAGGAGGAGGAGGCCAAGGCAGGGCCAGCAAGGGCCGCCAGCACAGCCACTACCACCACGCAGGCAGCCCGCAATCCCACGCCTCCGAGCACATCCGTTCAACCTCACTGATGAGCAGATCCACACCCTCTACCGTCTGGACCGGGACACCATAGCCGCCATTGTGGACATGACACAGGCTGACCTTGTCAGCATGATAGATAGCCCAACCGCCATCCCACCCCTACTGAAGGTGGTGTCTGTACTCCACTTCCTGGCCACAGGCACCTACCAGCACACAGTCGGACAGTTGCATGGCATTTCTCAGCCACTGTTCTCACGGACACTATTGCAAGTGCTCGATGCCCTCCTGCAGCACGCAGACGACTACATCTCTCTACCACGCTCGGAGCAGGAAATTACCAACACAAAAGTGGGATTCCATGCACTTGCCGGCATACCGGGTTGCATTGGTGCCATCGACTGCACCCATGTGGAATTGGTCGTCCCACATGCCATGGAGGCCCAGTACCGCAACAGAAAACAATTTCATTCCCTGAATGTACAAATGGTGTGTGACTCCAACAGGATCATTACACATTGTTGTGCCCGATTCCCTGGATCAACCCATGATTCTATGGTCTTGAGGAACTCTACAATACCACGCTACATGGAGCGACACGCAGGGAACAGATCCTGGCTACTCGGTGAGTCTCATTACATGCATGATTATGTGGGGAATGTGATTTGGCAATGACCTGGCAGGAAGGGGGGGGGTGTGCGTACGTAGCAATGGCATTCCACATCATACGTTTCTCGTCCACATACAGGTGATGCTGGATATCCACTGAAGAGATGGCTCCTCACACCAGTCCGGAACCCACGGGACCAGCATGAGGAGGACTACAACCATGCCCACTCACGTACCCGTGTAGTCATTGAACAGGCATTCGGCCTACTGAAGACTCGTTTCCGCTGCCTCAGCAGGTCTGGCGGGGCACTCCTGTACCGCCATGAGAAGGTTGCAAAGATGGTCATGGCATGTGTCATGCTCCACAACATGTGCGTACGTAGAAATGTGCCCATGCCCCCTGACGCAGAACTGCAAGCACCTGATGATGGTCATGATGAGGGTGGGGATGTGGCAGCACCTCATGGAGTCTGCGAGGCACCGGAGGCCCGTGACATTCGTCAGCATCTCATTGATGTATGCTTCTAGCACTCACGCCTGGTGGCTGATACATGGACACGGGACTCGTGGCACTGTGCGTGTCTGGGACATGCACAATATGGACTGTACGCCTATGATGGCCTAGTACACAGAAATCAATGTCCACACATCTCATTGGTTGATCGTGCACTTTTTATGGCATATGTGATGTCATGTTGAACACCCTATCGACCCGCCACCCAAGTGAGCCCAACACACCCCCTCCACCCTCCTACCTCCCCCACGAACCCCAGTGTCCAAAGATGCTCATTGTCAGTGGGCTGTCGCTATTGCAAGCCCCCTCTGCGGGTATCAGGGGCACCCCTGCCTGTGGAGCGCAGGTTCCTTCCAGATCTACGTTGGGGGCTGCCCTGGACGGAACTTGCAACGGATGATGTGTCTGCCTGCTCACGTCCATGCATGTCCCTAAGGGTTTGCGAGAGCTCAGTGAGCACACGGCGCACTGCGGCAAGTTCGGCACATACGTCTTTGGACGTCGCATGCAGTTCCCCCCTCAGGCTCTCGGTGCTTCTCTCCATTTGGACTCTCAGGCTCTCGGTGCTACTCTCCATTTGTGCCCTCAGCGTCTCTGTGCTTCTCTCCATTTCTGCCCTAAGTGTCTCAGTTGATGTTTCTATGTCTGCCTTAGTGCCCCCACATTCATCGGCATGGTCCTTGAGGAGCGTGGCCATTTGCTGCTGTTGCACGATTAACTGGTCGAGGGACTGTTGCCTCTGCTGGGCCATGCCCATTTGCGGGGGTGTCACAGAGGGGCTGTTGTCCTCATGTTGCCTTGCCACAGGGCTTGGGGGGGATGGCCAGTCGTTGTCTTGTGGGTGCCCCTGCGTGGTATCCTCATGTTGTACGGGATGGGACAGACAGGGGGATTGGGACAGGTCATGGATGGATCTGACTTCGACATCCCCGTTTTCTGTGTCGGAGCATGCTGCCATCAATGGGGTGTCACCTATGGTGCTGCTGCCACCAGAGGCAGTGCCTTCTGTGGCATCCATTGGGGGGACCTGTGGTGGTGGTGTTGTGGGCATGCTGGCTGCTGGGGTGCCTGTTGATGTTCCCTCCTCTGTGCTGCCACCTGATTTGTGCTGCTGCCGTGTCTTGATGCGTGCAGCTGAGGTGGAGGGTCTCTGGCCGTTGGTCTTGGCCCTCTTTGCAGGTGTGCTGGTAGGGGTGTCCTGTAGCTCGTCGTTTGGATCGGACCCTGTGGTGGAGTAAAGGAGGGCGAGGGTTAATGATGGGTCTGTGGGAATTGGAATGGCATTGTATCACATGCTCTGGGGTGGTACCTGAGGGTGATTTGGGTCGGGTCCTTGGAGGTGCTTTGATTTGTGTGTGGAGTGAGGGTGCAGTTGTTTGGCAGCCTGCAGTTAGGGTGTGCCTGCTGCACGTGTAGTGCGTGTATTAGGGGTTTTTAATTATTTATGTATTTATTGTGGGTTTTAACGTGCGCTATCAGGCCGATGTGTGTGGCCGTTCTCCTGGACATGTGTTTCTGTTGCACTATGTGGACGCATGGTACTTCACATGGATGGACTGTGTGGATTTGGCATTGTTTTATCTGGCACACCTACCTGAATCTTCGGATGTCTGCACTCCTTTCTCCATCCCTCCGACTCCCTCTATGCTCTCCATTCCGATGGTGGAGGCACAGATTTCTTCCCAGGGGGTCAACTTGATGGGTGATTCAGGACCTCCCCCGGTGGCTGTGGCAATGTTGCGGTTGGCAGAGAGTATGCTGCGGACGCGTATCCGCAGGTCGTCCCATCGCTTGCGGCATTGCTGTGGGGTGCGGTCCCCACCGCACTTACCCGCTGTGCCACCAGAGCCCATATGGTCTTCTTGTTTGCAAGTGCCGTTCTGGTCATTTGCGTGGAGAAGACGACGGCAGCATTCTCCTGGAGGGTCTCTGTTAGCACGGTGAGTTCCTCGCGGGAGAAGTGGACCTGCCGCTTGCGGTCGCACGCTTTCTTCGCTACTTTTCCCATTTGTCTTGGTTTCGCTAGGGTGGGTGACGGGTTGGGGTGTGTTTCAGGGTAGTGATTTTAGTGGTTGTGTGGTTTTAGTGGTTTTATAGGTGTACGCCGGGATGTTTCCCGTTCCGGGCCCATGTTTTAACTTCCGTTTCCGTATATTTCCGGTCACCGTACTTTCCGGTAGGCGCACACTGCGGTGACCGCTAAGAGGGGTGGCTGTATTGCACCTAGGGCGCCGTACGGCGGCGGTGTGGGCCGTTTTGGGGTCATTTCCGCCATCGCGGACTTTGCACTTCCGCCGTGGCGTGGTGCTCGTGCCCGATGGGTCGGAATGGGCCGCACTTTGCTCCTTCATGCAATGGCGGAAACGCTATTTACGCTGTGGCGCTCCGGTCAGTCGCTTTCCGCAAGGGTCGTAATGAGGGCCATTGACTTTGGACAACATTACTTTGGAATTTTATTTTTGGTTTTGCTTTTTTTAACGGACATGCTTCTTTTCATTTTTGTACATTCACGTTTCTGTTTCTTCATTTTTTATTCTATTTATGTTTCCTTTAATACATATTTTTTTTGTGAACTTCAATGTGTGGTATCTCATTGGTTTCATGCATTTCATGATATGTGTTTTTAGATTCACTGACACACATTGGGTGTATGTGAGGGAAATGTGTTTGTTTCGGAACTTGCAATTGGTGTTCTGTGATGTAATTGCAAATTATGAGTGGGTGGATGCAATACTCGGGTGGGTGTTTTGCATTTGGAGGCTGACCATAGGGACCAGGGATCTAGATTGTGATGACATGTTGGCTGGGGAACATGAGTTGCACATGGGTGGGGGCCTGCTGGCAGGTGCCCCACAGTGCTGGGGGGTGGGGGTGGTGGGGAACATGAGTTGGACATGCGTGGGGGCCTGCTGGCAGGTGCGCCACGGTGCTGGGGGGTGGGGGTGGTAGGAGACATGGGTGGGGGCCTGGTGGAGGCTGCCCCTGGTGGCTGGGGGGTGGTGTGAGACATGGGTGGGGGCCTGGTGGAGGCTGCCCCTGCACTGCTGGGGGGTGGGGGTGGTGGGAGATATGGGTGGGGGCCTGGTGGAGGCTGCCCCTGGTGACTGGGGGGGTGGGGGTGGTGGGAGACATGGGTGGGGGCCTGGTGGAGGCTGCCCCTGGTGGCTGGGGGGTGGGGGTGCTGGGAGACATGGGTGGGGCCTGGTGGTGGCTGCCCCTGCACTGCTGGGGGGTGGGGGTGGTGGGGAACATGCGTTGGACATGGGTGGGACCTGCTGGCAGGTGCCCCACAGTGCTGGGGGGTGGGGGTGCTGGGAGACATGGGTGGGGGCCTGGTGGAGGCTGCCCCTGCACTGCTGGGGGGGTGGGGGTGCTGGTAGACATGGGTGGGGGCCTGGTGGAGGCTGCCCCTGGTGGCTGGGGGGTGGGGGTGGTGGGAGACATGGGTAGGGGCCTGGTGGTGGGTGCCCCTGCACTGCTGGGGGGTGGGGGTGCTGGGAGACATGGGTGGGGGCCTGGTGGAGGCTGCCCCTGGTGGCTCGGGGTGGGGGTGGTGGGAGACATGGGTGGGGGCCTGGTGGTGGGTGCCCCTGCACTGCTGGGGGGTGGGGGTGCTGGGAGACATGGGTGGGGGCCTGGTGGAGGCTGCCCCTGGTGGCTGGGGGGTGGGGGTGGTGGGAGACATGGGTGGGGGCCTGGTGGAGGCTGCCCCTGGTGGCTGGGGGGTGGGGGTGGCGGGAGACATGGGCGGGGGCCTGGTGGAGGCTGCCCCTGCACTGCTGGGGGGTGGGGGTGCTGGTAGACATGGGTGGGGGCCTGATGGAGGCTGCCCCTGTGGCTGGGGGGTGGGGGTGGTGGGAGACATGGGTGGGGGCCTGGTGGTGGGTGCCCCTGCACTGCTGGGGGGTGGGGGTGCTGGGAGACATGGGTGGGGGCTTGGTGAAGGCTGCCCCTGGTGGTTGGGGGTGGGGGTGGTGGGAGACATGGGTGGGGGCCTGGTGGTGGGTGCCCCTGCACTGCTGGGGGGTGGGGGTGCTGGGAGACATGGGTGGGGGCCTGGTGGAGGCTGCCCCTGGTGGCTGGGGGGTGGGGGTGGTGGGAGACATGGGTGGGGGCCTGGTGGAGGCTGCCCCTGGTGGCTGGGGGTGGGGGTGGTGGGAGACATGGGTGGGGGCCTTGTGGTGGGTGCCCCTGCACTGCTGGGGGGTGGGGATGCTGGGAGACATGGGTGGGGGCCTGGTGGAGGCTGCCCCTGGTGGCTGGGGGTGGGGGTGGTGGGAGACATGGGTGGGGGCCTGGTGGTGGGTGCCCCTGCACCGCTGGGGGTTGGGGGTGCTGGGAGACATGGGTGGGGGCCTGGTGGAGGCTGCCCCTGGTGGCTGGGGGGTGGGGGTGGTGGGAGACATTGGTGGGGGCCTGGTGGTGGGTGCCCCTGCACTGCTGGGGGGTGGGGGTGCTGGGAGACATGGGTGGGGGCCTGGTGGAGGCTGCCCCTGGTGGCTGGGGGGTGGGGGTGGTGGGAGACATGAGTGGGGGCCTGGTGGTGGGTGCCTCTGCACTGCTGGGGGGTGGGGGTGCTGGGAGACATGGGTGGGGGCCTGGTGGAGGATGCCCCTGGTGGCTGGGGGGTGGGGATGGTGGGAGACATGGGTGAGGGCCTGGTGGAGGGTGCCCCTGCACTGCTGGGGGGTGGTGAGAGACATGGACTCCTCCGTCCGCCCCAGAAGAAGTCATCACGCCAACCAACTCCAAGTACCCACTGTAAAAAGAGCCAAAGCCGGCGGCATTGGCTTCCCTCACATAGCACCTAAGCTCTGGAATGCCCTCCCCAACTCGCTCAGAGCAGAACCATCTCTGTATCTCTTTCACAAATCCCTCAAAAGCACGCTATTCAGCTAACTCCACCTTCCCTTCACCCACTTCAGCTCGCACACATCTGATACGAAAAGTGTTAGACACGAAATGCTTCCTGTAATGAAAATTGCTTTGTAACCATCTTCCTTCCATTGTAACCAGACTATGTATGTACTCATGTAACAGCGCCACGATGCCTCCGGGCTGATGTGCGCTTTAAATAAATCTGAATAAATAAATAAATAAAATGGGTGGGGGCCTGTGGAGGGTGCCCCTGGTGGCTGGGGGTGCAGGGGGACATGTGTTGGTGGGCAGTAGTGCAAGTTGACATGTGGGTTGGCTGGGGGGCATGGCCATGGTGGATGGGGTGCCTGCAGGACATGTGCAGGGTAGGCCCCTGTGGTGTGAGCCACCTGCAGGGGCCGTGGAGGGTGTAGAGGGAACACCTGGGAGGACCCACACGTGCAATTCACGTTTGGTGCTCCCCGCGCACCCCTGTAATACACGTACCCTGATGGAATCGCGTGTGGAACTTCCCGCGCACCCCTGGAATACACGTACACTGCTGATTTCGCGTGTGAAACTTCCCCCGCACCCCGAAATACACGTACCCTGATGGAATCGCGTGTGGAACTTCCCGCGCATCCCTGAGATACGCGTACCCTGCTCGCACGGGCCCAATCGCGTGTGGAAATTCCCACGCACCCCTGAAATACACGTACCCTGCTGAAATCGCGTGTGTAACTTCCCCTGCACCCTGAAATACACGTACCTTGCTGATATCGCATGTGGAACTTCACGCGCACCCCTGAAATACACGTACCCTGCGGAAGTCACGTGTGTAACTTCCCCTGCACCCTGAAATACAAGTACCCTGCTGATATTGCGTGTGGAACTTCACGCGCACCCCGAAATACACGTACCCTGATGGAATCGCGTGTGGAACTTCCCGCGCACCCATGAGATACGCGTACCCTGCTCGCACGGGCCCAATCGCGTGTGGAAATTCCCGCGCACCCCTGAAATACACGTACCCTGCTGGAATCGCGTGTGTAACTTCCCCTGCACCCTGAAATACACGTACCCTGATGGAATCGCGTGTGGAACTTCCCGCGCACCCCTGAAATACACGTACCCTGTGGAAATCGCGTGTGTAACTTCCCCTGCACCCTGAAATACACGTACCCTGATGGAATCGTGTGTGGAACTTCCCGCGCACCCCTGGAATACACGTACCCTGCTGATTTCGCGTGTGAAACTTCCCCCGCACCCCGAAATACACATACCCTGATGGAATCGCGTGTGGAACTTCCCGCGCACCCCTGGAATACACGTACCCTGCTGATTTCGCGTGTGAAACTTCCCCCGCACCCTGAAATACACGTACCCTGATGGAATCGCGTGTGGAACTTCCCGCGCACCCCTGGAATACACGTACCCTGCTGATTTTGCGTGTGAAACTTCCCCCGCACCCTGAAATACACGTACCCTGATGGAAACGCGTGTGGAACTTCCCGTGCACCCCTGAAATACACGTACCCTGCTGAAATCGCGTGTGTAACTTCCCCTGCACCCTGAAATACACGTACCCTGATGGAATCGGGTGTGGAACTTCCCGCGCACCCCTGGAATACACGTACCCTGCTGATTTCGCGTGTGAAACTTCCCCCGCACCCCGAAATACACGTACCCTGATGGAATCGCGTGTGGAACTTCCCGCGCACCCCTGGAATACACTTACCCTGCTGATTTCGCGTGTGAAACTTCCCCCGCACCCTGAAATACACGTACCCTGATGGAATCGCGTGTGGAACTTCCCGCGCACCCCTGGAATACACGTACCCTGCTGATTTTGCGTGTGAAACTTCCCCCGCACCCCGAAATACACGTACCCTGATGGAATCGCGTGTGGAACTTCCCGCGCACCCCTGAAATACACGTACCCTGCTGAAATCACGTGTGTAACTTCCCCTGCACCCTGAAATACACGTACCCTGATGGAATCGCGTGTGGAACTTCCCGCGCACCCCTGAGATACGCGTACCCTGCTCGCACGGGCCCAATCGCGTGTGGAAATTCCCGCGCACCCCTGAAATGCACGTACCCTGCTGAAATCGCGTGTGTAACTTCCCCTGCACCTTGAAATACACGTACCCTGCTGATATCGCGTGTGGAACTTCACGCGCACCCCGAAATACACGTACCCTGATGGAATCGCGTGTGGAACTTCCCGCGCACCCCTGAGATACGCGTACCCTGCTCGCACGGGCCCAATCGCGTGTGGAAATTCCCGCGCACCCCTGAAATACGCGTACCCTGCTCGCAAGGGGCCAATCGCGTGAGGTACTTCCCGCGCACCCCAGTGATACACGTAGCCCGCTTGCTGTGCTGGTACAGGGTTAGCGCAGCCCTTTGCGCTGGATTGGGTATATTGATGGCTTTTCCCTGCGCGAGAGGCGTTCTTGGGGGCGTAACTGGCGCTGCTGCAGGGTCGCTGCGCCACTGTGCGCCTCGGCTGGTTTTGGTGACTGGAATCCATGAATACGCTGTGCACGGAAATGGATTTAAGCGCACGCGGCTGGCGCAGGGATTCGCACGCGCACACTGTGCGCCAGCCGCGTGCGCCACTTGTGCGCTGAATTCTATGAATTACCCCCTTAGAGTCACCACATTTTTTCAAATACTTAAAAAAAAAGGTATTTAGTTTCCATGAACTGCATATCATTTTTTGACCACATGAGCATTTCTCTGTCTTTTTAGTTTGGGCTGTTACGTGGCACCACGTATACTCGGAAACAATTGCATTAGAGTATATCTAGGAAGAAATTGCATATTATGAGGGATACAATCGTGTAGGTGCTTGTTTATTTACCCACCCATTGGCTGCCCATTGCCATGTTAATCTTTCTAGCCATTCCCACCCACTTCTTGCCCCTCCACGCCCAAAACATCTCTTCATAGGATTTCTTTGAGTTAGGTTTTTCAGGATTTACGATCAAATCTTGAGCTCATAGTGCCTGCCAGATATTTTTAAAGCAGTATTCTGAACGTTAAGGACTTAATCCAAGTTGTAAAGGCGCTAATGGAGTAATAAAAATGTCTTAACCATGTCTGCCTTCACCCACACGATTCTTTAACACTATGCATGACCTTCACTTAAGTCCTGTAAAAAAACAAGCATTGGCAAAGACAACTGTTTTGTGTATAAATATTAGGCATTTTCCAGGCACTGCTGTTATGTGCCCATGTTCTGGCACTGTTTTGCAGCTGCTACCATAAATGGCCAGTTAATAACACTACGGCAGTGCCTGGCAAAAGCCTTTCCCATCCTACACAAAAGCCAAAACTCTTGACATTGGCAATGCTTGTTTCTATAATATCTAACAGCAGGGCAATATTTTCCTCAGTGTACAGGCAACATGCCGTTGTAACGATAGATATTAAGTGCGTTTTGATGCAAAAGGCAAGAAAGCAATGATTTAGTGGTGGTTCTAGCTATGGATAATCTCAGTAATCCCTCGTTGTAGAATAGAACAGATGCAATGTATTTATCTTTTCGTGTTCGCAAGATAATTATCACACTACACTGCTTGGCTCTGCTCTGTTGACCTCAGTGTCCAAAACCTAACCATTACAGAGGGCCATCCAGGGCCAGGAAGTGAGTGATGTCTCAATAGTTCTCAAAGCCCAACCACACATCTTCAATCGATGGGACATGCTGCCTCCTCACTGTCGATGATGGTTAGCGAGGCAGCAATAGGCATACAGAAAAGTTTTAGTATTTACTTTATTTTTGCTATCTTGGCTCAGCGCTTCGATTTATGGTCTACAAAGATAAGAAAACCAAGAAAGATGTTATGCTTAGGAATCTGTTTAGGGGTGATATAGACAAACATGGTTAACTACTATTAAACACATACTGTTGTAGTTTGAGGCTAAGATATGGTGGGAAACCCCACGATCCCTCATGAAAGCAGCGAGTGTGGTTACTGGGTGCAACCTATTAACAATATTTGAGCTGAAGAGCGAAGCGAAAGAAGAGCATTGCCCTATGATAACCGGTAACAGATCCGAACATTGATATCATTGTTAGAAATCACCATAAGAGGCCATCCTTGTCAGCACGACTATGACTTGGCTGTCTACTTTAGCAATCTGTGACAGCTAGAGGGGGTCAGGGGGAAGGCAGTGTAATGATCGGCTTTTGTTCCCGTCATTAAAGTGGTAGTCATGCATTTTATGTTGTTTGCCTGTCATATGATCAAATTAGAGGTTGATTAAAAAAAAAGACATGCTTAGAGAAAGAGGCTACTACTGTCCATGCAATCCTGTTCTGTCTCGTTTTCTTTTAATGCCAGATTTGTTGACTTGTTCATTAGTTATGGCCCATTTTGTAAATGCAACTTTTAAGCAATATGCCCCGAGCGCCAGGGGCATTACTGAGTCAGGTAATGCCCTGGGGCCCGTAGTTATGGCTTAGCGAAGGTCCTGGGGCATTACCTGACTCAGTAATGCCCCCGCCGCGAGGGGCATATTGCTATTAGTACCCCGGCCCGCAAGATCTGCATGACCGAGGCACTAAAAGCACTAAAACGACCAAGAAAATGGCCGCCGGGAAAGGGAAGACAGTCTGTTTTTCTTTTCCATGGCGGCCACCGGGAGCGGACGCGCTGGGAACAGAAGTGTTCCCAGCGCGTCCGCTCCCGAAAGACGACAGAGACGACAGAGAAGAAGGTAAGTGGTGTTGGGAGGTCGGGGAGGGAAAAGAAGAAAAAATGGAGAAAAAAAAGACGCACCAGAATCCCCGGCGGTGAATGTAGTGCCACAGAACTGCAAAGAGGCTGTGAATGTGAGATTGTCCATTCTGGTGAACATAGTGCCACAGAACTGCATAGAGGCTGTGATTGTGAAACTGTCCATTCTGGTGAACGTAGTGCCACAAAACTGCAAAGAGGCTTTGAATCTAAAACTGTCAATTCTGGTGAACAAAGTGCCACAGAACTGCATAGAGGATGTGAACATAGTGCCACAGAACTGCAAAGAGGCTGTGAATGTGAGACTGTCCATTTTGGTGAACGTAGTGCCACAGAACTCCGTAGAGGCTGTGAATGTGATACTGTCCCTTCTGGTGAACGTAGTGCCATAGAACTACATAGAGGCTGTGAATGTGAGACTGTCCCTTTTGGTGAACGTAGTGCCACAGATGTGAATGCGAAACTGTCCATTCTGGTGAACGTAGTGCCACAGAACTGCATAGAGGTTGTGAATGTGGGACTGTCCATTCTGATGAACGTAGTGCCACAGAAATGCAAAGAGGCTGTGAATGTGAGATTGTCCATTCTGGTGAACGTAGTGCCACAGAACTGCATAGAAGCTGTGAATGTGAGACTGTCCATTCTGGTGAACGTAGTGCCACAGAACTGCATAGAAGCTGTGAATGTGAGATTGTCCATTCTGGTGAACGTAGTGCCACAGAACTGCATAGAGGCTGTGAATGTGAGACTGTCCATTCTGGTGAACGTAGTGCCACAGAACTGCATAGAGGCTGTGAATGTAAGACTGTCCATTCTAGTGAACGTATTGCCACAGAATTACAATGAGGCTCTGAATCTGTCCTTTCTGGAAAACTCTGTGCCAAGGAACTACATAGAAACTCTGAATAAGAAAATGTACATTTTGGGAAATATAGTACCAATAATAAATACTATGTAGAGAATGTGAATCTGAAACTGTGAATTATGGGAAACGCAGTGCCACAGAACTGCATTGAGACTGTGAATCTGGAACCCTGAATTATGGGCAACCTAGTGCTACAGAATTGCATTGAGACTGTGAATCAAACCGCGAATTATGGGAAACGCAGGGGCAGAGAACTGCACTGAGACTGTGAATCTGAAACTGTGATTTATGGGAAACGTGGTACAACAGAATGATTTAGAGACTTGGGGCGGGAACCTCAAAACGTTTTGGGGCGCAGGTGATGAAATGTTCTAGTAGGGGCATTACAGGCGAGGCTGGACATTGGCGCAAAGATGAGCTGTCCAGCCGCATTGCATATATTGGTGTCAGGAGACCGCTCCCAACACTGATGTATGACAGACTCCCACCAACCACGTGATTGCTGAAAGCGCATTTCACAGAGATGTGTCAAATTCTTAGAAAAAAAATAATTTCCATCCCTGCTTGGGAGATGGAAATGCAAGTGTGGCAGCCGCAGATTAAACCAGGGTTGTCACACTTCAGGAAAACATCATTGGAGAATCAGAAATGATCCTGCCATGATTTGCGTCTTCACCTGTGCCTGTTCCCAACTGACGCAGGGGAATGACCCGCATTTAAGAGCGCATCCCTTTTGTGGATTAGGGATTTGCTTTTTTAAATTGGTTATTACGTTTTTCATTTACAATTAAACCTTTCACAAAAAAATGTCAGCACAAATTCATCTTAAAATAAATACATGAAAAACTCTCTTAATTAAAACAAGAATTACGTCAATACTTCATGAGATACAAGGATCAATTACACAGGATTTAAATACACATTAGGAATGACATACAATTTAATTAAATTTACAAGTCTGCTCAATTGTCCTTATAAAAGAGATCTTTTAAAAACCTAGTCGTAGCTAATGCTAAACCAGTATCAGATCCACGAATCACTGTGGCCCGCCATTCCTCAGGAGTGATTATTCTGTAGTTCATCAGAAATCGGCCATAGTGAAGTTGTCTCAATCCACTTGAAACGGGGCAGATTACAGCTATATGTTTTAGAGTCTCTGTTACCGTCGACAAATAGAAGAGCTTTTATTTAGCTCAAGACGTGCACCAAGGACTTCATTTGTGCAGTATATATTCAGACGAAATCTTAAAAACTGCTCTCTTCACGACACATGTGTGAATTTATTCAAGTAATTGGGAATTTAATTAAACGGTTTTGCCTCCTGATTAGTCCAATCTCATGTTAATCCATACATTTAACGAACGCCTGTGTTTTACAGCGAAAGGGTTATCGATTGACAAGTCCAAATGAATGTCCAGTGATTTTATAATATTTAGATATCCCTTCTCCCAAAGTGATAGAGGCTCGTCTTTTCTGTTCTTCAGAACATCATTCAGAACGTAAAATAAAACTTTCATTGTACAATAACTGTCAACGATAACAGACCCAAGTCGTAACAAATAATCTGGATAGCGCAGAACTCTTCTCCAAAACAAACCCTCCAATTAATTCCATAATGTTGAAGACGTATTAAGAAAAATGTCCCTTCCATGAGTTAACAAGGGTGCAACCTTCATTTTATAAAATTTTAACAAGACCATTGAAAAACGACCACATTTGTTATTTAACGCAGAACCCTGTGAAGCCAGTTGAGCAACCTTATGTTTTAGCACAGAGATTCTGTGTGAATCATTTGAGTTTCCGATGATACAAAAACCCAAGTAAGTGAAAGCTGTCACCCTATCCAATTTATCATTGTTCAGATACCATGTAAACGGGTTTGTTTCCTTTCTTCTCACCAACCTCCGTACCAACACTTTAGATTTAGCAACATTAACAAAAAGGTCAGTCTTTAACGCATATTGCTGCAAGTTTGTGGAGCTGGCGTTGTAGGCCTATCAGGGTCTGGTCCACCAATACCAGGTCATCCGCATATGGAAACGACTTAGTTGTATGGAAATCTAAACGCAGAGAAAAGGATTTGGCTTCTTGAATAGTTTCCTAAGTCAGATAAAAAATGGTGAAACGAAGCAGGGGCTAACATGCAGTCCTGCTTTAAACCCACCCCTAAATGTCAAGATTTGCTTAGATAAATTAACATCTTGTTTTAATTTGACACAAGGCGAAATAGCAGAATGAAGATCTTTTAATATCTCTACTAAGTAGGTTGGACAGACCCATTTTAAGAGTTTATTCCATGAGAGCGTTCTATTGATGCTATTGAACGCTAGGGCGAAATCTATAATGGCCAGGTATACAGAGATGCCTTCAGAGAGAGCTCTTTCTTTAAGGAGATTTAATATAAAACCATTCAGAGTTGTTCGAGAGCCCTTTAAAAAACCTACATGATAAATGTCCAACTTGTAGTTACTTTTAGCTCACTCATTCAACTGAGCTAGGACTAGGGAAGCAGGGAGTTTTCCAGGGACGTCTAACAATGCAATGGGATGGTAATGTTTAGGATATAAGCGGTCTCCCTTATTAAAGATGGGAACCACTATAGCTGTTTTTCATGAAAGGGGAACACATTTATCATTCACTACTTGTTTAAAAATTGTGTACAACACATCGGCCCACAGATGAGGACAATTTTTGAGCATCATTTCGGACAGGCCGTCCGGGTGGGACACAGTGAATGTTTACTTTTTTAAAATCAGGTTGTAAATATCATCTATATTAAATTGTAAATTCCAGGCTCTGGGCCTCATTATAAGTTTGCCGGTCCAGGAACTACGGTACCAGTAAGCTTGCCGGTACTGTAGTTCCCAGACCGGCAAACTACGAGTTGTGCTCACGGGTGCCTTTCTGCCTGTCAGGTCTGACCTGGCAGGCAGAAAGGCCTGCGAGCACAGCATGTCGGATGCACCGGCATCGTTTATAACGGTGCCGGTGCATCCAACCTCCCCATTCCCATTGAGCCCTATGGGGCTCAAATGGGAATGGAGAGCATTCCGTTCCGGCTACCGCAAAAGGGCAATTACCGGGTCCGGCAGATCCGTAATGACCCGGTAATTGCCCATTCGCGGGCACCGGAAATTTTAGGAAGTTTGGCAGCAGCCTGCCGGTTTTAACGGCAAGGCTACCGCCAAACTTCTAATGAGGCCCTATATTTCTAAACAATTTAATGTGCTCTACTTGGGAATGGAGAGCATTCCGTTCCGGCGCCCGTGAAAGGGCAATTACCGGGTCCGGCAGGTCCGTAATGACCCGGTAATTGCCCATTCGCAGCCACCGGAAATTTGAGGAAGTTTGGCAGCAGCCTGCCGGTTTTAACGGCAAGGCTACCGCCAAACTTCTAATGAGGCCCTATATTTCTAAACAATTTAATGTGCTCTACTTCCACCAACCCCTCATCATAAGTCTGCTGAAAGTATGATACCCATATTGCTTCGGAAATTGAGTTTAACTGAGATGCTTGCAGGGAATTAACTAGGCCCTTAATAAACTTCCAGGAGTCAGCATTCTTTAGAAGGCAAGACTTCTAGCATTTTTTCTGCATCTTTTTGCATTATTAAGGCCTGGTAGCTCTTTAACCAGTTGTTGTATCTTAAATAAGTTCTCTGTGGAATTTTATTTGCCCAATGGATCGGTTTGTATTTTTGAACATATATCGATCAATCAGATTTTTTTCCAATGCATCTTACCTTCGGTTTTCTCACATTTACACATGCAAAACTCACAGGTTGGGAACTGACATCTTGTGCTAATCTTATGCGTTAATCTATCACCCTAAATTCAAGTTCCCTCACAACAGTAATTTAGATTACCCGCCCCTTAAACTGACATCATTAGACGCTTAAGCCCCCTGTCACAACGCCAGTGCATGTCTCATTTGAATGTCCTCTGTGCGCAATCTATTGACGTGTCTCCATGGAAATGTCAAGACGCCTCTTTCCTCGATAAGTATCAACAAACCCTTTCTGATCAGACAACATCAGAGTTTCTTCTTCCTTCGTGTCAGTCTGTTTCATTCGATCCTCCACAACCTCTTTTTGTTCTCTTCATCTATCTACCAAGTATGACATACTGAGAACAGGCACTTGCACTACCTCAAATGAATTAACTCTGTAAGTGCTTTCTATTTAAAAAAAATGTTATATAATTTATAATGTCTTTACCAAACCATATTACTTTTTATTTTTTATTTACATGACTTCTTTTTTACATGTGGCAGTGCGAGAAAATGTCAACGTTTGGCCCTATTCCTCTCATCTTGGCAGTATAGGTTTCGTAACATGTCTGTTTCTTTTCATAATTTTCTTTTACATTGCACTTTAAATAAACCTCATTTTGTTACTTTACCCAAATCACTAATTTATATTTTTTTCTTCCACAGTTGATTTTATTCTTCAATACTCAAGAATTCTGGCAACAATTCAGCACTACCTATACAAGCCGCAGTATACAAAAGAGGAAATGCTTGAGAGAGAAAGAAGCCAGTAAGTTAGGGAATCTACTGTAAGTCATGACGATCAATCACAGATCCTGAGCCTAGTCACATGGAAGACGTTTCCTCTTGGTGTACCAGCCTTCTATGTGAGGTAATCCCAACTTTGGTTGAGAAAACTCTGGCTGTTTGGCCTACAGATCCAAAGAAGAGCCCCCACTGCTATGTGTTATAAGCAGTATGACCTCAGGGCAGCCTGCCTTACAAGATACGTCTTGAGAATAATGATGATCATGATGCATCAACTTAGAGCAACAGTTTGCCCTTGTTCTCCATGTAATGAGTACGTTTTGTTTTTATACAAGTGATAGAAGTGTACCAGGAACTGTGACTCTGGCGGGGGAAAGAGCAGGAAGGAAAGGAGCAACGTGCAACACATTTTTCATGGGTTGCGGTCATGCTGGTTAACAGCCAATTGAGTTGAAATAGATTTCAGTTTAGCTGTAACTGATATCCGTTGGTAAAGTAGAGAAGTGTGCTTTAACTTCATAAATAACACTTCCTGAATGGTAAAAATGGTTGCAAAAAGTAGTGGAGCTGTTAACAGTAAAAAATAAAAGTACTGGAACACAGCTCCCGACCGTTCCCCCTCACTTCGACCACTGGTTTATATGTTTTATTTCTGACAACCTTGAACCGTAGCCGTTTATGTTGTTCTCCTACTAAATTGGGAGTGAGATGGTTCACTGACTATAATATGTTTTGCATTTTGCATTTTTATATAATAATTTTCTTATATTTGAAAAAGGTACCCCTCTTACTTCAACCAAACTATTCAACATTCTATTTAATGACTTAACAATAAAATGTTGACTTTAAAGATAAAAATAAATTCCCTATGCTCCTATTTTGTATTGTTCGAAAAGGGAGTACACATTTCTATATCACCCTTAATTGAAAATAATTGTACTGTCAGTACTTTACTCACTAAGGTACTTTTTTAAAACATACCAATGCCTTATATTTTAGATGATAGGCCAAACAAGATAAATTATTGGATTCATTCAACAAAACTATTTCTGTATCTGTTACACAGATGGTACCGGCTTGTGGTCTATCAAGCGTTAACATGGTGGATTCATGGAAGACTGGGATTCTGCGTTCGATGAACAATACCTGCCTTTGTTGTTCAAGCCATTCGTGAAGAATTCTCTAGTGCCTCCATACAATTTACAAGATTTATACAAACAGTACCTCAACTGCAACAGTATAATTAGTAGTTTGTACATACCATCAAACCTTTCTAAAAAACAAGCATTTGACAAAAATATTTACAGGGTAATTCATGGAATAAATGTGCACCGAAAAGAGGAGCGCAAGCATGAAAATCACAGCACACGCGTGCTGAAGCCGTGCACGCAACCTTTCATCAATTCATGGTATGCACTGCGTGTGTAAACCCTGGGATGTGCGCCAAATCCTTGGGTGGCGCACGTGGGCGCACACGTCACCAAACGCTGTACGTGATGTGCACAGGGAAAGCGCACAACGTGTAGCGCACACAAGAAAAGTGGACGGAACACGGGGCGTAACACGCGGAATGGGGAACAACGCATGAAAATGTGGGCGTTACGGGGAAAGTACGGGAGGTAAATGCTCACAACGCCCACATGCGCGCTAACAACACGTATTCATGGAATCAAACAGGGGAAACCTGTGCGCCAAAAAAGACGCGCTAATCCAGAAACACGTATGCCAGCAGGAAGCATGCCTAAGCGGCCCAGAGCAGCATAAATGTGCACGCAAACAACAAACAAGCACATACGCTACGATGAATATACCGTTCCTCGCAGCCGTGGTCGTGGGACACTGCAGGAGGAGGATAGCCAGGCACCGCATTTTTTTACCCAGGACCAGCCTTTTTGGGATGCCTGATGACCAAGTCTATGGGAGGTACAGGTTTCCACCACTAATAATACTAGAACTGGTCAGGGAGTGGGAGGATGACCTCACATCACCACCCTGTGCTCCCAAGCACTGAGCCCCTTGTAAAAGGAGCTCAATGTACTGCAATTTTTGGCAACTGGGTAAGTTCAGCCGACAAGTGCTATATTTGGGGGTGCCTCACAGGCCACGCAGTCACGCTGCCTACACCAGGTGTTGGCAATCATGACTGCACGCCCTTCAGTCCGCAGGCACATGTACATTCCCAGAACACCTGCAGAAAGGCAGGCCGTCGTCCAGGACTTTTACGGGGTGGCACACTTCCCCAAAGTGCTAGGTGCCATCGATTGCACCCATGTGGCTCTACATCCCCCCAGGGCCACTGAGCACATCTATCGAAACCGCAAGCACTGGCATTCCATCAACGTGCAGGTTGTATGTGATGCCAAGGGAATCATCACCTCAGTATATGCCAACTATCCGGGGTCCAGCCATGATAGTTTCATATTCCGAATGTCACCCCTAAACCGGGACCTGGAAGCTTAGCGGCATGGTGACACATGGCTAATTGGTGTGTATAAATGCCTCTGCACATGCATGCATGTCAGACACTGAGAAATGGGAAAACCCCACTAATGACAAGCATTATCACCACCCCAGGGGACAGTGCCTAACCTCTGAGCACCTACATGATGACACCAATACGGAAACCCCACCACACCACCTGAGGTAAGATACAACACAGCCCATATTTCAACCCGGGGCATAGTGGAGCGCACATTTGGAGTGCTGAAGTCACGCTTTCGCTCCCTTGACCGCTCTGGTGGGCAGCTGCTACACGCACCCCCAGTAGTGTGCATGATCATAGTGGCAGCATGTGTCCTGCACAATGTTGCAACCCGGCGGGGCGTGCCGGTGAACAAGGTGGTGCCCCGACATCCCCAACCACATGCATGGCCGCTGCGCATGGGAGGTGAAAGGGCACGTGGTGAGGCAGCCCATACCCAGCTTGTGGCAAATTTCTTCACCTACAATCCCACCCCTGCGGAGTGCACACAGGCCTGGCACATACCAGCTGACAATTTATGATGATGACAAAAGGGACAGTCAGCCGTCACAACCATACCACCCTGAGATTGTTTATCTGGAAGTGCTACATTGTGTGCATCCCTAGCTACTTAAACACACCCAATGCTGTGTCAGTAAAAGGCACACATTCATGCAGCATGAAGCCCCTCCCTAACCCCATCTCAGCTACCCAACACACCATGGCATGGCATGTGATGTGAAAGCAACCAAATGAATGCACATCACATGACACAAGTGTCACAAAGTGCACCGTCCCAAATGGAAACAGGCCACAGACAATTGTGTCTCACCAATGAAAAAAAAACAGCACACATAAACAAATACTTACCAGCAAGACAAAACATCAGTACAGGATCCAACAGTGGCAACATATGACAGTAAAAAATGAAAGTAGTGTAAGTGTCACAACCTGACAAAGGCAGCACATCGACCCCTTCCAACTGTAGTGTGTTGCTGGTAGGCAAATGTGACAGTGTGCGGCATACAGCATGAGCTGCATCTGCAATGGAGACGGACTTGTTAAGACATGAAGAAGCTACATGTATATATGCAAAAAGTCCTGTATGTAAAACCATATACAAATCCACCATGCAGTGGAGAACTGAACAACAATCCCCACTAGGGATGTACACACAGTTTGGACTACAGACTGCCCACACAACTTATGGGAGCCAATGCCTCTGTGTAAGTTGCTGTCACTTGGTCACACCCTTTGCCAGCCCATGGGAAGGGGAAGGTGGAGGGGTGTGTGTGTCAGGAACCCAAGTTTCTAACCCAAAGACAGGACAAGCCTGCATGTGCCCAGCTGGAATACACAGTGGATGCCCACACAAAGCAACACACTGTAACATGAATTCACAATCTGAAAGGAAATGGTTATGAACAAAAAAGTAAATGCAAGTAAAATATAGAAAAAGAAAAAGTAAATGTAAAGTAAACCAAATAAATCAAATAATATAGTAAAAATCATAATCAAAATGAAATAAAAATAAATGTATGCAAATTAAAATAACAAATTTAAAATGAAAATAAAATGAAAATAAATACAAAAAAGAAGATGAAATAAAGATAACAAATCAATCAAATACCAGTTAAATTTTGCAATTTGGAATGAAATATCAAAAAACCAAAGAGAAAATAAATAAAATAAAAATCAAAAATGGCCATGTGTAGCCCTGGGTGGGGGGGCACCCAGGAGGAAGGAGGTACAGGGTGCACCCCAACACCCACATGCGTGGATGTTGAGAAAAAAAAAACAAAAAACCCTCCATGGACTCATTGCCTGCACGGCTACCCTACAGTAGGAGAACTGCCGTTGCTGTCATCACCCTCAGGTGGTACATCAGAATGTGCGCATGATATGGGAGGCAGACCACACAAAGCCCTGGCATGCTCCTCCATGGCAGCAAGCATGCGGGTCTGAAAGGTTTGGTTCTGCAGGATGATGGTACGGAGATCCCCATGCAGCACCTCATGGGTAGCACGCATTTCTGCCTGCAGGGCCTTGCGTGATGTTTGTATCTCCTCACGGGTTGCCTGGAGCTCAGCTGAGAGTGTGTGTTAGCTGCTCCAGCTGTTGTTCTGACCTTGTACTCTGGGACAACTCAAGTGCACCCACAGTATCTCTGAGGGACCTGTGTGCTATCCTTAGGGCATCCCTGTGGGCCTGTGACTCTGCAGATATGGCTGTGCGCAGAGTCTCCAGTCCAGCCCGTCGGTCCCTGTTGGACGCCAACATGTCCTCCCTGTGAGCGGCACATGGACTCTGTTGCCTGCTGCTGGAGCTCCACCTGCCTTTCAGGGGGGAGAATGGAAGTGGCCACCCTATCCACGGCCTGAGCCATCATCTCACACGATGCCCTCTGTTGTGCTGCAATAGTGTACATGGAGTTCTCCCACACAGTATTGCCTGGTGGCGCACGGCAACCGCGTTGGCGGGCACTACACCTGTTTGGGGCAAGGTGATGTGCACCTTGCTGTGCTGGCACTGCCTGAGGCTGCAGAACTGCATTCCTCCTTTGATCTCCTGGCCCAGGAACAGGAACAAATATTGTGGAGTGTGACTGTGCATCTGTAACCAACACAGGCGGACTTTCCAACACTGAATGCCCCATAGAGGGGTCTACCCCCAGTGCAGGTGGGTTGGACAGAACAGCATCCCTGCCAGAAACACTCACCTGCGATGGGACATATGTCTCAATGTCAGATTCAGCACCTGATTCATAGAGGTCTCTGGAGGTGTACCCAGAGACACCCGTGGACAGGATGGTCTGTAGGAGTAATGGATTTTCACCCACCACCACCCCACATCCTCCAATGGTGCCTGGTTGTGGCTGTGAGTACTCCTGCCTCTGCGATATCTCCTCCTCCTCAACAGCATCTAGTGCCTCATCACCTGCAAAAACACAAAAGAAAAGTAATGAAAACAGGCATGTGCAGCATAGACCACACTCATAGGCATGACGAGGTAGACATCGAATACATAAATGACACATGTCACACATGACAATAACTTTGGCATGCATGCACTGGCAATGAAGTGGAAGGAGAGCCAAAAAGCAGACACTGAGGACTCCAAGATGGAAAAGCAACACATGTGCTTCATGCTGCAACAAAGCCATTGTTCACTAATGCAGTGATGGGAGGCACATGGATACATCAATGGTTGGTCACTTGGACATGACAGAAGACAATTGTCATGTTGAACATCCAAACAGGGCCCCGAAGTGATTGTGTGCAGGGCATGTGTAGGTGCACAATACTCAATCAGCCTGATTGATGAAATCATTCGCATAATAAGTAAAGAAATGTGGGGCATTGTGGGGTGTAATGTATGTCTGAAGTATGTTAAATTTGGGGCACAACGGCACAAAAATGTGTATTAAACATGCAAAGGATTCCATCAATCAGGCAGAATGAACAGGAAAACAGTATGAACAATGTTGTGGCATGATGGCAGTTGAAGGACAAGTGCAGTAATCAGGTACAAAGTGTAAACTGCGGTCAGTAGGGATACTGTAAAACCCAAACCCAAGGCTAGGGGATGTTTTGGAGGCACCACATGGGTGACCCATAGCAGTCATGACTACACAGCCTCACTTGGCACTCAATCAGAACACATCACCCAAGCAACATACACATGGTTTGCACACACATGCATGGCCACTCACCGGACATTGCCTCAAGATCTGGTAGGTCTCCCACGCCTTGGATCTGATACTCTGTGATGAAGCCTCCAGCGATTGACTCATGTTCTCTGGTGGATACCCACTGCCAGTCACCAGAGTAGAGGCATGATTGGAAGCCAGCTTGTTCTTTGCTCTGCGTTTGAGGTCATTCCACCGCTTAGAGCAATCATCAGCTGTGCGCCTCACAAATCCAAGGGAACTAATCTGGTCCGCGATG
Organism: Ambystoma mexicanum; assembly: GCF_040938575.1. Lineage (NCBI taxonomy): Eukaryota > Metazoa > Chordata > Amphibia > Caudata > Ambystomatidae > Ambystoma > Ambystoma mexicanum. The sequence goes on from NC_090934.1 coordinate 1,322,907,462, forward strand.
CACTGCGAGTGGGCCCTACGTTGAGCAGTCATAGTCTTGCACCCTGCAGTCACCAGCATTTCGCGGCCATGGGCCGACACGTAGCCCACAAGTGCGTATAGTTCCACATCATTGAAACTACGCTTCCTTGATGTGCCGGAGGGGGTAGCCGTGTCTGGGGTCCCAGCCTGTACTGCAAGAGCACGCTTCCTCTTGAGAGGTGGTGCAGACCCTGAGTGGCTTACGCCGCTCTGGTTGGTAGGGACTGAAGAGCAGGTGGACTGGGCACTGGAAGTAGCCAAAGGCACGATGATCAAAGGTCTCACTGCAGGCATTGGCTTCTGGGTGATGTTGGCAGGACCAACCTCGGTGTGATGGACTTGGACCAACACTGTCCCGGCTGGGTGACTCGGAGCTGGGATGGATTGAGCTGCAGCTGCCCCTGCAGCCTCCTCACCCTGGCTACTTGGGGCAGCAGATGACATTGCTGCCCCAGATTCACGTGGCCTGGTGACAGCAACTTTTACCGCCATCCGTGGCTTTGACTTGGTGACACGGAAGTCGGCCTGGGAGTCATCCTGTGCCGGTTCGGTCAACAATATGGGCCAGGTTAAGAAGGCCTGAGCTGAGATGGTGTCAGCAGCATCTCCCTGACCCATTGGGGGGGCATAGGTGTCCCTGATTGGTCCTCCACACACTGGCCTCTTGGGCCACCCTGCACATCCTGGCCACGTCCCCTACCGCGGACACCTCTTGTAGGTCGGCCACCTTTGCCTCCCTTACCACTTGGTCACCTCCCAACCATGGCACTGATTCTATTGTGCGAATGGGAGGTGCAGTAAACAATTGTCCTGGGCAATTGGGGTGAAAGGGGCAGGGTACTAGATGGAATACGTACCCTAGTGCTCCAGCAAGGCTGTCTGTGACCCCTGGGGGAAGATGACGGGTCACGCAATGCTCAGGCACCCCAAAAACAAAATGTAACATCCACGCGACCCCTGGTAAGCCAAGTGCCTGGAATAAAGAACTTGCACTACACTGTGGCACCCAGAAACACAAAAATGAGCGTACGCGTGGTACACGCAGGCTACAAGGACCTCTGAATGGGAACACGACACACGGGGGCAACAACAGTTGAAAAATACATGCGCGACTCACCGTCTGCCTGGAAAAAGAACATGAAAAACACCCCCGCCAAAAGAAGAATTGAACGCTGTCTGAGTATACAAGGAGTACTAACTGGAACCTTTGTGAAGTAATCCTGTGTGAACCGACAAGAAGTACCAGAATCACCCGCTCGCTCACCACAAAAAGCACGTACAAGAAAATGGCGTCCTACGCATACGTTTTAACCCAGCCCACACGTGCGACGTCACTTACGTGCGTACGCGCTAAGGGTCTTTCCTCCAATTACACGCAGTGACACCCGGTCGTGCAGTTTCTGCACGTGTACAATCAACATGCACCTGTGTGGAGGGAAACGCCCGCGCGCATTACATCACAGATGCGCTTATGCGCTAAGGGCCTTTCCTCGAATTACACGCTGACGTGCAGTTTTTTCACGTGCCAAATCACTCCGTATCAAGCTAGCCACGCGACCACACACAGAAGACCACGCTCCTTCCTAGAAGGCCATTTTCCTGCCCCCCAGAGCCCCGAGCACGCTCCCACCTGCCATCTGCTGCTGCCTGCCTGCCTGCTGGCCATGTGCCCTGCTATTTGGTGCCTGCACGTCAGCCATCTGCAGGGGTCCAGTTGCTGTGACCACCCCTGCTGGAACAGAAGACTCCCGACTGGTATTCCATCGCTCCACAGCCCAGCCCCAGGACCCAGTTGCTCACCCACACCTGCCTCAGGGCCTGCCATGTCTGACACAACACCATCTGGCACCAGTGGCAACCCCCCAGCAGAGAGGCAAAGAACACCCCATGGACCAAGAAGATCCAGAAATAGACACAGAGTTACATAGACCCTCCACTTTCACCCCATCGGATAGTCAGATACCAAATGATCTGTTGACATTTGAAAAATGTATCCTACATGATTTTGCAAAACTTAAAACCAATAAGAAGACAAATCAAATAGGAGCTTACCACAACTTAACCAAGGAGGAGAAACAAGCCTTGACAGACTTAGAGAACAATAAGGGGATTGTCATAAAAACAGCAGATAAAGGAGGAGGTATTGTGATTATGACTAACACTCAATATAAAAATATGCTGCAGACCATTCTGGGGGATTGTGAATGTTATTCCATCCTCCGCAAAGATCCCACGAAAGATCTCAGTCTAGAAATAACACAAGTGGTCAATTACGCAGTAGAAAGAGATTGGATCTCTTCCATGAAAGCTGATTTTCTTACCACTCCAGGGGACCAAACTCCATGCTTTTATGCCCTACCAAAGATTCATAAAGATCCAATCAACCCACCAGGCAGATCCATAGTCTCCGGATGTGGTTCAGTTCTGGAACCCTTGAGTAAGTTTGTGGACACATTTCTACAACCACTCAGTACGCAAACCAACACGTACTTGAGAGACACCACACATACTATTACCATCTTTGAGGAATTACCTTTTGATCCTGAGACTCAGATTCTTGTCACAATGGACATTAAGTCTCTCTATTCAAACATCTCGCAGGAAGCCGCGATAGAATGTATTAGAGAATGGCTTACCAGAAATCCTTTACAAGATCGGGTCCCCACAAACTTCATATTAGAACTAATGACAATAGCCCTTCAAAAAAGCTTTTTTTATTTTTGACAAACAAATGTACCTCCAAATCAAGGGGACCGCGATGGGGGCAGCATTTGCCCCAAGTTTGGCCATCCTATTTATGGCCAAATATGAGGAGGAATACGTGTTCTCCGCACTGAATCATTGGAGAGACCAAGTACATCACTTGCAAAGGTACATCAATGATGTCATTTTCATTTGGACAGGAGAATTAAGTCAACTCCTAGGGTTTTGGGAATGGTTGAACTCTTGCAATGCAGATATACAGTTTACCATTGATTACAGCAAGTCAAAAATCACCTTTTTAGATCTCACCATCCAACATCTCAATGGAAAATTAGCCTGTGATCTCCATCGCAAGACCACAGATAGAAATACTCTGCTTCACCATACAAGTAATCACCCGATGCATATCAAACAGAATCTACCACATGGCCAATATCTACGGATACGTAGAAATTGCACATTGCAAGAGGACTTCCGCACACATGCCAACATGTTGTCCAAAAGGCTACAACAAAGAGGCAATCCAAAAAGACTTCTGGACCAATTGGCTAAAAGAGCCCTTAATACCAACAGGGAAGTACTCTTGCAGCCTAAAGAATCCTTATCAGAGACGGGGGTCGACCACCTCATCTGTGTAATCACGCATGGCAAACACACAGCCAAGATTAAAAGAATCATTCAAAAGTATTGGCATATTGCCAAACTTAATCTACCAGACGATCAACCACCAAGATTTGCATATAAAAGGGCCAAAAACCTTAAAGACCATTTGGTACATTCCCTTTTTCAAGCGGAATCCCAGGAAGCAGGACAAAGAATATTACAGCCAATACAGGGACACCACCCCTGTGGGAATTGTGTGGCTGGCCAATTCACGAGTAAAATGAAAACCTTCAAAATTGACAACAGGGAATGGGTGTTGAAAGACTTCCCCAACTGCAAAAGCTCCCAAGTTATCTACTGCAAGGAATGCCAATGCGGGTTAAGGTACGCAGGTCAGACAATGAGATCAGGGCATTTAAGGATCTCGGAACACAGATACAGAATTCGGTGCAAAACATTGTCAGCACCCTTGGTATCACACTTTGTAGAAGCCAGACACTCACCCAATGACATTAAATGGTGGGTACTAGAGAAAGTGAAAGGTGGAGCTGATTTAATACATAGTCTACTACATAAAGAATCCAGATGGATTCACCGATTAGATTCTTACCATCAGGGATTGAATGAAATCTTTCAACCAGTGGTACACTATAAGGTCCTCATTTACAAAAAGTTTTAGGATCCTACAGCCCAGTACATGAATCCCAGCCCCAACTAACTGTGTTTTGGCCCACGGATATAGGCATGGGACACACCCACATAAGACTGGCATACAACATGTTAACAAGGGAATATACCACCCAGATGCATGGTTCACAGACGGTATCTGTATTGAGACCCCTTGTACCTTCCATTCCTCAACAGAGCTAGCATTTTAGACTTCGTTCTTCTTTCCTTTCCCTTATTTACATTTTTCCTCTTTTTACACTCTGGATTGGCCCTGTGCAGCGCCATGCAATTTGGTTGCATTGCACATGCCCACTACGACCGGGGTCACGTGAACCAATCAGGTCATCCGACCCAAGCCTGTAACTCCATAGTTACGAGCTACCCGTCTCAGAGAGACGATGTATACCAACAGATCCAGACACATACGACTGTATCTGCTTTTAGCCGGCACCTCGAAGGGCGGACACAGGTAATCAGTATTCCATAGCCTCCACAGTGCCACATGAATCCCCCTTTCCCGGGGACATACATAGAACCAAACACTGTATAGAGAGCTCGAATCTCCACACGGGAGGCGGGCCATATTGAGAGCAGTGAAAGCTTAGCAGAACATAATTCGGCTTTCTTGCTAATATGTAACTGGCACCATTTACACACTGTGCACTCAATTCACCCGGACACTATTGACGGGCCGCACTGAGAGTAATGATACTCTTGCTGAACATCTTTCGGTTCCCCTGGAAAAAATATGATTGGCACCAGATTCATACATTATACACAAAATTCACCCATACAATAATGACGGGCCACATTGAGAGCAATGATGAACATTATTTGGCATTCTCTTTAATAAAACATGTGATTGGCACCATTTTCATCTGAGGTGCACTTTATTCAACCTGCACAATAATGACGGTCTCGTATCTTGCAGGCCCACAGACGGGAGGGGATCACACCAGAACGACCACTGGGGATGTGCTTCCAACCACCTCTCTAGGCCCCCTTACGTTTACTGAAGCCCAGATTCTCTACCAGGTAAAATGGTGCCCTTATTTTTTATACCTCTTTAAAACACACTATCAGATGGGTTTTAACCAGAGCTCCTTGGTGTCTTTTGTCTCATTCCCACAGAGACAAGAGTCAATATAAATAGGAAAGGGACTTTGGACCACCTTTCTCAGAATTTTTGGAACACAGAGGTGTAGCGGCAGGCACGCACTGGGTCGGAGGATGGCTTAAGACTCCAGACCATACACGACCGAAGACTTGGGATGATATGATCGGCAGGTAAAACTACTACTGATACATTAGAGGTCTCATTCACACTATATTAAGTCAGACACACACTGACTATTTTTGAGAGAGGGAATTAAAACCACTCCTATTTTTCTTTCCTTTTTCATATCTACACAGGGTCTTCAAATAAGACGCCCTGATGAAGGCGGACGAACAACAAAGTTGAAGGACCGCCTAAACGTGGAAAGCTTTGTTGGGAACCAAGCCCTTCGTAGGCAAAGAATTATTTTACTATATAAGACCCAGATACATAGCTAAATTAAAGCCCCAGAACAAAGAATATTTCTCTTTTTGGAACTTTCACTAACTTTGGCCTCACTTTCCGAACAGAATTATTACAAGGAAAAGATATAGGGAGCCTTTATCTAGACACCCATCATAGGGGTCAATTTCTAGACACCCATCATAGGGGTCAAATTAGGGGACTAAATACAAGTTGTTCCCTGTCAGAATTCACTTTTAAATGTCATGTTTTGACATTTTAATTATTGTTTGTCAAATTGTTGTGTTTTTTGTGATGAAGCATGAAGATAAATGCTTTTCCTTTGATTATGCTATGTTTTTTATGAAATACATTTATGTTGAACACTGAGTAATTTTTGTATTTATGTTTTCCTATGTTTGTACAACATTAAAAAGCACATGTTATCTAGAAATGTTTTCTCTCTCTCCAACTAGCTCAATTATTCTAAGATGTTCAGAAGCAATTCAATTAGATAATTGATGCAAACTAAAGGTCACCTGGAAAGTAATAACTGAGTAACCACCTCGAATTTCTTTTCCGTAGAGATTGATTTTTGATGCAGGGCGGGATATATCTTTATGTTTATATGAGAGGCAGAGGGCTGCCAGCTTCACTGCCAATGAAGTTGGCATCCTGGTGGAGCAAGTCCTGGGGCATTATGATGCTCTTTTTGGAAGTTCACGCGCCGACAATGAAGGACGGAAGAGGATCTGGAAGGATATCGTGGCTGCCATCAACGTGGAGGGGGTGGCAGCCCACGACATGCAACACGTCCGGAAGCGCTGGGAGGACTTCAGGTCCAGGACCCTCAGCAAGGCTCGGCACCTCTTAAAGGCAAAGCATGCAGAGGGGTGCCGGGTCTGCCTTACCAAATCCAGATGAGGGTCCTGGAACGCATACACCCAGCGCTCCACCTCCAGGTCCTTCGGAGGCAGACCCGCCCAGAGTCGAGCGGTAAGTGTCCATGCGTACTGATTGGATGCAGTGCATGTTGAGGTGTGCCAGGAGTGTGCAGGTTGGACATATGTCTTGAAAAGGCCCATGTATGGATGTGTATGTACAGGGACATGAGCCTGCCGCATGTGAGTCCAGTTATGTGTGAGGCACATCAATGGTGTATGTGTTCAAATGCATGATGGCCAAATGCATGTGTAGGTGCACACATGTATACATTTCTGTGTATGTACTGTGGCATGGTTGTGGTATGACACATGGATGCTGGTTCCACCTTCATGTATGTGCACAATGTACATGTATGTGTGTATTTGACATGTGTGCCACTGTGATACACCATGGATGCATGTGACACCGACATGTAGGAGGCTGATTGGCAGATGTGACATGGATGCCGATGATTTCACTGCGACAGGTGGTGGAGATGTATAGATGCATGTATGTCTGGTGGCGGGTGTGCATGTGTTTGGCACTCCCCGTGTGCATGTGACATCAGGCTAAATTTCGGATGCTCATACTGTCTGCTGCAACATTCCTGTTAATTTGCGCATGTGTGTGGGTTCAAATGATATGTGTGTTGGGGAGTGTGATGCCATGTGTGAAGTTTGACACTGCCACTCATGTGCACTGTCATGTGTGTATCAGACCATTGCACAGTGCCCCGATGCCTGTGTTCTGTCTCTCCCTGTCTGCAGCGTCAACTGATGAAGAGGGAGGAGACGGTGCTGTGGAGCACAGCGGCAGGGATCCCACCGCCAGCCGGAGACGCAAGGCCCAGTTCCCCTCCCATGTTGTCATCTCGTAGGGGAGTGAAGAGTCTGGTGCCGGATCCGCGGCCACAGCTTCCGAGGGTAAGTCCAAGTGGCGGAAGTCGGAGGTGGACTCCTCGGCAGCAGAAGGGGCAGCTGAGACCCCACAGGGGCCTATGGAGGAAGATGGCACATAGTCATCCAGGTTGTTGGGGGGTTTGGTTGCGGAGAAGGCTGTGGAAGGCCCACGCACGTGGACTGGAGGGGGGATTCCACTGGTGCTAGTGGTGCAGTCCAGGGGCAGGGATAGGAGGCAGCACAGGTGGCCGCGGAGGTGCCCGTGTGTAATCCTGTCCCCGATCCTGTGACTGGATCATCCCGCACCAGCAGGGATGCCTTCGTCCAGACCCGTTTTCACAGAGGGGATGCGCAAACAACAACTGGCCTTCCTCTCCCTGTGGACGTGGCAATGCGGGTCCGTGATGAGCCTGTCCTGTCTGGGGTGGCGTTGCATCAACGTGGCATTCGGGAAGACATGCAGGGTTCCTGTGTGGACAATGCACGTTTTTTCAGATGCCTCATTGACCGCGTTGACCTACTAGGACGGGTCACCAGTTCTGGGTTCCTCCGTGTGCAGGACCTTCTACCAACCCCATCCTCAACTGAACCCCCTATGCGCCAGTCGTCCTCCGTGCCATCTTCCTGGCCATGTATCACCCGGCCACCCTGTGGAGCTGCCCCTGAACCAGCGGCCAGGCTGGTGGAGGACACATCCCTGCCACAGTCGGGAGTCAGAGGTCCAGCAGGGGTGGCCACCACAACAACTTGACCCCAGCAGAGGAGGACGTGCAGGCATCGACAGGCAGGGCACATGCACGACAGCAGCAGGATCAAGGTGGGAGCGATGATGGCTCGGGGCCATAAACATCACAGGGGCAGGCATCGGCCAGAGGGCAGGAGGACCCTGGATTGGGAGTGTCTTCCGTGTGGCAGTGGTTGGGCCAGCAAATGGATGCGGAGCAGCGGCGGGCGGAAGAGGAACGGCTCACTATGGTCTGGGCGGAGAACTCCATGCGCAGGGCGTTGAGGTGGGCTGAGTGCCTCGAGGAAATTCGCAGGGAGATGGAGGTGGACATGGCTTCATCCCTGCGAGACCTCGGGCCCAGGCAAGAGGCCCGCCTCCAGCACGTTGAAGAGGAGTTCGATGATGCCCTGACCCGGGACATCAACAAGTGAGCCGTTGGACTTGCCCGCCGCCTTTGTAAATAGTTCTGTAGGTGTAAGTTTCCTTTCTATTTTTTTTTTCTTTGGGGCGCATGGACTATGCCCCGCCTTTTTGCATATAGTTATTTATTAGGTAGGCTTTTTGGTAGGTTTCCTTTGGATTGTTGGGCTCATGGACCCTGGATTTTTACATTGTATATAGTTCTGGACTGGATTTGACTTCATTGATTTTTTTTTACCATGGAGCAATGCTTTTCTTATTTTTTAAACTTTGGATTTGGTTTAATGGACGAACACTTTGGAGCCATTTTCATTTGGATTTAATTGGATTCAGCATTCACATTTTTTCATTCATTTTGGACATCTAGCCTTTTGTTTATTATTTGTTTTCTTGTGTGAATTGCTTTCATTCCTACAATTTTGCATATAATACATTTTTATTTCATACTTCATTTGTGTGGTATTCTCTCATTGGTTTCGTGCATGTCACGATGAGGGTTTTCTCATTCACGTGCCCCCATTGTGTGTGTCTGACGGACATGTATTAATGTGCATACTTGTCATTTGGGATCTATCAAGACATGGGGATTTCAATATGGAGAGGATGGAATGCTTGGTTGGGTGTTTGGACTGGGGTGACGTGGGGTGGGATTTGGGTGGCCTTAAGGGCCATGAATGTGGATCGTGATGACGTGTTGGGTGGAGGGACATGAGTCGGGGCCTTCTGGCAGGTGCCCGTCAATATAGGGTGGGGGACATGAGTCGTGGCCTGCTTGCAGGTGGCCCTCATTGGGGGTGCGGTGGGGGGACATGAGTTGGGGCCTGCTGGCAGGTGCCCGTCAATGGTGGGTGGGGGATATGAGTCGGGGCCTGATGGCAGGTACCCGTCACTGGGGGTGGGATTGGGGGACATGAGTTGGGGCCTGCTGGCAGGTGTCCGTCAATAGTGGGAGGGTGACTAGGGGAACATAAGTCGGGCCTGCTGGCAGGTGCCCGTCAATGGTGGGTGGGTGGGGGACATGAGTCGGGGCTCACAAGTGCGCTCACAAGTGCATGGTGCCATGTGGGCTGCCTGCAGGGCATGGTGTGTGTTGTAGGGTAGTCCCCTCTGGTGTGGGCTGCCTGCAGGGCATGGGGAGGGGGTAAACGGCACACCCGGGAGGGCCCACGATGCCAAATCGTGTGTAAAACTTCCCACGCACCCCCGAAATACACGTACCCCGCTCGCACAAGGGCTATCGTGTGTGAAACTCCCTGCGTACCCCCCCAAATACACATACCCCACTCTCGTCTGGAGTATCGCATGTGAAACTTCCTGTGCACCCCCAAATACATGTACCCCGCTCGCACAAGGCCTATCGCGTGTAAAACTCCCCCCGTACCCCCCAAATACACGTACCCCGCTCTCGCCTGGAGTATCGCATGTGAAACTTCCCACGCACCCCCCAAATACACGTACCCCGCTCGCACAAGGCCTATCGCATGTGAAACTCCCTGCGTACCCCCCAAATACACGTACCCCGCTCACCCAAGGCCTATCGCGTGTGAAACTTCCTGCACACCCCAAAATACATGCAGGCACCCCATCCACCCTGGGCATACCCCAGAGGCAGCCCACTCACCCTCCCCATGCCCTGCAGGCAGTCCATCCACCCTGGGCATGCCCCCACAGGCAGCCCACGCCACAGGGGGTGCTTTTCCTATGCAATTTACCTGGCGCGAGCGGGGTACGCGTATTCCGAGGGGTGCGCCAGTACATTTTCACGCTTTTGGCTGCTGTGAGCAGGGTATGCATAGTATTTTCACATGATTACAGTGTACCGTCCCTGTAAACTGGTGCAGGGTTAGCGCGGCCCTTCGCGCTGCATTGGGGATTTCAATGCCTTTTCCTTGCACAAGGGGCGTTCTTGGGGGCGTAAGTGCCGCTGCGGGATGTTCTCTGCGTCAGCGCTCAAAATGGCTTGGAAATTCCATGAATACGCGGTGTGCCAGAATGCTGTTTAGCGCACATGGCTGGCGCACGCTGGTGAATGCTACCTCTCTGCGCTACTTGCGTGCGCTGCCTCTGCGCTGAAATCTATGAATTACCCCCTTAACCTTCAGTAAAAAATAACACTACAGTGAAAATAAAAAAGAATATGTACTTGCATTAATAGGGCGATTTCAAATCATATTCTTATCATTTATTCACATGCTTCTTTTTGCCTTGTACTCTATATTACATACTATTCTGTTTCTGAATAAACAACTCTTTCAATAAAAGTTAACAATGATAACACGTTTACTGGCATAGCAAATAAAATCAATTACTTAATATGGCAAGTGAATACAAGTAATGTCTAAGTCACCAACACCTCCAAGTATACTATTAAAAAATGTGTCAAGATCAAGAAACATTACTGATACTGCCATCAATAATTTTTAAATATCATTCTAACTAAATCATAATGTAAGCAAAGTGTTATCCCTTAGCAATGCACTAATTTATTCAAAGCCTTTATGGCTTTATTTTTGGGCCAGCAGGGTCAACACAGTGTAAGTGAATGTACAACTCAACGCGTTCTAGCGTCTATCGACAATTGTCCACCTAGGACCTGTTGTCTCAATACTCCCCTTAGAGGTCCACGTCCCTCCACTGAAAATATCTCTGTGTCCTTTGGGTAGGTTCCGGGTCTTTTGCACTTGCCAGATCCACCCCCCCTCCATTAGTCCATGCTCTGTCAAGGGGGCTGGGTGGATGGGAATGCACAAGGTGCCGAATACCATGTACACCTGAAATGGATCTTTTGCATCGGGGCCATTGGCCACATGGCCACCCCTGCCCTGGTGTCTACAGTCTCCCCTTTGACCCTCCCGTCGCTGCTATCAACATATCTGTGTGTATTTTTACTAGGTTCATGCCTTTTACACTCGCCTAATCCATATCCTTCCCCCATCAAGTATCAAAGGCAGTTCGCACCTGTGACCATGCACGCGCAAGGGGGCTGGTTTGGATGGGAAGGCACAAGGTCCCGAATACCATGTACAACTCAAAGGGGTCTTGCATCTAAGGACCATTGGACACATGGCCATCCCAGACCCAGTGTCTCCAGGCTCCCATTTAAAGACCCCATCCCCACGATCAATATATCGTTGTGTCCTTTGTCTAGGTTCCGGACCTATTGCGGTCACCACTCCCACATCCATTCCCCTCCCTCTGTCAATTGCATTTCTCACTTGGGCCATGCGCTCAGCATGCGGCTGGGTAGATGGGAAGGCACACTGTGCCGAATAACATGTACAACCCAAAGGGGTCTTGCCTCTGGGGATCATTGGCCACATGGCATCCCCAGACCAGGTGTCTCCAGACTCCTCTTTTCACACCCATCCATTCAATCAACATATCTTTGTGTTCTTTGACTAGGTTCCAGGTCTTTTGCACTTGCCTCATCCACATCCATCCCCCCACCCAGTATCAAAGGCACTTTGCACCTGTGACCATGCTCTTGCAAGGAGGATAGGTGGATGGAAAGGCACAAAGTGCTGAATACCATGCAGAACTCAAGGGGGTCTTACTTCTAGGGACCATTGGCCACATAGCCATCCCAGACAAGGTGTCTCCTAACTACCCTTTGAAGACCCTGTCCCTCCAATCAATATATGTATGTGACTATTCCACTTGCTTCCTCCTTATGCACATGCGTTCGCGATAGTTGGTTGTAGGTGCCCACATTCTTTTTTGGAATTTGATGTCATCAAACCCTCATCTCCATCAATCTTTAAACATACTGTAAGGACACAGAAGGAGGAGAGGGACACACCGGTGGCATAGTGCTGGCTATAAACCTTTATTATTTAGGAAAATAAATAGAAAAGCTAACTTTCTCTAACTCTAAAAGGGGTTTCCCTACCTCAACTAAAAGACTAATGGCTCTGTCACAATGTCTGCGTAAATCAATAAATAGTCCAATGTCCTGTGTAAAAAAAACTACTTCTGTCCCTTACACTTAATACTAAACTAAAAATAAATAGGTCTTCTTGGTCCAGGTGAATTACTCCCTTATTCTGAGCTAGGAGTATACGTTTGTTTCCAAGTATTGACTTCTTCCTGGGGGATGGCTCCCTTTCCTAGTCTCTCTCTCTCACTTTAGTTTCATAGTTCCGCAACACCAGGGGCAATGTCTCCCTTCCCCTGGCCCACGTTGCATGTGTCTTCAAATATACAGTTCTCAGATGTTAGAAGGGTACCCTGACCCTGGCTTCTTCTCTTCTTTGATTGAACTAACTTTGTATCTCTTTTTAGCAAGTACTGCAATGAGGAAGATGACTCATGCTACTTGCTGATTTCAGGTCCCAGACTCTGGCTCCTCTCTCTGTTCAGTTGGGCCCACTTGGTTCACTCTCCTGCCAAGTATAACCCTGAGGAAGATGCTTTGCTTCCTGGTTTGGGTCCCAGACCCTTGTTTCTCTCGCTTTTCGGTTAAACTCTCTTGGCTCACACTCTTGCGAAGTACTGATACGAGGAAGATGCCTTGCTCATTAAAGTGGACCCTTGACCCCTGTGTCTCTCAGTCTCTGGTTCAGCTCACTTGGCTCACACTTTCGCCAAGTACTGATACAAGGAAATGCCTCGCTCCCTGTGCCTCTCACTCTCTGGTGGTCAGAGGTTTTCGTTAGGTCACTGGGCCAAGGATGTGTTCCTCTGATGCAGGACCACTTTGCCGTCTGCCTTGCCTCCCTGTTGGGCCCCCTGAACATACCCGTACCTGTCGCTGGGATCGGGTAGCACTCCGACATGTCCTGGGATCGGGCAACCTTGCGGCAGCACCAGCGTTCCTTCTCCCTTGGTTTGTTAGATGCTCGGGTCTGTGGTCTGCTTCTCATGGCCTCACCACTACATGGTTCTTCAGGACTGATACGGAGGTTGCTTTCTGCTCGGCCAACTTGGGACTTCCACGGCTACTCGTCAGCATCCGCCACTCTGCCTGGTTCTTCTCTGGACACGATTCAAAACTCCTGGGTTCGTCGTGAGCTGAAGACACCAAGTCCATCTTCGGTTTCCTTTTTGTTATGTAGGCTCCACCCTGGTGCAATGTTCACACCTGCAGTAGTGGCTATAATGTCAGTCCTCATTCCTCCGATGGCCCACCTCGTCCCAGTGCTTGGGTCAGGCAACCCCTCGGGGTTCTCAATGATCTTCTTCATTCCAGTACATTTGGTAAGGTTAACCTCGTAGATGTCTCAGAAGTACATGGGTCTACTCTCTATATGGGAGTCTGTATTGGAAGAGGGTTCACAGGACTCTAGGGGTGTATCGGGCAGGGGTATTGCTAGGTCTGGAAAAGATCTGGGGCTACATTAATGTTGGGACTATCGGGACTCAGGGCTAGCTAGCCCTTTGGCTGTAACCCCTGAGCTTCTATCCAGGGCTACAACCAAAAGATACGGGTATATCTGCCCCCTTAGCCCCCTCATAGAAATGCCTCTGGTATCGGGCACGAGTGGAAGGTGGGTATACTACGTTCTCCTGCAATGTTCCCTGAGGGTTAGGTCCCTTCCCATGAGATCATCACGCTGAGTACCATGCCCAGAGGCACTATCAGATAGCAGCCTCACCACCCTGGCCGCATGGGAAGGGGCTCCTCCACAGGGAGAAGAGAAGACATCTCGGAATTCATCACAATATGCCTATGCAACAATATTATATCACACCGCTAGAACAAAAAAGACCAGCTAAATTTAGGGGCAGTTCGTTCACACGACAAGTTCACATAGACACCCACTTTTCAAAGGAAACATTGCTGCTGTCTTATACGGATATCATCATTACACTGTTTGTTATCTTTGTTGCTGAAACAACGGCCCTAGTCAGGCTCTGTAAGGAAAGGAATCACACGTCTGAACCGTGGTTCTAAGCTGAACTCAGAGCCTTAAAACTGGGTTGCACACAGACCGAAAGGAAATGGCGTGCTGGTTCCTTGCTGGCTGGCTGATAAACTTGCTTTTCGACAAGTCCTGATGGTATATCAAAAAGCAATTGTAACTGCAAAAAAAATATTTTTTTAGTAAAAAGTTTGAAAGTGTGGTTAATAAACCTAAAGCACTGTTTGAACTGGTCCAGTCCCTTTCTACTCCCACAAAGGCTGGCGCCTCCATAGTATAATCTCAGGCCCTCTGTGACTCTCTTGCGCGCTTCTTCCATTCCAAAATGGAATCCCTTCATAATGATATTAAAGATGTCTGGATCCCCCTGACCTGCCAGTTCCCAAGGCCTCATGGCTCTCTTTCCCAGTTTTTTCTGATCAGGATATTCTTAGAGCCATTCATTGTCTTAAATCTGCCTCTCTGGCTGATGCCATCCTGCTGACTCTGCTCAAAGATATCTCTGGAGACCTGATCTCCTATATCACAATGGCAGTTAATATGTCATTTCAGAAGGAGTTGATTCCGGCTGCCTTGAAACATGCCTGCGTATTCCCTCTGCTGAAAAAGCCATCCCTTGACCCTGGCGTGTTTGCTAACTTTCGCCCCATTTCGCTGTTACCATCTCTGATGAAGATTTTGGAAGCTCTTGTGTCTCCCCTCCTTTCGTCCTTCATTGAATCCTCATTTTTTTATGTTTCAGTTCAGTTTTCAGCCAGGGAGGGGTACTGAATCTATGCTCAACTCCGTGCTGGATGACCTGACCCGCATAGTCGTCCAGGGTGGTGTGGGAGCACTTCTATTAGATCTGTCGGCAGCGTTCCACATAGTTGATCACTCCACTCTGATCACCTGGTTGTCGGACACTGGTTTGGGGGGCGAAGTCCTTAAATGGTTCTCTGCCTTTCTGGCTGATCGGTCCCAGTCTGTCTCTCTCCAACCTTTCTGTTCTAAATCTGTACTACTATCCTGTGGGGTTCCCCAGGGTTCCGCTCTCTCGCCCATTCTGTTTAATATTTATATCCAATCTCTTCTTCTGCTTATTCTGTCACATGGCTTCAGGTATTACTCCTATGCTGACGACATGCAGATCCTGGTTCGCTTCGATCTGTCCCGCCCTGACACCGCGTCTCGGCTTAGGAGGTGCCTGGAAGATTTAGGTGCTTGGATGTCCCTTAATTGCTTAGAACTGAATGGTAACAAGAGGGAGGTGCTGGTTGTAGGCACAACCGGTCTACTGCCCTTCTGGATTCCCAATTTCTGGCCTGTGTCTCTGGGCCCTTGTCCCCTGCCATCGCCCTTGGTTAAGAACTTGGGAGTGAAGTTTACGTTCTCTCTATAGATGGCTGAGCAGGTGGTTAGGGTCTGTAAATCGGGCCACTTCAAACTGTGCACCTTGCAGAATGTTCTCCCTTTCATTCCGCCTCAATTTCATGCCCCTGTTGTAGCGGCGCTTGTTCTCAGCACAGCCGACTACTGCAATTCACTCTATCTTGGTCAGCCACGATACCTGATTAATCGGATCAAGATGCTCCAAAATGCGGCGGCTAGAGCAATCTTGCGCCCCCCAGCTCGAGCTCACATTTCACGGCTTCTAAGACAACTTCATTGGCTTCCAATAGAGAAAAATATCTTATTCAAATCATTGTATATTGTTCATCTGGCCTTCTATAAATTAGGGGCGGAATGTATACATCAAAAATGTTCCCATTATGTGCCTGCTTGACCCCTCCGCTCACAGTCTGCCCTTCTGTTGCGTGTTCCCCATGTCCGTCTGGCATGGAGTGGTGGCCGTGCCTTCTCTGTGACAGCTGCAAAGGCATGGAATGACCTACCCTGGACTCTCTGCGCAACTGCTGACCACCTTGCTTTTCGACAGTCTTTGAAAACCCTTTTGTTTTAGGTTTCTCCCCGCTTACAACTGCTTCACCTCTGCTGTTTAGCGCCAAGATGCCCTCAGGCGTATGTGCGCTGTATAAATATACTTAACATAACATAACATAAAAAATAGCTTGTTGATTTTTCCTATTACAGGCAATTGCACTCTTTGTTATTCTAGTGTCCCGGTGGTCCGCTTGGTATTTATATTGTGCTTTTCACTCAATTTCCATCTGATTTTTATGTTCATGTATCTCAATGACTTCACCATTATCAATCTTTCTAAGTATTATGATCTCTTGAATTATGACATGACATGACAGCGTATTTCTTGAAAATGTAATGTTTGCTCATCCTTCTTTTCTTTCGATGTCTTAAAGGGTGATCGATGTACTAGTAATTTGTTTCACCATGTGACAGACCAAATACTGGCTAGTCAGACTAGGTTACAAGGCAGTTACCAAACTGTACAGCACTTTATCTTTATAAGCTTTTTGTTGGCTGAATTAATCACTGTCCTACTTTATTAATTACATTTTGAATATTTTGTTCTAGATCTTTTGGACTATCAAACAATGTCTTCATGTATCGTTTGGGGTGCCCTAATATCACCCATGTCAAAACTCTGGATACAATTATGCATATTTTCCCAAATTATCTGTCGTTGAGAAGAACATGGTTGTTCAATTTCCAGTATCCGAGATTGACAGCAGAGCCAAGGATGTCTCGGAGGACAAGAGAGGCAATCGATTCCATGTCTGCAAGATGCACTTCTCAGAAAGAACCATCAAAGTTTGCTGAAAAGCTTCGCCCCAGACTGCAAATTACTTGCCAATGCTGTTCCAACTGTATTTCAGCACAAACCGAGCCAGATGAGTAGTGAGCATCGAAAGATTAATGTATGTTCATATATATAAATTTGTGTATAATTGTATTATTTTTTTTATCTCACAATGTATTGAATTTGTGTGCCAATAGGTAATTGGATGAAAAGATTGGAGTGTTTGTGTAATATTGGTATTAATATTTTATTTACAATTTTTCTTTTATGTTACATTTTAGACATGTATTTACATTTTACAATTTGTCCTTGAATAAATCACTACTTTGGGATAAAGTTCACTGCAATTTCAGCCTTTCTTAAAACTTTAACAGCAGTCTAATAGTCTGATGATTACAAAGTCTGGCATTACATATGATGGAAGTCCAGAACATTACCTCTGAGGAGATGACAAATATCCAAACGGTGAGCCCTGCTGACATGCACTTAAACGGATTTATAGTGTTTAAAATTGTCTATTTATTATTACAAATATATCTTTTCTATTGACAATTGTTATGAATGTATAAATTTAATAAAGGAACAAGCTTCAATATCGACAACTATTCTGGAATCAACAAAGCTCCCTTTCCCTTTCAAGTAATATTTTCTTCTATTCTACATTTATATGCAACTATACTATAGAAGTATAAGGTCAAGTTAAACTTTTAAACAAATTGCTAATTGTTACTGATTATATTTTTATTGATAATAATTAGAATGTAGGATCTTTTCATAGTATCTGTTATCTTTTTAATTTAATTAATGTTGCTATCATTTGCATTCTACATTCTAATTGTATCGTTCCTCACTATCAACCAGTATATCACCTAATTCCCCCCATTCTTCTCCACTGCACGCCCAGTGACAACTGGAGTACCCCAGGGCGCCTGCCTCTCACAGCTTCTCTTCAACCTTTACATGACCCCTTTGCCCTCTCACAACCTCACCTGCTATAACTATACTGATGACACACAAATCATCCTGAGGATTCTCAAATCAACCTCTGACCCTCACCCTGACCTAGCAGCTTGCTTTACAGAAATTGATCTCTGGATAATGAGTAACCATCTCCTTCTCAACCCGGGTAAAATGGAAATCATTGTGTTTGGTAAAAAAGCTCTATTCCCACATCCGTCTCCCTGGCCACCCACCCTCCCTTGCCCCCCTTATGCTCCCCACCTCCCCCTTCTTAAAAACATTGGCTGCGCATTGGACTCTAACCTAACTCTGTTACACCACATCAACAATGTATCCAAATCATGCCACTTCCTAGTAAGGCTTCTGAAATGAATCTTCCCTTACCTCATCTACCCAAATAGACTAGTAGCAATTATGTCCTTTGGCATGTCCAAAACCTGACTATGCAAACTCCCTACACATGGGTACACCGGCCCACCAGCTAAAGAAACTCCAAAATCCTCAGCGAGGCTTGTCATTGGCCTCAGACGAAGGGATCACATCTCAGCTGCTCTCCACACCTTACACTGGCTCTCGATAGGGCGATAGGACACTTTTAAAATCCTGTGCATTACTCACCAAGCTGTGCACAAAGCCAGCTCCAAATACTTAAAAAAAAAGATTACGCTGTACCTCCCAACCCGCACTCTAAGGTCAAACACTGCCCTCCTCCTAGTAGTCCCTGCCTCCAAATCAGCCAGGATCATACGGTCCGCCTACTCAACCCTGATGCCAACAATCTGGAACTCACTGCCTCCCTCATTCGACGCATCGAAGACTTCATAGTATTCTGGAAAGCACTCAAAACCTGTCTCTTCCCCTAAATGGTGCAAAGGACCAATTTGGCCTTAGCCACTCCACAAAACCATGCCTCCAGACCTTCGTCCATGGCTAGGAAATGGCCTAGAATCCACTACTATGGACAGGCAAGAATGACTGGGACACAGAACCTGGGTACGAGAAACATTTGTGTTTAATGCTATGATCATGTGCACTCCTTACATTTTTGACAATTAATGCTCAGTAGTACCTATGCACTAACATGATGACTGGGTTTACCCTTTATTTGTCTGGAAATGAATGCCCAGCACTCAGAACCCTGGGCCTAGCAGCACTTCTATTCTAGCGCTATGATTGGGCTGGCTCTTTGTCTTCTACCAGGTATGCACTACACTCTCAGCTCAGGTGATGTCTTTGGCAAGTTCAGTTATTGTAAGGGACAATGATGTGGTGTTGCTCACAACTGAAATCATAAACTAGAACAGGAATACTCAGCCATCTGCAGTAAACGAATACCTGGGACTCTGAACCCTGGACCTATTGGCACTTATGTTCTAACACTGTGACTGGGCTGGCTTTTGTTTCACTGTTAATGTACTATGCTCTTAAATCTGGTGAGAACTCTGTCGAGGCCAGCTCTTATAAGTGACAATGAGCTGTTGCCGACAACTCAAACCGTACACTACACCTGAAATACTCGGCCAGGCACAGCACTAGCACGGCTTGGTTTTTGATGCTGGACCTTTTAAGTCTATTGAGTACCCAACCATGTACCTAGGGAGTACTCGTGATTCCGACAGAACAGAACTGGATGTTACTGCTCATCGAGAAAGTGTTAACCAACGAGCAATTGCCTGCTCAGGTAGACACATAGATAACAGACTGTAGATCTGCAATCGCTTGGCCCAGTAAAGCACCAGGACTGTTACCACTAGAATGCCCACTACACTTTGCAGCCACTGCCATGCCTAGACCTAAACACTCCAAAATATAGAGTAGATAATAGCCTGGTACAGCAGGTTTGGAAATGGCCAAACTCAACATTGATTAAATTGTTAAGCCAGAGAGGTACAGCCACGCTTCGTGAAACAGAATTGAGTCCACATTAGACTGAGAGGCTCCCGAGAGGGGTTCCTGGAGCACCAAACCTCTATAATAGGGTCAAAAGTTAATTTGGCAAGCACAGGAAGGTAATCAGGAACAGGGGGCCTCTTCCAACTACACGGATACTCACACATACCTACCAATATGCTGACTCTCTCCTATGTACCAATAAACAATAGAATGCAGCGTTCCCACATGATTAATTTTGGCCTAGCTACACACATAATTATACACCACCATGCACACCTCAACAACCTTTAGAATGCAGCTAATCCCCACAAACAAAATCTGCCTAGCTGCACATATAATCTCATAAAAGCACCACCTCTGCTAGAATGCAGCTATCCAAGACCATTTGTTCTAGCTGCACACATACTACTGGTCTCACACAGCCGCCACACTACTCCTAGCATTAGAATGAAGCTACCCACCACAAAATGCCATCTAGCTGCACTACTTACCACTCTACTTTCTCCACTGAACTGGACTACGGTCCCCGAGGGCGTTCAACCCACAGCGCATTGAGACCATACCGATGGTGAAAGGTGCTATACAAATACCCAATAACATAAAATAAATGTATAATGCAGGGGGATGCAGGTACTTTGGCAACATACTCTTCTTCTATTTCAACCTTTCAGGTGGATGAGGTATGACACGCGATACTTTACTGAATGATATTAATGACTGGTGATTCATAAAATTTTGTTTCCAAGTAAAGACATAAATGATAATAATTTATAAAAATCAGAATAAATGCAATCAATGTTGTTGTGTCATTCACCTTCCTACATGCAACATTGGGCCTCATTACAACCCTGGCGTTGGACCATGGTACTATTAGCACCATGGTCCATGCCGGATTCCGCCATGGTGGATGGCGGATTTACCACCCCATTCCAAGGTTGGCGGGGCGGTAAATCCCCATTCACCATGGCCCCTTCCCCATTCCCATTTTTGGCCCATAGGGCTCAATGGGAATGGGGAAGGCGCTAATTACGGCACCGTAAATTACGGTGCCATAATTAGCACCAAGGTCCCTTAGCGGGATGGACTTTAACGCCTGCAAAAAGCAGGCGTTAAAGTGTGAATCTGGCGTTAAGGGTTTAACGGCACGGCAGCCTTTTATGGCGCCGTTAACCCCTTAACGCCAGGGTTGTAATGAGGCCCATTGACAGTAATTCATCCCAAAAACTATGATTGTAGAAACATTACATGGAATCTTTTATTCTCAAAATGGTCTATGTATGTATTAGTGAACTGTTCCTGAAGTGCAATAAATGATGAATCAACATTATAATAGAGGATTTTTTAGTGGCAATTATTTATACTCTTTATTTTTGCAGGATGACAATATAGTGCTAACTCTGATATCAATTCCCTGTAACATCAATGAAGTTCAACAGGTGCATTTCAAAATCAATTATTGTTAAAATGTTATATTTACTTACAATGTTCAACCTTATCTTTTTAAAAAACAGTTAGTTTTCACTAAATATTTCTTCAAGTGATTTACCGTTTCTATGTTCTTTGGATAATTTGGTGGAAAGTCAACAATCATACAAGTTTACCTGTGAAGATGTATGCTTTGTGATCAAAGATCTTAACATTAAATTGTCTATCCAATTTGTTTTGAATGTGTTGTTATGTACAAGGGGTCTACTACCGATGCGGTTGAGATGGAAGAGGCACATTAACGGCACGCATACAAATAATACTGATAGTCATAGTTTTTCATCTATTGTGTCTATAATGTAACTTTGATTGTGCGTGAAGTGTTTTTCATACTGAAATTAGGTTCTTGTTGTAATTGTATTAATGTTTCCTGTAGATGGAAGAGTATTACCGTTGTTTTCAACATTTTGTGAATGCTCTGTTATAGTTGGGTGATGAAATCGGCAACTCAAGATTGAATGAATCAAAGCACACTCAAAAAACAAGGGTAAATACCATCCAGGCTTTCATTTTTTTGTTAAAAGTGGTTGTTAAGAAATGGTTGAATTGGTAGTAGATTGTAAGGTTGCAATTCATATGTTCAGTAAGCGTGAAATAAGTAATGGTTATTTTCTTTATGTATTAGAGGCCTGGAAAGAAGAATAGCAGGAAGACTCAGACCACACCACTAACAAATGATGTTGCTTGCCAAATCAATGTCAATTGGGAGCAACTAATGTTTGAGGTTGAGTATACTCATCCCAAGGTTACAGAATCAGAATGTCGATGTCCAGTGGCCGGAATATGAACTGAATATCACCAGAGAACCATGGAAAGTCACGATGGATCATTGTTACCTTACACAACGTCCACAAGAAGTGACAAACAACACACAAGATGTTTTGTCATTACTTGCAGATCCTGTCACATAATCTACGCCCTCAAAACTATTTCAATCAAAGAAAGACATAATTTTCCCTGTTTCCCCAATACATTCTGAAAATCCAGAAATATCACAGATTGAAATCACTGAAGCATCTTCTGAATTGATCGATGACTATGTTCATTACCCTGACTTCAATATTCCTAGTACAAAGCACTCATCCACCACCATAGAATCGCAAACCACTGTACTGCATGACGATTGGCTATTAAGGGAGTCAAAATACCTTGCAACTAACAGCTTCCTGCTCCAGATTAGACAAATGACTAAATGTAACTATAAGGTACACAGAAGAATTTGTAGGGAGCCATTGGTGAACTTCACCCGAGTAGTCAAAGGCACCAAAGTGAAGATCAAGGGTAGCTGTGTCCACCACCATGACACATTTTCGTGGTCTGAGCAAGCGTATTGCTGGAAAAGTGCCTGCAGGAAATTGATTTTGTTCTTCTGCCCTGTTGTTCAGTAAACCAACATTCAGTAAGATTTCAAGTTTCTGTAAATTTGCAGGACTTGAGTTCCTAGCTAAAACCGCATGCTACAAATATCAGAGAAAGTTCTTGTTTCTCACTATTAGTCGGGCCTGGAATCTTGAACAGATATCCATAGACAATGCCCTCGCAGACAAAAGGGTCAAGCTTGCTGGTGTGGACAGTGCGATAGTCCTGGTTTTGCAGCCAAGTACTGCACTTACCACTTCCAGGACATGGACACCCAAACAATAGAGAGCTCTGTCCTGGTGCAAGTGTCTGAATGTACATATTCTGTTGCCATGGAGAAATATGGTTTCAAGCCTACTGAGCTTCTGCAATCAAGGGAAATGCAAATAGAACTGATAGCCACTGACAGGCAAGTCGGAATAGCAAATGCCAAGCAAGAGCAGTCCCTGCACATGAAACATCAACTTGATAATGTATTGCATGTCGCAAAATCAATATCCAAAAGAATAACAGTTGTTGGGAAAGAAAGGGTTCAAAAGACATTTTAAAATGGTCACAGTCTATCAGCAACCATCTTTGGTAGAGTTCAAAAACTTGTGAGGGTCTCATAGATATTTTTGTTGAAAAGTGGCGTTCACTGCTCCACCATTGTTCAAACCTGCATTCATTGGAGGAAAGCAAGCCTTTTCATGAGTGTGTACATGGACCTTTGAGTGAGGAGCATGACCGTACAAAAAAGTGGTTGATGCAAGGCTCCCCTCCCCACAAGGCCCGTGAAAAGATTGTGTGCAACAAAACACTTACCAAAGATATGAAGGGCCTGATAGAATGTTGCCACATTGGTGATTTGGAGGTTTTCCATAATATGTACCTAAAGTACAGGCCTAAAATGTTGCATTTAAGAATAGATGATATGAAGGCCAGAGCAAGGCTGGCTGTACTTGCACACAATTAGAACATTGGAAGGGAACAAGCTAAAACTACAGGTCATAAATGAACTACAGGTCATACAAAACAATGCCCTCAGAGCGGCCCTAAATATCCCTAAAAATGAACACATCCCCTTGGCCAGAAGAAATGTGCATAGGCTCCCAATTTGCATCGAATCCATTTCAAAACCTTTACTCTAACACACAAATGCCTGGCACACACTGCCCCTAGATACCTGTCCAACAAATTCAAGAAATCTCAAACAAACAGACCTACTAGGCCCTCCGACTCCCACCTTCTGTCCACTCCGAGATTCAAACTCCAAAAAGCAGGGGTTCCTGGTGGTTGAAGTTAAATATTGGAACGCCCTACCGCCGCATCTAAGATCTGAAACATTCTTCTGGTCCTTCCTTGAAGGCCTCCAAACCTGGCTCTTCTCGCAAGATGTATAACCTCCACCTGTTCCCTCATTCATGGTAATCTGACTATTGTAACCAAATATAAACCAAAAGTCAAAATAAACACATAAATAAATGAATAGATACAACTGCAGTCACTTTCGTATGCTTAATTACACCATAGCGTTTACATAGAGAAAAAACAATGGGTGGCAGAGCCAAAATTACAGCAGATGGAATTTGACTTTGTGAAAGATCTGACGTTGACTTTGCTGACCATGCAAATGCATGGGCTGGCACCGGAATTTGCTTCCACTGGCCAGTCTATGCCACAGAAAATTGCTAATGTGGTTCATCCTCCAAAACTTTAACTTGTTGAAAGGTTGACTTCAAGATTCAAATGAAGTGCTGTAGTCTTTAAAATGTAACCCAAAGCAAGTTTCAATCATGTATTTTATGATTTCAAACTGTATTGAAACAACATAGCTACTAGTATAAATGTGAACTTTAAATATTTTAGATTTTTTTGTGGTTTATTTAATGTACTTTATTAAATGTTGTTTGATATTTATTACTGAACGATTTTTTCTTACCTTTTCATTATTTATTTGTCTCAATAGTATTAATCGATATAATAACAATAAATGAGAATGGTACTATTTTATGTATGAACCTTTTTTGATAAATCATTTAAATGTATTTTTATTATTAAAATTCTATACACATAGGGATATTTAATATTTTTTCTATTGTAATTGGTCATTTAAAATGGTTGAAAACGAGAAAAGACATGTTAATGAAAGGACCGCATGGCCAAAATTGAATCATAATAGTCAAACAGGTGGCAGATGTGACCATGATCTTTTGAGGGGAATTTCTAAATACAGGTTAAAAGAAAAGAATAAGATTAATTTACATACAGTTTAATTTATATATAACCATTCATATTTAAATGTTATACCACATATCCAAGGGATGACTTAGAATGGTTATAAATGGGGGCTATTACAACAGTGTTGAAGATGGTGATTCTGCAGTGGCAAAAGACTAAAATCCTACATCCCTACCCTCCACAACAACTATACTAAATATGATACAATACACCATGACCACATTAGGATTTATCTTGAAGACAGGATATGGACTGACAGGAAAAGTAGAATTAGTTGTGTGGCTGATAGTAATTGTGCATCATGGTCTGATGGTCTGGTCTTGCACAACGCAGAGCAAAGAGGCTGACAATATATGGATTTTATCATGCAACAAACAGGCACCTGGTTTTAAAGTATGATGCAGATTACTTCTCGATCGCAATGCAAAGGCATGGAGGCATTGAAGTAGTATAGACTGTCTGTTCCACAAATCTTCAATACGTCTAAAGCAAAAAAAAGCTTCTTGGTTTTTATATAGTGATCTCAATCCATATGTATCCGTCTCTCTATATATCCACCCACCTCTTTTTATCCATCAATTTCAATGTATCTGTATATCTCGCTGCATCCATCGCTCTAGGCCTGTCCTTGTCAATCTGTATTTGCATGTCTCTATATGAACAGTTACATCGTGCTCCATCATTTCATCTGTATACATCTCTATTGATCTTTACAGATGTATATGAATCTACCTTTATTCCTCTGTGCCTCTGCATCGTACACATACTTAGGTCTTTATCAATCAATGTACATTCAGGCCAAAGGCCATACACATATTTATGTGTTTTCTTATATATCAATGTGATCGCTCTCTATCCATCTACATTTATTCTTCTCCATGTATGAATCATTATATACGTCTCTGTCTGTATACATCAATCTGAAAGTGTATTTCACTGTCTGCAGCGTCAGCTATACCTCACTCCCTATTAATCAGTTTATATCTGTATACATTTGTCTGGTGTGCTATCAAAATGTTTGTCCAGCTCTATAGCTCAATAGACCATCCTCCCACCTAAACAAGTAGCCCACACTCTGTCTATATGTCTGTCTTTCTGTTTCTCTGTATGTCTGTAGTATTGTGTTTTTCAACCATATTGGATCCTCTATGATGTACCTGATGGATAGTGTTTTGCGTGTGTCTGAGTTGTATTGGTTTTGAGGTGGTAATGCGTGTTTTCGGTGTGTGTAATCGAGCAGTGTATATTGAGAAGTGTGAAAGTGGGTGGAATGTGCCGGGTGGGAATACCAATATGTTTAGTTGTGATGGGGTGCTTGACTTTATGTTGAAGAAAGACTGGAACCTGGCTGTAAAAGCTCTTGCAACAGTAATTCCATTATATGCTTGATAGATTCACAGTAAATAAATAAACTTACACTGCCAAGACCCAGAGCACAAACACTTGAGCTCACATCCAGCCTCACCAACACACATAGCACAATCCCTATAACTTGCATTCTTCAAACCTATCACCAAGACTGTGAAACCCACACATGGGACCCCTGTGCCCGCTACCCAACAGCCAGAGCACAAACATAGTACTGAAAAGCTATTGGTCCCTAGTTGTAAAACATAAGTGGTTCACCGTGTTCGATGCTGGCTGTCTCCATAGAGAGGGTGCAAGTACGGAAACACATGAACACGCCTGCCACCTGGGTGTACATGCTGGTGGTATATTATGAACCATTACCATCAGGGTAGTATCCAGTGTTGTATTATTGGAGGGGCATGCCATGAAAAAAGTTGTGCTACTTTTCCCACCAAATGCACATATACTATATATAATGATAAACTAACACACAATCGTTCCTGCACCCCATATGGTGACTTGACACAGTACCCTCTCCCTACAACATGGGGACAGGGGTGGCACATGGAACTGTGTGCTCATGCTCTGCATCTGTCTCTGCCCCTTATTGGGCCTGCAGTGCTGTCGACATCCTAAGTGTGACACAAATTTTGCTCCTGCTGTGCCACACATTGTGTATGTGTGGTGCAGAGCAGGAGCATACGGCTACACTGCTGTCTATGTCCTGCTACAGGCCGCCGTTCTGCAGGCAGCCAGGCCAAGCAGGAACACATGGCGACACTGCTGTCCTGGACAGGATGCCCAAACGAGAAGCCATCAGGAAACCGCAAAAAAGTGCTGAACTGGCCGCCACAAACTGCACTCCAGCCAAGCAGCAACGCACACCATGCTTGCTTTGATACCAAGCCAGGTACGCATCACCGCCTACTCAGACCAGAACCTTAGGGGCAGACAATCCAGCACCTCACACCCCACTGCTGCACGATGGCCTCCCTTCTGGACATCTATGACAAATCTTATCATACATGCCCAGAAGAAATGTCATGCCACAGTAAGAAAGTAGGCAGGGAGCTGGCAGCAGGCAGCTGGCACCTTTGGGGCACATATGGCAATGGAGCACTGGTCAGTCACACAGACTGCCCATGCCTCTGAGCGGCCCTGAGCACACATCACTATGTGGTGTCTGTGTCCCACAATGCTCCAGGCCGCGGCTGCTGCAGTGGCCCAGAGCGGGGTAGGACAGGGCATCTGGAGACAATTACAATGGCAGCGGTGCATGGTATAAATCACAATCACAATGATAACATAACATGGGAAACCTGTTTCTGTTGTGCTCCTGCTTGGACAGCAACGTAATTGTCTCAGCAAAGAGACACCAAGCAGCCCCCTGGATACTATTGCATCAAACTCACATAAAACTTTGGATAAAATTGTTGGTGTTACTGTAAGACACTGTTTGAATTGGGTTGAAAGACGTTAGTCGTTATTGACTGTACCAAAATAAATTTGATTTTGAAGACATGTTATAATCTATTTACATTGTAGCTGACCAGATGAACACTCACATATCTGCATTTAGTCTTGGCCGTTAAAATTATTAAATAACTAGCCATTCGCAGTGTAACATACACCATTCTAGCATATCTTAAATGTCAAAATTGGTTGGTAATTCATAAGGTCACTTCTGTCCCCCTTCTTAAATATCGGAATTACCACGGATCACTTCCAGGAAGGAAGCATAGGTCCCTGTGATTTATTAATGGTCATTGGAATGGCTAAACGTATAGGTAACTGTCTTCTTTTGAATTTGAAAGGCATATTTGTATCAGATGGAATGAGAGGTATGCACAGTATAAGACTAGTTTGTAAATTCCATCGATTACACGGGCCTGTATGATGTGTCTTTGTAGATGCATAACTGTCAACCCTATTCCACTGCAGAGTCCCCGTGATGGCATACGATTGTGTGGCAGCATAATTACAGCACCTACTTTCAGTTTTAGCTCGTGAGGAGTCCCTCGTCCTACAGTGTTTCGCTCTTTAGAGACTGAAATGTTGAGCCAGTAATTAACTGTCCATTGACAGTGTAACCGCCATGCCCTGTGTGAAGAGAAGTGGCGGTGGAAAGAAGTAACTTGAAATTATTCTGAATATTTGCGATAGTGGATGGTGAAGGTGACCACGTAGAACCGTGCTCATTCTGTTTGTTAAAATGATAGCCCTTGTTGAAGTGGAAGACAGAGGTGCACTTTGCCATGTGGACAGCAGAGGGCAAATTAACACGAATACATTGCATAAACTGAGTAAACAGACCTAAGTGTTTTATATATATATAGATTAAACAAGGTTAGATTAAGAGTGTGTCTTTTTATAGTGAAGAACAAAGCAAATAAATGTGGCTTTCGAAGAGTGAAAATATGTTCTTATTTTCACTGCACATTTTCCAATTGAAATTGGAAGATAATATTGTTCATTTTTGTGTTATTTGTTCCCAAAAACAAAACCTTCCTCTGGCAATATGACCACACAATATAGCGTCTTTGTTATGTTATTTGTCCCTGAATCCCTCATACTAACAATTTCAATGGCACAATGTGGCGGGTAACCACAAAGAAATGATAAGATGCACTATAATGAAACATGGGGTAATATATAAAAGGAAAATACCTTTTTTTACCCAAGTGTCCAGGACACTACACTCTCTCTCTAACTAGTCACAAGACAGTGATAGAATACATAGTAAAAATCCACATTTTACAAAACTCAATGCTTTAATGTGCTTGTAATACAAACATATATGGCATTAAAAGTTCAATCCATAATATATATTTATATATATGTACACAATACAAAGAATCACACACAACGACATTAACATATACATAGTCCAACATGTTTCTGTCCTAGTAGTGTACAATAAATACAGGACATTCCTCAGGGGCAAGCAAAATAAGGGAAGGTGTTTGTTCTTTCAAAGTTCATATGTAGTGTCAAAAATGTCATTAACTACAAAAAGAAAGAGAGAGGTTCTGTCTTAAATTCGAATTTCTAAAAGTTCACACATAATTATTATCCATATACTTGGGATTGTCTCTTTTTACAATAAATGTGTAAAAGTACCTGACACCGTACCTAATCCATGGTACAAATCAAGAGATATAGGTTCCGCAAACTTCTTCACTTTGAATGTGGTGATTTCTTCAACAGGTGCCACACCAATTGGCTATTCTGCAATCCAAAAAAACACTAGATATGCATCATAGCATAGTAATTGTTGATATGGATTATTACTTTTTCTCTATTTTACTTCATACAACTTCTTTAGACAGACTTGTAAAAAGGTATAAATTTACCTAATACAGAATTTTGAAAGGGGCATCTCGAAGTATTATCACTCTCTGTGGCAATTGCACGTAGAGTGAATCTAAAAACAAACACATACAGGTTCTAAGTCATGGTGGTCCTTTATAATTATTCCACAGTACTTTAAGAAAGAAATTCTGGATTATATTCCACACCATCTCAAACAAACTTGCCTGTTGCTCAATATCCAGAGATTCCACAATCTCACACAATCTATTCCATCACAAATGTCTGCGATCAGACTCGAAAACCATGGCCGCTGCTCTCAATCACGGGCCATAACGTGCTGACATCGCGTATGAGCGCAATAACGTCATCATGCCAGCGCACAATTATGTTGCACACAACAGCGGCTGAAACAGACCACCAGTCCATAATTAATGGGCTACAAAAAGGTACCCAGTCTGCAACATTGCCTTAATTGTACTGGAAAAAAAACTCATGTACACTTTTCACTGCATGGCCGAATGCAATCAAAAAAGCTATTTTCCTTTTATATATTGTCCTATAATCTGTATCAGGTAGTAAGAAAAACTGGCTAGTCTCAGCCACATCCTGAATTCACTGTGTTTTAATAGTATGCTATAATGAAACATAACATACGAAAGTGAAGTTTCTATTTATAACAACTGTCGCGCGAAGAGGTACTTCAACTTTACATTGCAAGAATGGGATATCAACAAATCATGTAAGGCAACATTTACATTATATTTATGTAATTGTATGCTTGATGATTAATGATGTGCTGCATTAATATTCAAGTTGACGCAAAGACTGGACATCATAAATGTAAATTTGATTGAACATTTTATTTTTAATTAACATGTTGATTTATTGTTTAACTTATTTTTCGAATTGGGTATCTAAATATATTTCTGCTGTCCCAAATTTACATAGTTACGTCAATGGGATGTGCGTGTGCTATGGATACAATCATCCTGTGGATGGGTTCTTAATCCAGAACTGGAGAATAATCATCAGTAATGGATCTGTAATATCCATATTCTGGGACGATCGTGAGGCACCAGTTTGTCCAATTGCGCTGCCGGTCATCCGTAGTAACATACCAGCCTTTATGGTTGTAACATGCGGATGGCAAAGTGATGCAGTTCAACGTGAAAGGAGACTGCTGTTCTCAGAAACAGAACACCATGTGCTTCAATACTAAATTGAAGATGGAACACAATTGCTTTAGATTTTACCACACAGAATTTTGACTTCACTATTCAAGTACACAGATTAATAGATCGAAGAAGGCAATCTAAAAGACTTGGCAGAATGTAACGGTTGACCTAAACAATGGAACCATGCCTTGTAGTAAACAATATTTTCGTGCAATCATTATATCCGCAAATGTTTTCAATTAATCATTGGATGTAATCTTCTATTTTTAACTTGAATTTAAAAATATTACGACTTGGTAAATTCATGACGATTAGTATTTTCTTAACAGTGTAAGCTGTTTTCCTCTTTTTATGAAAAGAAATTAAACTTCATGCTGGGTGTGTGTGTGTTGATCTTCCTGGATTTGCGTTAAGTAACATGATGACGTAGGTGATGACAAGGTACATTTGGCTATATTGTCCACCAACGTTATGAGAACGGGTGGAGCATACCGGTTTGATATGTCACTGTCAACTTGAGGGGCAGGGATCTGATATGCTGCCGCAAGGGCACTTGCCCTTTGGGCAATAGATCAATGGATGGCACAAGATGGCGGTTTCCTACCCATGATTTTCGCATGTGTAAATGTGAGAAAACCGAAGGTAAGATGTTTTAGATTTTTTTTTTATATGCTCAAAAATACATGCCCGATACATTGGGTCAAGAACTTCCCCCTTAATTTCAGTGTTTCACCTTAGTCACATACTCAACAGTAGTAATAGAACGGTTGATTGCCCTTATGCTCGTCCTTAGAAGTCTCTTTTTCTTTTTGATTTCCTGATTAAAACCATGTCTATGTTTGAATTGGACTTTCCGAAAACCCAGAGCGGGTTCTTAAAAATGAGGCAGAATAGCTACATAATTCACAGAACAGATTGATGCAGATACTTTAGAGAGATTTACAAGTTTATTAACCTTTTCCACATTTTCAGAATTCCACAAAAGTCTATTTCGCCCAGAGTTTACCTCTAGGTTCGAAACACACTTTCCATTAGTAACACCTAAATCCCAAAAGTTCAAAAACATTCGAAGAACTAAATGATCACTATGTCTTGATGGAATAATTTGAAAGGACGTGGATTTTCAAAAGCTGTTTTCGGAGACAAACATACAATCTATAAGAGGATGTTTAAGGCCCTGTCCCCAAGGATCTTTAGCTGGAATTTCTCCAAGCATGATTCAGTTTAACACGTGCATTTCCCAGTTTTCTATTAGTAATAACAACACTAACCGCCGCTTCATTGAAGGGGAACGTTGATTTGCATTCATTAGAGGTTTTTTGTTTCGGTCAAAACATGGAGCATTCAAATCCCCACAAATAAAAATAGCATTCGATGTTGACCGGGATAACCAACCATCAAAATGATCTTCAATGTCATCAAAAAAGACCTGTCGGGACACACTCGTGGGGTTCCAATACACATTTATGAATAGGAAGGAACCCACTTCAGGAAAACATGATGGATCCCATACTAATTAAAATGCTTGAATAAAGGAGTTAGGGGATTTCCAACTGGAACACACGATTCCCACGCTATTGTGCACTCCTACCAAAACACCCATAGTTGGTCACCCTCTCTGTTCTTTAAGCACCGGGTTTCAAAATATTGAGTAACCATCTAACAATGAAGGCGACTGTAATCATGTTTACATCATCACCTATCATTTGCCTCCAGTCTTGAGCAAGTCATTTGAAGAGGAGGTAAGGACGTAAGCCATTTACTCCCTCTTTCAATTTTACCTGTACACTGGTCATACTTGTCTAAAATCATAAATCTATCAACTTCTGCATCGAGTAACACTTTCAACACAATTCGGGAAGCGATATTGAACAGTACACTATCTAATTTCAAGTCATTTTTGAATCCGGCTTGGGTGATGTCTCTTGACTCAATTACTCTCAGACAAGGAATAGAATCCAACTGAGCTAGAGCATTTGATCTATTTAAAAGCATTTAATCAGATGGTATAGGAATTTGCTTCAATAAGCATCTGCAAGACTGCTGCTCTTTTTGATAATTCAGATTGTGACCTTGTGGAAGTGATTTCAGCCATCCACCTGTTTCCCACAACATTCCTTTTTTATTCTAAAGTAAGGAACAGGCTTTGAGGTGGGGGCAGAGCCATTAAGGAGAAGGGATTCTTAGAAGCTGTTAAACGAATGGATTGAGCTGAAGGCTGAGAACGAGATCAAGCCATTTGCTCTGTCGTGTTTATTAAAGTAGATACAAATGGAGATACCACATCTGCAACTCCGAGACTTGGGCCAACGTTGATTGAATAAGTGGATATCCCCAAATAAATCCTCAAAATCGTCTTCTTTTAAGGCTCTTTCGTCTTGTGGGACTGCATCGTCTTTTTGGTGCAAATCTGAGGTATTTAGTGGATCTTCATGATAATTTTTTTGTTAATGCTGCCCTTGTTTCTTTGGTTTTTTTGCAAGTACCCAGAATCTTATCCAGGCCTGCGCTCGGAAGCGTTATTGAACTGAAAATCTTCTAGCCCCGCAGATTCTTACATTACTTGATGGTTTGGCATTTTAACTTTCTTTTCTATTATTTAAATGTTTTTCCATCCTTGCCTTCTCTTTCGCCTCTGATAAAATATTGAATAATGAAGAGGTTCTTGATCGTTTTCCTCAGGGTTCTGAGGTTTCTCCATTTGACGATCTTGCTGTGCACTTGGGTCTTGGTCCTCTTGCATCACAATTTGACAGCTTTCTAGCGGGTAAACTTGCAAAGGAAGAGAGGATGAAATTGCATCTGCAGGGAGGGAATTGTTAGTTTCTACCCAACATAATAAAATGGATGCCAAATGGGACCTCCGAGGTGGGCTAATCATACTAGCATTACCTTGTCAATGAGTATTCTGAATAGGTAAAGAAGGGGTTCTTGTAGCTGTAATACAGCCCCCTATAATAGATGTTTTCAAATTCTGTGAATTTAAACGAACCGCTTGATCCTTACAATTTGAATTAATAGTTTCATATAGCCTCATTAAAGTGTTTAAAACAAAGTTTAACGCTGAGATATTTTTTGCTCCAGGAAGTGGACTCAGCGTGATAGGATCCGTCGGGTGAGGAGAAAACAGTGAAGTGATCAAAGCAAAAGAAGAAGATTTAGAGCTTTCGAGAGCCAGTGCCAGCGAAATTCTAAAGAGTCCAGAGAATGCTGATTAGGTAGAGGCGGGTCCTTTAAAACACTAGCCTCTTCGTTGTTTATGAGGTGTCACGTACGGACCTGGCAGAGAGAGGCATTAGTGAAACTCTTGGAGCTGAAGATAAGAATTGTTGTGACCCATAAGACAGTGGGCCTCATTACGAGGTTGCCGGTCCGGTAACAACGGTACCGGTAAGCTTGCCGGTACCATTGTTACCGGACCAGCAAACTTCGAGTTCTGCTTGCGGGAGCCTCTTCGCCCACCAGGACTAACCTGGTGGGTGGAACGGCACCCGTAAGCAGAACACGACAGATGCACCGGCACCATTCATGAGTGTTTGCCGGTGCATCCGACCTCCCCATTTCCATTGATTCCAATGGGACTCAAATGGGAATGAGGAGTAAAAGTTACCGGCAATGGGCAATTACCGGTCCGCCGGGGCTGGAATGCCCTGGTAATTGTCCATTACCAGGTGCCAGTAATTTCATGACTCCAGCCAGGGTCATAATAAGGCTGTCATTAATCGCATTTGTATTTAGATTCGAAGGCGGTGGTTGATTGTTCAAAGGAGGGGCTGATTTCAAGAAGAATGCGTTAATATTTGCAGTAGATGTATTCTGCAGCACTACATTTCGAGGGCAGGGAGGAGTTTACGGGGGCGAAGGGCTAAGCGAGGAGGTGTTTGAGGCAAGTAAAGAGGGCATCTGCCATTGCAGTTCAGGGTCCACATTCATATTTACATCATCAGGGGCCACAAGAGCTGACACCGCTTGAAAACATGGTCCCTCCGATGGCACCAGAGGTCTACATTTATGGTTTACTTCACTGCGCAGTGAGTATGATACTACCATGATTGCAAGCTTCAACATGCAAGCAAAATGTTCGCTAACAATCTCAGGGTCAGCTCTCACTGTTTGCAATCTGTTCCAGTAGACTGTTGGAACGTGGCCAAGGCAGATCAGCACTAACTTGCGCATGACTTGCGTGTGACTGCAGTAAGACGGCACTTACTTGCCTGCACTTCGCGCCGGCGCGCCACGGTGCAGGGAGTGTTTGTAGAACAATTCATCCTCTTCCTCCTCATCAAAGACCAGCTCAGCCCACAAACACATCCTCTCACACCAACCTCAGGGAGTGTTTGTGGACTTTTAAAAGCGCATCCCTAATTCGCCAATGGGATGAGCGTTTAAATGCGCAGCAATGAGGGTCACCCATCTTTGCTGGTATGGAACAGGCACAGGTGAAAGCACAAAGCATGGCACGGTCAATTCTGACACTGCCACGTTGACAGGCATGGTTTAAACTGCAGCTGTCACATTTGTCTCCCAAACAGGTATGGAAATGCTTTTTGGAGGGAATTTGGGCCATCTCTGTGAAATGTGTTCCCAGCAATCATGTGGGCGCTGAGAGCCTGTCATTCATGCTCCTGGCAGGAATATATGCAATGCGGCTGGACCGGCATCTTTGCGCCACTGTCTAGCCCCTCCTGAAATGTACAGGTCACCTTTAAGAATAAGGGGACCGGCGCATTTCAGCAATGAGCGCAAATTAAAATAGCACATCCACTGCGTAAAAGAAAAAGTGAGCTAAACCAGGGAACGCAGAACAGGTGCACAGATGATTCTCCTCCCAAGCAAGGCTTCAAGTCTTTTGTTGGCATAAGGAGTATTTTTTTCCCCACTAAGGCCAAAACGGCAATTTCCATCATGAGTTGGTGATCCTGGGAAACGTACATGAGGGTCACACTTTTACTGAAAATGTTCAGCCTGCTTCATAAAAAAGATCTTGTTATATGCCCCAGTAGATGAGAAGAATGTAACACCAATGAGCGTATCCTAAGGAAATACAAAGAATACAAATCTTCAAGGCTCAGTATCAAGAGATTCTTGTGACCTGACACCATTGCTTGTCTGCACCCGAATGGAGACATTTTCGTGGAGTGTTGTTTTGAGAAGGTTTGTAAAGAATACATCCTCTTCCATACGATGCGATACATTGTTAAGCAGGCCGGGATGATAGCTCAGGAGCAACATATCTCTTCAAAGCAAGACAACACAGGCAGAAACACAGGTTCGTATCCTAGTTCCAGCTTATAGACTGGTCTCCAGTATTAAGCCTATTATACAAGATTAATTAAATAAAACATCCTCATATCAGAATATAAGAAAATGATCACGATGAGCGTTAGAAATGGACATGAGCTGGGATGATTCTACAAATATCCGAGTTAAGACATCCATTCAACTATCAAAAATGGATGAACATGATGCCATCTTCATAGACGAACAGGTGGATCAAAGAAAGAAATACTGGAGATATTACAGCTAAATTGGACTCAAGCTAAGGGAACAAGGGCGCTGGGGCATTTCCAAAGGAGACTGCTGGTGTCACTGCCCTCAAGACCCCGCCTCCAGCCTTTATTACACCCCACCAACACCGCAGGGACGAGGCCCACGGGAACAAGGCCGCAGGAATTTTTCCAAAGGAGTCTGCTGGTGCTGTCGTTGCCCCTGAGACCCCTTAGGAGTCTGCTGGTGCTGTCGTTGCCCCTGAGACCCCTTAGGAGTCTGCTGGTGCTGTCGTTGCCCCTGAGACCCCACTTCCAGCCTTTATTACATCCCGCCAACACCCCAGGCCCAGAGCTCGCGGGAACAAGGGCGCGGGAGTTTCGCTCCTGCAGGGAGTTCCAGGAGGGCAGGGGCTACGTTAAAACAGACTCACTGAAGCCAAGAAGGCAAGGGAAATAGCGGAAGAGAGAACTGAAATGTGCCACCTACGGTGGGGTAAGGCTGCAATTTCATCCTGAAGGCCCGGTATAGCCCTTTCTGGGCGCACCGTGTATGGACTCTGCCCCAGCCATTGTGCTCTGTCCCCTTCATGTCCCACTTGTTCACCAACGACCTGACTCTATAGCACCTTGCACCTTGGACTTTGTTGACCTGACTCTATAGCACTTTGTTGACTGCAGAATATTGCAGAACCGCTATGCCAGTTCCGACCTGTTGATCCTGTTGAACCTACCATCAACCCATTAACATCACCCCCAAGATTTTTTGCTGTTGGGTGAATGTTAAGGGGACTCCATTATACTATTCACAAGTGTGCAAGTGGGCAGGAGCGAGGAGGGGGAGTCGGTCTCATGCAGCCCTCTTAAGCTGTCGGCATGCCTCGCCCTGCGCGGTTTATCTTTTGCACAGCCTAAGCAGCCTAAGAAACAAAATCAACTCAAGTAGTCCAAGTGGTAAACTCGGACTGGAATTAAATTGGCTGTTTGGCTGATTGTGGGTGTAGTGGTGTGAAGTGGAGCCACCTCCATCGCACTATAATCCCAATCTATGCAACCAGTGTTGGCTGAAGGGAAGTGTGGTGTTGTGTATCGAGCAGGCCCGGCACAATCAAGCTCCTTGCTAATAATTTGTATCCGCTGATTCCATTTTTATCATTGTGTATTATTGTGTATTGTTGTTTAACCAACTATTGATTCTGCTGTTTTACTGTTTTACTGTTATATTGGACTACTTTTGACAGTCGACCCATAGTTGGTCTATAGTGGTATTGTAACTGTGTACGTATTTCGATGATACTCCGCTGACATGTCCAAAAAGAAAGCCGCAAGCTGCCTAAACAATGGCTTCACCAGAAAACATACATCCACATTTATGGGGAGGATTGACGAAGCCAGCGCCATGATTGAGAAAATAACTGGATTCCTGAGTGAAATGGACCCCACAAGAAAGGACTATGTGGTGGCTAAGAAAAAACAAGCATCGGGGAAAGGGGGGTTATTGGGTAACAAGACAACCTCCAATTGTTGCTTGATGGGCACGAAGGGCATGGATATAATATCCCAGGCTAGTGATGAGGGGGCACCTGTGGGGCAAAGGAAGAGGGGGGTCTACCTCGCAAGTTTAGCCTGAATGAGATACAGGTACTGGCTGAAGATAGCATAGTTTCACACAAGGCTACCTTGGGCATACTCATAGATGGGGGTAAGATACTCCCAGGCTATCAGGTGGAAAGTGTGCAGAGAGGACCCGAGGGGATGCATTACAAAATCCTAGTGGAGGATGCAGCTCCCACGGTTACAGAGACCCGGGGGGAGTGGGAGTGTACAAACAGAGACCCGGGGGGAGTGGGAGTGTACAGGAAAGGGTGGGCAGCTAAGGAACACCCCATTCCGCCAGTTCGGGTGCCTGTTAGCAACATGTTCGAGCCTTTGGCTAACCATAACCCTGGTACAAACTCGCCTCCTGCTTTGAATCCAGACATGGCTGCAACCACCCCCTTACCAGTTACACTGTCTTCCCCTCATGGGGGAGGGGCTTTATCAGCAAGGCCTCGGAGTGATTGGGTTTCAGGCGGGGGGGTCAAGGGGATGCGAGGGGTGTAAATGCACCTTAGAATTCTTAGCCCAGATGCAGAAGGAAAATGAGGAACTCCGAAGGCTGGCACGCTTGGTCGAGGATGTAATGTCCCAGATACCACTGCAAGCCAAGATGGAGATGCTACAGGAGGCCAGGAGGAGTGCCCTAGCAGAGGAAGGGAAACTTAGTTGGCCTATCACTGCAAAAGGTGCACCCATACATATGGCTCCTCTATCTGATCAACTCCCCACCATTCTGTAAGGAAGGTGCAAGCGGTTAAAGAGGAGAACACAATAGAAGTCAACATCCCCAAACTCCCGGTCCCACCAGACATTGGTTATTCTTCCTGATCGTCCTCAAGAGTCAGGAAAGTGGGCACAAGCGTGGAGCTGGTTTGATAAATAAGGTTGCCCACTGGTTGAGGTCTAGGAGGGATGTCTTTCCATAATTCATAGTGACATATTGTCATGTGAATTATTAGTAGTGCCCTACGGCAAGGACGACAATAAGAGTTATCATGAAAGAACCCAGCCTGGTACGGGGCACCCTGGAAATGGAGCAGTGATCGCTCGCCCCCTCTGAGCTGTTGATATTAATCAAGATGACTGCAGCTAAATGACATTGTGCATCTCAGCAAGCAAGCAAGGACGCACCCAGGGTTGGGGTGGGGAACTGCCTGGCTATGCAAATATTCACCCTTACCCTGTTTTGCAATCCCATAGGTGGAGTAGTGCAACGAATATCCCTGTCAGTAATGTCAACGGCTGAGCGGGGTCTGCAATACACCATCCCAGCGGGGGGAGTGGAGGAAATCAGCACAGGCTGTTACAGCTTAGTGGAAGCATGGAGTGGATCACTACGAGCTGAAGGCCTGGGCACCCTGGTCAAGGACTGAGCCCTGTTCCACCAGCTCCCACCCCGGTAATAGATTTGGGGGTGCTGCGAGCAATTCCGAACTGTCAATCGGTAGAGAGCTCAGCTCGGGCCCAACCTGGGATGCGGCTTCTATCATGAAATATTGCAGGGGTGGACAAATCTGATACCGATTGGCTGACTTTTGTCCGGTATTTCGCGGTAATTTGCTTTCAGGAAATCTGGGCCCTGGAGCCCCCTCACATTCAAGAATATGTCACCTTCTCTAAACCAGCAACCAAGGGGGTACGAGGCCGTCCGAGTGGGGGACTGGTAACTTGGGTGAATGCTGCCCTGTGTAAATCTGTTTCTCAAACAGACATGGACTCCCCAGATGCTTTCGTGATTCTCTTAAAACTATGGGATGATTCATCAATCCTTTGGGTCAACTTTTACAACAGGGTGCTGCCGGGTAGGGGGCTGGTTCTCATTGAGGAGATAGTGAACAAAGTGTTGGAGTGGGGATTGAGTACGGCCAGACCTTTAAAGATCTTAGTAATGGGGGATCTGAATCTCCAGATTGAGCCCCTCCGCGGCCTGGCTGATATTACATCTGAAGAAGACAGTCATTGGGGATTGGGTCCCCTGACTTCGGCTTTTCCCACACACCAACATAAATATTCCGAGGACACAGCAGTCTTGTTTAAATCAGCCAACTTGAGGGCATGCAACGGCCGATTCCCGGGCGACTCCCCGGCAGCTCCAACCTTTAATAATAAGATGGCTACTAGTAACATTGATTATATCTTTTTGAACCTGGATGCCTGGAAGATAGTGAAAGCATTCTCTGTGCTGCAGAAGGTGGAGAGTGATCACAATCCCCTCACTCTGGAACTACGTGAGCAAGCCTGGTAGCTACTAGGTGGTAGGCCAATTGGTGTAGGCAAAGGTGTAGTCCAGGGAACTCCAGGAGAAACATCAGGTGGGGTGGGATCGGCATAGGGGTAGTTCTTCCATTGGTTTATTACATCATCCTATCCCTGGAGGACCATGCCAGGACAGACCTGTGCGATGCTCCCACACTAGTAGCAGTGCACGAGCAAATCATGACTCTTGTTGGACAAGGTTTTTCTAAGCCGCAAAAGGCTGTCCACAATCTTGTAGAAACAACAACTCCCTGGTACGATAAGGACTGCAGGCAGGCCAAGGGTCGGCTATTAGCAGCAGTAAAGGGCCCGCAGCCACAAGCGAGTGGGGAAGTTAAGAAGGCCAGAAGAGAGTATCGGAAGATACTGAAGGATAAAAAAAGTGCTTGGCATGAAGATGTCTGGGAAAAGCTATTGGAAGCAATAGAGAGTGGGAATTCAAAGGGTTTCTGGGCCATTATGGGGGGAGCCAAAAGATTAGGCTCTCACCTCCTTCAAGGTTGCATCCCTGAACAGCGTTGGGTTGAACCTTTTGGAAATCTTTATCAGGCCGAAGGGGCACCCTCTGTGGAAATAAGGCACCCCAGAGAGCGTGCGAGTTTGGGTGTGTGTCAACTTGTTTCCCCTTGGTACCTACTAACACAGAGGTTGGGAGGGCGCTTATGTCCCAAAGCAGGGCAAGGCCCCTGGACCCGATAGGGTCTCGATAGATTTCTGTGGAAACAAACCTACCATTTGGGTGCCTTATTTAACAAAATAGTTTAATGGTATCCTAAGCAAGGATCTGGTGCCTGGGTCCTGGACCTCGGCAGAAATCATCCCCATCTTTAAAAAAGGCACTTGGGATGATCCCGCCAATTTCAGACCAATTTCATTACAAGATGCAGGGGGGGGATATTTTCTGGCCCTATTGTTTCACTTAGAAGACTGGGTCACAAGCAGCAAGATAATAGGCCACCGGCAGGTGGGGTTTCGTGAAGGACTAAGTATGATCGACCAAAGCCTCCACCTACGGTTGGTATGTGACCGTTACGCTCACCTGGTATCCACGGGGATGCCACCCAGCCAGTTGGTCGTTGGTGCCCTTCCCAATGATTCCCTGGTATGGTCTCGGTGTTGATGGGATTCCGCCTGGAAATGAAGACTATATTAGGACTGGGCGACCAAGGTAAGTTTTCCCCCACCTCCCTTGTGTTTCCAGCCCCTCCAGGTTCTCTTCTCACCTGGTTGTCGGAATCGGTGGGCTCTCCATCCTGCTCTCTGGGCAGGGACGCGTTGTCTTTTGTGGGCGGTCCACTTACTTCACTGACTGCTTCCTTTGTAGTGTCTTTCAGGTAGGTCTTATTGCGATTGATGGCGTCGTAATTCTTGCATGCCTTTTCTCTGTTCTAAATGTCTCTTTTTTTTATCTCCCTAGGAGCGCAGAGTGTCCGCTTGGAAAACTGGATATGCTGGTTCTCACTGGGAGATGATGGCGCGCTATAGCGCTATGATGCGGTAAGGAGGCGCTTTGCGTAGCACTGCGATGTCTTGTCCTCACTGACCTGTGCTTTTCTCTTTTCGTAGGTCACGGTAAGTTCCCAGCACAGATGGAGTTCCGGAGCTATGCCGGCCGAAAAGCAACCAACCAGGTAAGTCTTTAAGCGCTTTGTGGTTGTAATGTCTCCACTACCTCCTTTAATGATGTCCTTCTCCTTTTCTCAGGTCCTTCGATCCGGGCGGTGAACTCCACCAACAGAACTGCCCAGGAGCTGCGAGCAGTGAAGGATGATGAATGCAGGTAAGATTCTGCTGCTAACGATGTTCTTGGTTTTTCTGCAGGTCCGGAATTCACCAGGCTCGTGAGAAAGCTGGACACGGTGAGGGTCACGTTGCTAGAAGCAAAGTAACGCGAAGCTTGATGTCTTGTTCGGGTGTGGCTTAAATAGCCACTGTAAAGTAGTCCAGGGAAAGTAGTCCCTAGGCCACCACACCCAAAACACTAGACCCCATAGCTTGGTTCTAGGAATCAAGCTATGTGGATACCTCCATGTTGGCTGAAAACCTAAAGAAAGTAGTTCCTCAAGCAGATGTCTTTCCTTACTGATGAGCCTGGCCCCAAGAGGGCCTGAGAAGTGGATGCCAGGCCTTATTAGTGACCCGAGCCCTGATTCCACCTGGCCAATGGGCTTGCCAGTGGGGATAAGGGCTGAGGGTTGTGACAGTGACTACTACGCGGTCCTCAGAAAGGTCAGTGTATATGCAGTCTCTGTGGACTTATGCACTGCCTTTGATAGTGTACAAAGACACCGGCTGTGGGAAATGACCTGGGTATCCCGGAAACCTTATTTGCTATCCAGAGCTTCTATACTAGCGACACTGCAGTCGTCTCCGGTGGGGAATA
The DNA here is from genome assembly GCF_040938575.1 of Ambystoma mexicanum. NCBI lineage: Eukaryota > Metazoa > Chordata > Amphibia > Caudata > Ambystomatidae > Ambystoma > Ambystoma mexicanum. Next base: position 1,322,949,962 of record NC_090934.1, read on the forward strand.
GACGGGGGCACAACTGGTCATATAAGTACTGAGAAGGGTGTATAGCAAGGGTGCACCATGGCCCTGGTACTGTTCTCCATCTTTATCAACGGAGTCATCAAATAACTTTTTAAAGCTCAAACAGATGCCCCATCTCTAGCCAGCAAAAGGTTACCTGCCTTGCTTTTTGCGGACGACGCAGTACTCTTGTCCACGACACCTGCTGGTGCCCACGAACAGATGGACATCTTTGTTTCCTTCTGCAAGAGGAATGGGATGTCACTAAATGTGAGTAAAACCAAGTCCATGGTCTTTAACATTAATGCAAGCAGGAAGCGTGAGGCCTTCAGACTGGTACTGGGCGAAGGCATTATCGAGCAGGTTCCCTCATATGATTATCTGGGGTTAGAGTCATGAGGCCTCATTACGAGTCCGGCGGTAACCGAGGCGGTAAAACCGCCTGGATACCACCGGACTCTTATTACCATTCTGCCTCCATGACTCCCGGAAATACCAGGGCATTACGATCCTGGTGTCCCAGGAATTCCGGAAGCGGAATTCGGTAAATCCCCATTCCCATTGAGTCCCATAGGACTCAATGGGAATGGGGAAGTGGAAACACCAGCACCACCTTGTGATGGTGCTGGTGTTTCCACGTCCGCATGCAGGCGGGTGGTGTTAAACCCACCAGGTCAGACCTGGCGGGAACATCACCTCCCGCCTGCAGGAGTCGGGATCAGGCGGTCCGGAATTAACAGTGGCAGCGGGTTTACCGCCACTGTTATTTCCGGACCGCCCGACCTGTAATGAGGCCCATGGAGTCTTGCGGGTGGACTCTCCATCTGGAAAAGGCAATGCTTACATTGTTTGTTTATTTATTTGTAATACATTACATTACATTGGTGAGGTATGGGGGTGCCCTCGCCAGATTTATTCACGAGCATGGCAATGGAGCCCTATTCTGTGTCTTTAGAGGCATACAAAGCACAGGCTAGACAAGCAGCATTGTATGGAGCTGAACTGTGAGGCCATACACATGTTAGCAGTTTGGGGGTGATGGAGAATACATTTCTGAAAAGCCTCCTGGGTATCCCACACACTGCCCCAAATTCACTGGTCCTGTTAGAAACCGGCCTATGGGAAATAGAATCAATTTGTCAACTGCAGCCAGTGCTCTATTGGGTCCGATTGTGGACAAGTGTAAAGCTCCAAAAATACAGAGAGGCAATGATGGACGCCTTGTCACTGCAAGGGGGCACCTCTCTGAAATGGGTGATCCATGATATGATATGATATGGCATTTATAACACGCCTATACACAAGTGTTTCAAGGCGCGATGAGGCAAGGGAGGGGAACAAAGGGAGGACAGACAGCGATCCTACTAGGCCAGGTGTCATTCAGATCACGCAAGTGCATGGGAAGGGGGGGAGGAGAAGTGCAAGGAGGAGGGGGAGAGGACAGTGCAGTACATGGGATAAGAAGAAAAACAAAATAAACAATAAGTAAATGTTTGGCCAGCAGGTGGCAAGTGTAAGGGTAAGTGCAGACATCAGGTGTCAAGTGCTGGTAATGGGACTGTAGGAATACAGAAAACAGTCCCCAAGGGCGGGGGTTGCCGGGAAGGCAGTGCAGGAGTGTGACTGGCAGGGGAGGGGACCTGGGCCCTAGATCAGAGGAACCAGTGCAATTTCATTGTCAGCCAGGAAGTCAGCAAGGGAGAGGAGGAGAAAAAGCTGAAGCAAAGAGAAAGGTTTTGAGGTGCTTCCGGAACCGAAGATGATTCTCCTCCAGTTTCAGGGAGGCAGGGAGGCTGTTCCAGAGGGAGCCCCAGCCGAAGAAAGAGATCTACCACCAACACGTTGCTTGGAGAAGCGACTGACCCTGAGGGAGTTTGAGGTAGATGAGCGAAGAGCTCGAGAAGGAAGGTATTTAGGGAGAGAGAGTTGAAGGTATTGAGGCCCCAGGCCCCAGAAGGCCTTGTGTCAAAAATGTGTTGGGGACGTTTGGGCACAGGGATCTTTGGTCGTATCCAACTGTCCTTGACCTTCGGTCTAAGGCTGTGGTGAAGAGGGCTATGTTGATCAAAGGGGATCGAGACCTTGACCTGAAATCCTGGGCCTCAGAATCCCTGGCTTGCTACCTCATTATAAAAAAAACACGTGGGCTGCAAAGATAATTTGAATTATATTAACCCCAACAAGAGAAGTCCATGTATTTAAAGTTTCATTTACGAATTCTACCTACCACAGCTCTCCAACACAAATGGAACCCGGGAGTCTGGGCAAAGTGTATGTTATGCAGAGAATTCGATGAGGATCTTCTCCACCTAATACTTTTATGCCCAGTTACTAAGCCACTAATGAAACGCTTTCTGAAGCCGCTGTTTGTAAGTCATGGCTGCAGGACTATCATTGAAGCTATGAACATGAGTTTAATTTCTTCTGAGGTTCCCTTAGTATTTGTAACCAGTAGCTACCTCAAGTGGGTATGGAGGCTGCGTGCGAAGAAAAGGACAGACTTGCATAGCCTCATCCTGCAGCCATTGAGTGACTTTGGCTTGTGTTGGAAGCATGCACTGCCTTTTACTTGTTGTTACACCAAAACTTGATATGATAAATTGATGCTTTTATCTAGTATTTTAATGGGTGACTTCCATGTTTGATACTCATTTATTGTTCTATGTGTTGTGGATTGAATGACTTTGCGTTGAAATAAAACCTATTAATTGAATTGGAAATATCTACATTTAAGGAATGTCACAACTTTTTTTTTGTTTACAGTTGGGACACATACACACACACACACACATAGTTCAGGTGAAACAATTTATGGAAACCAAACCCATGAAATTCAGCGGGTGTGGAAGTGACAATAACCTTAACTCAGAGCCCTCATGTGACATGTTCCTGGTGTCATAGCCAATACCCTCTTTGATATCACACCTATGCTCATGGTCAGAACAATGGCGGATTCCGAATGAAAGTTGTTGTCAATTCTAGCACCTGCCGAATTTCATCGGTTTCGATTTAATAAATTGTTTCAACCGTCTCTCAACTAAAACTTTTCCACTGAATTGCCAGGGTTTGGTCATGCTATATCTTACCCTACATTTAGTATTTAATAAACATGGCTCTTTGGCAATGGCCACTGATTTGTTTTACAAATTAAGGTAAAAGATCATGGCCCACTGGCCATAGTCTTTATATAGCCTTTGCCAGTCTCTGCGGCCTTCAGCCATTGCCTTTGCCACTTTGAACCAATTAGGGTAAAAGACCATAGCTCGCTAGCTGCTTTGCACCAGTTACGGAAAGAAATGTGGACTACAAGAAATGGCCTTTGGTCTTGGCCATGTGTCCCTTGCACCATGACGGTAAAGGGATTGCCACTGCCACTTTGCCCCAATTAGGGTAAAAGCCAGGGGCCCAGTGCTAATGGCCTTCGCCCATGGCCAGGGGCCAATTCCATTGCACCAATTAGAGTAAAAGACTGTGGACCGCTAGCCATGACTTCGGCCATGGCCAGTGTTCATAGCCTTCTGCCGTGACCGCTGTCCATTTTGCAACAATTAGTGTAAAAGACTATGGCCCACTGTCACCTGACACTTTTTAAAAAATCATTTAGGGTACAAGACCAGTGGTCACTATACTTTTTTAGCTTCCCTTCTTTCACTGCCATGAGAATGTAATACGAGAATTGATTTCCTGCTGAAAGTTCCCCAAATAACCATTAAGAGGCAGTCCATTCCAGTGAGAAGGGAACATGTGATGCAATCACATGACGCCATGCGATTGCATCTTGAAGACATTTTGCTCCTGTGTTGGGGGGAACACAATGCGGATCACAGGGGTAAGTGCTTTCAAATGTAAGTGGAACATCGATGTGCTGCAGAGCGGGTGTAATGATGATTGGTGGAAAAAAACATGGGAGTTCACTGTTCCTTTAATGTAAAGCTTGGCATTTGAATACATCATAAGAGTGCCAAGCAAACAAAAATCTTCTCTGTATCACATGGGGCAGGGCTCAAGTCGGGAACAGAGTCCACCCACTTTATTCAGAGGGTGGACTCAGTCCCCCCAGCTAAAATGAGAAACATTGATTGACCTCTTTGAAATTATGAATTATAGATAACCTCGGGGATCAAACCCCACCGCAGTCGTCCGGTTTGTGGGCTGGAGACTTCATCACTGCACTATATAACCTGATGAAAAATAACAACCCACTAAAGGGTGAAAAGTCGCATTTCAGTCCTGCAAGTTCCAAGGAAAATATTTGTATTGTTTCTTGGAGTTTAAAACATGCACACCTTTTAATGTTTTCAAAAACACTACTAGAAGAAAATATCCTCTCTTGGTTTTGTGTGTGTGTTGATTTTATGAAAGGCAAATTCCATCCGTCCTGTGCAATTTGGGTGGTTATGCAAAGCCAATTTAATGAAATGTGCATATTTCACCTTGATATGGTAATTTCTGGTGACATTGCATCCAATTGAGTTTGTTGAGGAGTCCCCCACTTTAATTTTTAGGACTTGACCAAAGAGCCTATCTGGGTGCAAGGCGGCATATTCGAGCATGCCCTGCACCAGTGATCATTTTGTGATTTTTCCTGCACACACAGAAGAAACAGCTAACAGAAATCGCCAAATCAATAAATAGATACACCTCCTACCTGCCCAAGTGCCTTCAGCACGTGCTCCAGACCAGAACATTGTTATTTCTTAAGAAGAGACCTGAGGGAGTGGGCGGAGCCTGCAGCGACTGCTTATGGGAATTCGGGACTTGGTGCTTAAGGGGTGCAGACTGTACTATGAGCTAGTTACGTGGCCTGTGTTGCTGCTGAGTAGTTTGTGTTCTTGCCCATAATCATTATACAGCAGCAATAAATGCAATTCCAGCTAAACTACGTCTTTAAAGTTTGCTGTGCGAAAGAAAGTAGTAAGGTGAGATATGGAAAGAGTCCAGAGAATTTGCCCGTGCTTGTTCAACGGACATTCAGGGAGTGACCTACTTCCTTATCACCACATACAGTGATGCAATGCAACACCATTGGCCAAGAGCTCCTGACCCCCCTAACCATCTTCACAAGTGTAGATGTCTGAGCTAAACATACACATCGCTTCATAGGTGTGTGGATCGACTACACAATCAATATATTGTGAGTACAACAGATGTAAAAACAGCGTACAAGCTTCCACGCAAGTCATTCGTTTGTGTGTCTGCACTGAAAATAGTGTTGTGGATACACACGTGTTTTAAGGAAGGTACATCAGAACTACACCTTTTTATAACCCTTGTTGACATTTTATAAAATTCAACATGTTTTCTGATTCATAAAGATTGAGAGCCAGATTCACAAAAAAAAGTTACCGGGAATAACAGAGGTTACCAGGAGTATTTACCTATACCGAAGGGATGGCTATTTTATTGACAAAACAGGCGAATCTGGTTCGCTCAGATTTACACCTGGCTTACTCCGGCTTTATTCAAAGTAAATCAGGAGTAAATCAGGGCAACCCCAATATGTTTCTAATGAGAGGTAATCCAGATGTACTTCTGATAACTTTTGTTTATGCTCTGTTGACAGTTAGTACAATTCAACACACTTTCCGATCACCAATAAAAGATTGTGAGCCAGATTCACAAAAACGTTTCCAGGAATAACAGCAGTTTTTCTACCGCAGGCATTCTCTTCTGTAGTCCCAACTCATTTTGGTCCCTTTTGAAGGGAATAAATTCTACCGCAGACAGCCATCTTCATACTTTGAACCTTGAAGAGACAAACCATTGACTGCCTAGCTTGAAACAGCCTCCCATGGGAGGTGGAACAAAAACGTTTCCAGGAATAACAGCAGTTATCAGGAGTGAGTTTGTCTTAACCTCGAATTATACCCAGGTGAGGGCTTTTCTTTACGTAAGCTGATCTGGGTTTGCATTTAGCTTACTCCCCATTTACTAAAAGTGAGTAAACCAGAATCGCTTCTTTTGTCAACCAAATAGTCCTCTCCAGGTGTCAATCAAAGGTAATCCAGACTTTCTCCTAATAACTTCTTTGTGTGCCCTGTCTTAGTCTATTCAATTATGTTTCTGATTTTACTGTGGGAAATGTTTTCATGTGGCGTTAAGCCCCCGTTCCAAAGGCTGGAAAGGGGGTGGTGGGGGTAACGGCCCGGCAGCCCAAGTTAAGGACCATTAACACGGGCTCTTTTGCTCTTTGGTCTTGGATAAGTTACACTATGGCTCTACAACTGGATTTCTCAACAGTAAAAGGCAGTGCAAACTATGTTATGTTGGCATTGGCACAGGCTCCTCGTTAAAAAAAGACAAAAATATCCAGGCAGTTTTTCATGTCATAGAAAGGAAAGTTAAATGCCTAATGGGCCTTGTAAATGACGTGGTTAAAAACAGACATCAGAAGGAGCAACTGCTTTTTTACAATGCTTGCATAAAAACTGGCAGTCACATTTAAAATACATTTCATATTTTTGTTTTTTAAAACGATGGGTGAGAAGAACTCTGTACCAGATAAAAGCCTGGTGGCCCAACCCTAGAATTCTATTTCCTATAGCACATCCTGGCCACTGTATTTCTTTTTTTAGTGATTTGAAAGTCTGTTACTTACCTATTACTGTATTTCTCCAGCATTGGTATCTTTTATAGATTCACATGCTTGAATATTCCCAGTCGTTAGACTGGGAATCCTCAGTAATTTAAACCAGATATATATCTGCAAAAACACATTTTCCATAGAAAATGCATTGCCTATGGTTTATAATGCCAGAGGCATTCTCTTCTGTAGTCCCAACTCATTTTGGTCCCTTTTGAAGGGAATAAGTTCTACTGCAGGCAGCCATCTTCATACTTTGAACCTTGAAGAGACAAACCATTGACTGCCTAGCTTGAAAGCAGCCTCCCATGGGAGGTGGAAGGGCACATGTGAATTTATGAAAGACACCAATGCTGGAGAAATACAGTTACAGGTATGTAACAAAGACTTCTTCAGCACTGGATCTTTCATAGATCACACTCTTGAATGGAATACCAAGCAGTGAAGCCTGCCACGTACTTGTAAAAACACGGTTTAGGTTTAACCTCAGCACTAAGCAGAGCACTTATAATTCTTATGCATGCTAGACAACAGTAGAAGGGCAGGAGGGTAGAGCATAGGTTACTCCTACCTTATGAAAATAGGTGGTGGAGGAATCCCTGTCCAGCCGCTGACTCCCTTCTGACATCCTTTACTAAGTAGTAATGCTTGGAAAACATATGGCGCATGCTCCAGGTGGCCACTCTACAAATGTCTTTTTTCGCCACTCCCGCTTGAAGCGCTGCCATTGCTGCCCTCTCTCTGGTGGAGTGTGCAGTAGGTAGGCCAGGGAATGGATCAGCTCTGGATTGGTGGCATTGGCTGATGCACTTCGCCACCCAACGTGAAATACCTTGCTTTGATATTCACTGTCAATTAGTGCGACCGGAGAAAGCCAAAAAAAGTCTGGAAGAGGTACGGAAATCTTAAGTTCGTTGAATATAGAACTTCAGCACCTGTGAGAGATCCAAACAGTGAAGGGTATGCTCTGCTGCTGAGTGGTTGAAAAACATAGGCAATAGTATTCGCATCGACAAAGTCATCTCAGAGACCACTTTCAGGATGAATTTGGGATGCGGTCCTAGAATCACGTGATTATTTTCAAAAATTGTGAATGTCAGTTCTGATGAGACGGCCTGAAGCTCACCAATTCGTCTCACTGACGTTATGTCTACTACAAAGGAGACTTTCCAGGATAAGAATCGTAAGTCACATCTATGGATGTGTTCATAGGGTGCCACCATAAGTGATGACAGGACGGTATTCAAACTCCACGAGGGCATTGGGTTGGGTGATGGAGGAAAAGTGCATGGTAATTCTTTTAGAAAAATCTTGACCGCTGGGACGGTGATTAGCGAAGCCTTATGCAGGCCTGTGGTATAGGTTGAGATGGCTGAAAGATACACTTTAATGGATTACTGAGATAATCAGCTCTTGGTCAGTTGTAATAGGTACAGTAACACTTGGTCTATAGATGCAGTCAGCGTGTCCAGTTGCAACGTTCTACACCATGTGGTAAAGCATGCCCACTTCGTGACATAAGTGGGTGGAATGTGCCCTGGAAGCTCTTATGATGTCCCAGCACTCCGCAGACAGTGTCAGATTTGCCAGTTTTCGCTGCTCAGGAGCCAAGCTTTGAGCGACAGACTTGCTGGGTTTTGATGGAGAATTTCGCATCCTGTTGAGTTAACAGGTGCTGATGCAGCCTGAGGCAAATGAATAGCTGCAGGAGGGTTGGATACCAAACTTGACATGTCCATGCCGGTGCTATAAGAATCATTTGGCGTGGGTTGATCCTTCACGCTCTGCAGAACTCGGGCTAGCAATAGTGTCGGAGCGAACCCGCAGAGGAACCGCCCGTCCAAGTCATCGAGAAAGCATCCCCCAAGGACTATTTTGCCGGGTACCTGGAGGCGAAGCAGTGACACTTTGCACTGCTGTTTGTTGCAAATAAATCGATTTGTGGTTGGCCCTATCTGCAGAAGATTCGATTGACTTCTTTGTCGGTTAACTCCCATTCGTAGGACAATGAGTAATCTTTTCTCAGCTCATCCGCTAGGACATTGTCCTTTCCTGGAAGATATTACACCCTTACTTCGACCTTGTGTTTGGGAGCCCAACTCCGCTTCTGTGCTTCTTCAGAGAGAATTGCTGATTTCTTGCTTCCTTGCTTGTTGGTGTAATGCATGGAGGTTGTATCGTCCATTTGGACTGTGACTACCTGACTCGCCAATACCGGCTGGTATGATCTCAGCACCCAACGGATAGCTCTGAGTTCTAAAACATTGATGTGGAGACGAGAGTCCTGTGGTGACCTTATGCCCTTTGCCCAAAGCTCCCCCAGATGTGCTCGCGAACCTAAGAGGGATACATTCATTCTGAGGAGCGCTGAAGAGGTGAGTACCTGAAACAGCATACCTTGATTTAGATTTGGGGAGCAGGTGCAAGTGGATCTAGGTCACCGGGCCTAAGCCCCGCCCACCAGATGCCTTCCTGCCTGCCACTCTTTTTCACCACTTAGCAAGCTCGCCCACCTGGTGCCTTCATGCTTGCCGCTCTTTTTCACCACTTAGCAAGCCCTGCCCACGTGGTGCCTTCCTGCTTCCCGCTCTTTTTCAACACTTAGCAACCCCCGCCCACCTGGTGCCTTCCTGCTTGCCGCTCTTTTCCCCTACTTAAGTAGCCCTCCAGCCTCTTTTCCTTTGCAGATGGGGAGCAGGTGCAAGTGGATCTATGTCACCTGGCCTAAGCACCACCCACCTTCTTAGCCAGGCCTCTTCCTTCCTGCTCTTAACTATTAGATCAAGGGCATCTCTCGCCCAGGAGTCCGAAGCGAAGGGCAGACGAAGAAAAGGGCAATTCCTGTTTGGACCTGTTCGGATCAGGAGGACCCAGGGCCCAACCCCCTACTCTGACAGCAGGTAAGCATGCACCAACATGTGTTACTCCCTCTGTCCCCACAGGTCATCCTCACCCCTCTCTGGTCCCCCTGTGATGTTCCCTTGTGCCCCCACCATTCTCGCACACAGGTGTTGCCTGTTTTGCTTGATTCTTCTACCCTGCTCCCCCCTCGCTCTCTCAAGCCTTCTTCTGCAGTAGTCTGTCCTGATACATTCTGGTTTCACCATCACCGTCTTGTGGCCAATGCTGGATTTGACTTTTATGGACTTCATTCATTCACGGTACGTCACCCTTTCTCAACTCTCATGCTGGACTTCCTTTGCATCTTGTACTCATGGTGGCCCTGAATCATGCTGTTCCCATCTTCATCTTGTATCCTGGCTTGCAACATTATGTGTTACTACTGACCTCTGCAATTGTATTCACTCTCCCCTCTTGCTTCTCCACTCTTTTTCCTGCTAACTCTGTTCTCTCCTCCTTTCCCTTCTCCCTTTTCCTATCTCCTCCCCTTACTTTTTTCTATGCACTTACACTATCAGATTTGTCCCTGGACCTAGTATGATAGCAACCTCGTCTGTCTCCTCCCCTTACAGGTTTTTTCCTCCCCACTCCCCCTCCAGCACTATCTGAAATGTCGTCAGGTCTAGTATGATAGTCGCTTGTTTTGTTCCTCCCCTACCTTTTTGCACCCCTCTCAATCACCTCTTGTTTTTCTCTGGCTCTACCAGAAATGTCGTCAGGCCTAGTACGGTAGTCGCCTGTCTGTTTCCATGTCCTTCCCACTCTCCCTTCCCTTCCTTATATCTGAAATGTCATCAGGCCGAGTACGATAGTTAATTTTACATCCTTACTGTTCATGGCCTGTAAGAATGTCATTGTATTTTCCCTTGTTCCCTCCCTTGCCTTGAAGCGCTTTGAAACACATTGTGTATAGGCGCTATATAAATAAACCATCATATATATATATATATATATATATATATATATATATATGTATATAAATAAACTATCATATAATTTTGCTCCTTGTCAGACTACTGCAGCGCACTGTGAAAGGACGGGGTCAAAGAGACAAACATATTCCCACATGAGCCGTAGGTTTGTGTCCATTGGTGGTCCAGTGTCTCCTGAATCGGCCTCATTCATAACTAACGTGCAGTCGGGCATCAGGTATATACAGGAGGATATCATGCCCAGGAGGGATTTGAACTAACGTACCATGGTGGAGGCATTGCAGAGAAGCCATGAGACCAGCCCCAGCATTGTTGTTATCCTTTCGGCTGATAGTCGTACTCTGAGGATGCAAGTATCCAACTCTGCCCCAAGGAAGATAGTGGTCTGATCCAGTACAGGAGTTGATTTGGTTTTGTTGATGGAGAAGCCTAGTGTTTCCAGCATTGATCTTGTCTGTGTGACTGCTGCGGCTGTGAACCTCTTTAAGTTTGCCTCTATTAGCCAGTCGTCTAAATATGTACACACCTCTATCCCTGCTCGCCTGAGGTGTGCTGCCACTGGCGTTAGGCATTTTGTAAAGACCCTTGGGACGATTTCAGGAACTGAAAGTGTACATTCCCTACCAATAACCTGAGACACCGTCTGTGCGTTGAGTCAATGGGAATATGGAAGTACGCATCTTCCAGATCCAAGGTCGCCAGGAAGTTATTCTTGTTCAACCATGGGAGAACCTGCTGAAGAGAAGTCATTTTGAATTTGATGCATTTGATCAATTTGTTTTGGACCCTTAGGTCTAATTTTGGGCGCCACTCTCCGTTCTTCTTTTTGATGAGAAAGAACCGAGAATAGAAGCCTTTTCCTTTCTGGCTCTGTGCTACAGGTTCTATGGGCGCCTTTTGCAGAAGCGTGTCTACCTCCAGTTTTAGGTAGAGGCGGAGGTCGAGAAGGAGGATACCCCACAAATTCTATTCTGTGTCAGGTTCGTACCACTAGTAACACCTACTTGTCGTACGTTATTGTCAGCCAATGATATAAGTTTTGGCTTATTCGCCCTCTCAGATGCGTGCAACGTGGGGGGACTCCTTGTCAATTCTGTTTAGACTGGGCCCTAGCTTGGCTAGACCCACGCCTGCCTCTTTGCGTGGAGTATCTGGTTGATGAGTGTTGGTACCTATTGTGCCACTTGATACAAAGTGGAAGATGAACTTGGGTGTTGAAAGAGTTGTAACCTCTGAATCTCGCAGTCAAACTGCAAAAAGCACAAATGGGACAGCAATTTGTGTCTTTATCCTTTAGCGAACGTATTGTTCTTGCAGTGTCCGTATCAGATTTAATGCCCTTAAGGTGGTCATATATCTTCTTGCCAAAGAGATCCTGTTAATCAAAGGGCATGTCAAGAATTTGAGCCTGGATTCAGGTCTAAAATTTGTTGCCTTCAGTCAGGCCCGTCTTCTGGGGACCGTGACCTGGGCCATTTGCCTGAATCCTTCGGCCATGTCTACGGCCGCGTCAATCATGTGATCAGGTGTAGCTTCCTCATCTGTTACAATGGCCTTTGCCTCTTCTTGGAATTCTGCTGGCAGATGTTTCACCAGCCTGGACATCTTCAGCCACAGCTCCCCGTCAAACCATGCAGTCATTGCCAGCGCGTTAGCTTACGGTAAGAGAGGCTGAAGATGATACATTTCTGCCCCTAGCTTCCAATTTGTGACCTTCCTTATCCGGAGGGTTGTCAATGGTGAAGAAGGGTTAGCCAGCTTCTTCCTTGCCGCAACCGTAATCACAGATTCAGGCTTTTGATGTTTTCTCAGGCAGAAGGGTGTTGTATCAAGAGCCTTATATTTCTTTTCTGCACGAGAAACGAGGGCAGGAGTAGATAAGGGGTTTGATAAAAAATGTTCTCCTGCTTCTCATATTGTGTCTAAAATTAGGATGGTTATCACTGTTCTTCTGTGTTTGTCCCTAATGCTTTTAGTGCACGACTTCTTTTCCTCACTGGAAATGTCCAGATGGAATAACTCTGCCGCTTTAGCCATTATCATGTGGAACGATATGACATCATCAAGTGGTGACGTACCCCCTGGCGAGTCCTGTCTTCATTGTTTTTCTATAATATAGTCATCCCATTCATCTCTATCTTGGTCTGGTGTATCCCTGGGTAGCTCACCATCCTCACTGACACTGACACTGTGGAAGAAGCTACAGTGTCCCAAGTCCTTGGGGGAGGGGATCAGGTTGGAGGTGTACTTCTTGGTAAAGGCCTTTCACAGTACGCTGCATGTGATGTAGGAGAATGCTTTTGTTTTTGAGACCTACTAGGCGTCAGCAACTTGACACGAGATGCTTGTGGTGATCTAGCCCGAGATGATGAATATGATGGGGTGATTTACTTATGTCGAGGAGATGTTCCTAGCTGTGGTGATCTGGTACCTACTCCTGTAGGTGAAATACTCCTGTGGTTCCTTTCCCCTTTTTTTGGTGGTGGTGAAACACTTCCCTGGCCCTCATTACAACACCGGCGCTAAACCATGGCGCTATTAGCGCCATGGTTGGTGCCGGTGTTGTAACGGGTCCGCCATTGTTCAATGGGGAATTACCACCCCATTCCAAGGTTGGCGGGCGGTAATTCCCCATTGAACCATGGCCCTTCCCCGTTCCCATTTTCGCCCCATAGGGCTCTATGGGAATGGGGAAGGCGCTAAGTACGGTACCGCAAATTGCGGTACCGTACTTAGCACCAAGGTCCCTTTGCGGGTCCCTACTTTAACGGCTGGTGTAGACCAGCCGTTAAGGTCGGGTCCCGCAAAGGGACCTCGTAGTAAGACGCTAAGTGTTTAATGGCGCCACAGCCTTTTACGGCACCGTTAAACACTTAAAGCCAGGGTCGTAATGAGGCCCCCTGTCTTGAGGTTGACGATGCTATGAGCCGAGCTCTTTGTCGTCTTTGAAATTCCTCCATAATCCTTTGCATTAACTGTGTAGGTGTAGGGTCAGAGGTAAAATGTCCTCTGTGATAGGTTGCCAAGGCAGAATTTGTTCTTTTTTGTCATATGTATGGGCCTTTACGTCACTTCTTCAATATCCAAACTCTTCCTGGAGAATGATATCTGAAAATTCTGCCACCTCCTTGATAGGAGATAGGTTTACGGCTGATTCCAGTTTGCTAGGTATTGTCAGTATTTCTTCCTGTTTTCCTGCCACGAACAGGGGAGGTATCCCGTCCGACCGAACATTCAATGATGTCTTCCTTTCCTCTGCAGATGGTAATTTTCCCATCAACGTTATGTCCATCGACTGTCTATCCTTATTGGTTTTCGGGGACCGGACCTGCACCGACGATCCTCAGGTGGACGGTATAGTTGAGGACAGCTTCGTGGACGAACATTGTTTCATCGCCGCCATCAACGAAGACTCTTTCGCCATTGACAAAGCTTTCGAGGATGAGGTCTTGCTCATGGACGAGGAAATCTTCACCGTCATCGTAGACAGACGGACCTCCGTGGACGACTTAGGTGTCAACAGCACACCCTCTTTCGGCGATGCACAGTTGCCTGTGGACAGCGTTGAAGGGATACTGGTGATGGCCGACCTTTTTGACTAGTTTTCTCCTCAGGAGAGTGGCTTTTAGTGCCCTTTGTCCTTGGTGTGGGCATTGGGGAACCTTTGTCACTTTTCTTCTTAGTTTTAGTTGGTGGCGAGCCTCCCCCTTCTACTGAAGCTCTTCTTTTTAAGCTTGCTTCTCAGCAATGCTGTGAGATGAAACAGGGGCTGTTCTGGATGATTCTTCATCCGATAACTGACATTTGTTTTCTAAATGAAGAAAGAGCCTCCTTTGTATATGAGAGACAATCTTGCAGATCTGCCAATTTTGAATGTCATGAGGGTACAAGCAGTATATACATTGCTCATAAGGGTCCCTCACAAAGAAAACTTTCTTTCTGCACCTACTTCAGTCCTAAAAAGGGGGAGTTTTACCATTAGTCGATCCTTCCAAAACTGCCTCTGCAATGGCCATGAGGTGCTATGAGAAACCTTTTGCTTCATGATATTAGATGAGGTGTGAATTTCCTGAGCCCATGAGACACACAGTGGAGAACAAAAACACTTTCTGTCTAAAATTAATAGAAATGTGAATACAAGTTTTATACATTCTGTCAAATAAGATGAACAGAGAGCTTCTTCTTGTCTTGTAGACTGTGGTGAAACATCTGAAGATGGCTACATGGAGTGGAGCTTAATCCCTGCCACCTCATTGGTTAGTGTCAAAAGAGACCAAAATGAGGTGGAGGGACTACATAAGTGAATGGCTCTGGCATTATAAAACCATAGTCAATGCATTTTCTATGGAGAATGTTTTTTTTAGGTATGTAACTGGCTTAAATTGGCAAGGATTCCCAGTCTGACAACAGGGAATATTGAGGCATGTGAATCTATGAAAGATCCAATGCAGGAGAAGTAGGTGAACTGCAAAATGATTTTTGTGTTTCCCACAAACAATAATACTTTGAAACATAATTTTCCAAGAAGATATGCAAGGAAAGCTCTGATGACGTTTGCATGGACCTATTCTATTTGAACTTGGCAAATTCTTCTAAGAGCTGTATTGCAATTAATTGGCATTCCAGAATAGAATGTTACCATTGCACGTGAGATATTCTGATAGGATTACAGTTAATTCTTGCAAACAATATTTCCTAGTAATCATATTCTACCATCCCGCCAAACACTGTTTGTTATTTTACACTGTTTTACTAAAGGTGTTGCTTTTCACATTTTTTTATAAAGTATCTTAGGACAAAAGTGCTCTTAGACTGCAACAAAGTCACTTTATAAGCTTTGGCTGCATAGTGCAAAGCTTTTAGAGGACGTTTTAAGGAAATATCGGTTTGGATTTCATTATGTCAAACAGCAGTATGTAGCACCATCTGAGTTTGCCAAGGGATGGCTTTTATGCAATGAGGATGAATTGAGGTGTTATGTTTTTGATTTTTTATAAAGCGCAGCATGCCCGAATGCCTCAGTGCACAAAAGGAGTAGGCATATCACAGAACAGCATCAGAGTCAGTAGAATCAGTAAAAGAAAAAAAAATGCCTTAGTCATTAGTGCTAAAAAATAATGTTTATCAGAATGATCTGTTATGTCCTCCTCCTCTTCTGAGGATAACAATATATTTTCCTCCCCCTCCTCCTCACCTGAGGAAATTTGTGAAAACTCCAATCCTTTCGTTCTTCCTCTTAAGAGTTTCTCCTTCTTCTCTTTTTTTTATGTAGGTAAGGTCTACCGCGAGAGGAAGCCATTGTGACTCAAGTCTTGGCAGTCCAGTGACTTCTCTTCCGAAGTAGCCGGAAAAATGTTGTAGGGGAAAAAACCTCTGGCAGAAAAAAACCCTGAAGGTAGGAAGGACGCGGATGGTATGACGTCGGTCTGGAAGGAGCGGATGAAGTGCTGGAGAAGGGGGAAGGACTGCAAGCAAGATCCGATGGAATATCACTGCACCGGAATAAGAGAATCCCTAGACTGGAAGGTAGGGAAACCACCACTGTGGAAAGGGGGCCACAGCGGCCCGGAGCAACTGAGAGGAAAAATACGCCGGAGCGAGAAGCGCCAGGCGCAGAGCAAGTAGGTACGGGCTGAGCAATGATAGCAGGCAAAGAGTGTAGGTAAGTAGAGAGGGAGAGAGGAAACGAGGAAGGGGGAAAAAAAGGAAAGCAGGCGGGCGGCAAGAAGGAACAAGGGAAAAAACATGCTGAAATAGAAGGATGAGCGGATCACCGCAAAAGGAAAATCACACGTAGTGCTGGCAACAAGGAGAAAAATCCAGGAAGTTGCAACGCGCCGAACGCCGAGTGCGGAGTGAATAAATGACACTCGGCGGTGGCCATGTTGGGAAGAACTAGACCGCTGAAAGGCATTCACACGAAAACGTAACGGCACATTCAATGGTGGGCAAGTCTCCACCTTCTCCATAGACGCCAACACCCCAG
Source organism: Ambystoma mexicanum (assembly GCF_040938575.1). NCBI lineage: Eukaryota > Metazoa > Chordata > Amphibia > Caudata > Ambystomatidae > Ambystoma > Ambystoma mexicanum. The sequence goes on from NC_090934.1 coordinate 1,322,966,361, forward strand.
GTTCGTGACAATGTTTTAATGGTTTTCTTAAACCCAGAGAGACAGGAGGCATTTAGAATAGAAACCGGTATATCATTCCAGAGAGTAGGGACCTGAACAGAAAAACAATGGCCCCCAAAACTCTTCAGTTTATACCACAGAACATAAAGCCTGGGGTTATCAGTTGATCTCAGATTGCGATTAATAGACTACCTGTTGGCTTGGTAGTTAGGAGCTTGGTTGGAGAGGCATTTATATATTTTATACTTGAAGGCATTGGAGGTTTTTCTTAGAGATGCCTGCAAGTAGCTCATTGCAATAATCTGAGCGAGAATTAATTAGTGCAGTGGCAAGAGAGGCAGTGTTTTAGATGGACAAATATGGTCTATTCTGTCTTAATAACTTGTTAACATAAGAACAAGAAGATTTAACTTGTGCAAAATGCTGATTCATGGTTAGGCCTGAGTCCAGGGTAACTCCAAGTGTTTTTTTCATGTGGACTAAATGCATTGAAGCAGTCAAAAATAAGCAAGTGTGAGTAACGGGCATGCCATTTCTGGATTCTCTGAGGGGAGCCCACAATCATGAGTTCCGTTTTATCGCTGTTTAATGCTAGCAAATTGACAATCATCCAACCTTAAATTAGGTCGTAAACCTTATTCACTGTGGTGAGATCAGTATTAAAGTCCCCATCAAGTTCCAGTACAAGCTGGGTGTCATCAGCATAGTTTGTATAGACGATACCCGCATTATCAAGCATGTCAAACAGGGGGCGGGTATAGATGTTAAAGATGATGGGGAAAGGCAGGCCCTTTGCAGCACTCCACAGGATAGAAGGTCTGGAGGTGGCTTAAAATTGCCAATTGCCACCCTTGCTGACCTTTGGGAGAGAAATGACTCACGCCAGGCTGTAGAAGAGTTTGTACTTTTGCCAAGGTTTCTCATCCTATCAAGTAGTAGTGAATGGTCCACCATTCAAAAGTGGATGATAGGTCGACTATGACTAAAAGGGAAACATTTCCCTTTTCAGCTGTTTCAGTCAGGTTTATATGCAGATCAATCAAAGCTGTCTCTGCGCCGTGCATGGCACAGAACCCTGACTGATGGGAATTAAGTATGCCATGCTGCTAAAAATGATCTTGAAGTTGCAAATATGCAATCTTATCCAGTATTTTCAACAGAAACTTGACATTTGTAATTGGATGATAATTATTGACCACACTTGGGTCCAATGTAGGCTTTTTTTTTTTAATTGGTGCTATCCAGACTTCCTTTAGACAGATAGAATAACAGCTGTGTTAAAGGAGGATTCCAACATTTTTAACAAAAAAGGAGTAAGAAAATGGAATGGATCCTTGGACAAGACTAGAAGGTCAGACATCGGAAGAACATGCTGTAGCTTTGATTTCTGAAACAATTTTCCTTATGGTGTCTTCAGAGGGCACTAAGAGTTCAAAGGGCATAACGTTACAAGACATGTCTGGTCTATTAATAAGGTTTTCACTCAAACTTTGCTGGGAAGATAACTGGGTTTTCGTTTTAATAATGAAGTTGTTTTGATAATTTTTAATTTTCTTAGAAAAACCTAACTGAAGTTCGGCGCAACAAGAGTCACTAGCCTGGATAGGAATGTCCTTGGGTTTCTTGCCCTCAAACTCCTTAAGAATTGTAGCTAGTTGTGTTATAAAACTGCAATTAAACAATACCAAAAGAAAACCTGTAGCTAGGTGCCTTGTTGTTCTTCCTGCTGTGGTTTTGCCTTGTGAGCTTCGTTTGAGGAGCTATTCTTGTCCAAGTTGCCTTTCTGTTTGCATGCTTAATTAGTAATTCCAGCTCTGTTCTTATCAGTTAAATGTTGTATGTTTTCCTATAATGCTCCTTATATGCCCAGCCAAATTATGTTCAACATTTGTACAGAAATATTACACTAGTGACTAAGAAAGAATGGAAAACTCAGTACTAATTACAACAATACTTAAACGGGAAACACCCATATATGTTTAAGTTGCTCAACTCATAGAAAGAGCACTTTTTGGGTGGCTGATAACGAGGCCCTCCCCACCGGCCCACAGATGATTCCTCAAAGAACTTAAGTATATGGCCCCCTCTGAATAATTCTGCAAGGTTTGGTGCGGTTTTGTCAAGGGGGGGGCAAATTTATAGGGGGGAACCCAACATTTTTGAAATCCTCATGGACACAATGAAAACAAAATTGTGCTTGCACCTACAGCCCAAACCCATGGATGGATTTTCACCAAACTTGTGCCAGAAGCGGAAGGTTGGTCCCGAAAGCGTGCTATTGTAAATTTGATGTAAATCCATCAAATTGTTTTTTACAAATGGCCAAAAAGTAAGTAAAAATAATTAGTGATATCTTGGTCCGGTCTGCAGACTCAATTCCTGATTCGGAGTCCGTGGACACATCTGGACCAATAAGAGGGTGGCTTGCTGTCCGCGGACACCGAAGACGCAGGCTGATTGGATGGTGAAAAACATGAGGTGCGTCATCGTTTTTTAAACGGTCGCTATGTTGGATCCGCGGACAGCCGCTGCTGACCGTGGACACCGCGGAGAGGAAAAAGTCTGGAAAACACATTTGGGGTTATTTGGTGGCAAAAGAGGGCCTGGAAAGGGTGGCGCAGTGGAATAAAGTTGATATTGAGCTATTTCTATAGGTGAAAAAAGGTTTGCAGGTGCCGCCGAGTCTGCAGTCAATTTTGCTGTCCGTGGACATCATTTGAATTGCAGGGGGTTCTGGGTGAGTCTTGTTTTTTGAAGATGTATTGTACGTACTTGTTATATGGTTCAATAATATTGTGGTGGCCAGATTCTTGGGGGCATGGCCTTCGGCAATGCCCCAATAATCTGGCCACTGGCGACACACACTATAGTAATATGTGTTAGTATAGAAGAGAAGACCCAGGGTGAGACAGCGCCCAGTTTCAAAAGAAGATTTAATATATAGAAATGCCCTTTAGGATTAAACGTGTTTTCGGTCCCTTTATAGACCTTTCTCAAATCAGGGCTAAATTCAAATATATGTTAAAAAAGATAAGTGTCAACAGTAACAGAAACATTATGTTAATTCACATTATTAGACATACATGTAATGCAATTGAAACAGTGCAGTATGTTTGATTAAAGAAAATCATAATGCAAAAATCCAAAAGTAAGAAAAGCAAAAAAACGTAAAAAAGTAAATAGCCAGACAAAAATAGGTAGGGAAATGGGGAGGAGAGAGAGGGTCAAGGGAGAGGTACACAAGACTAAGTTAGTTTGCACTTCATATATGGTCACACTCTTAATTTAGAAGTATAGAATGAATATTGTTGATATAACCTTGGTTTCTCTAGTTCCCCTTTAATTTAGTTTAGCAGAGATTGTCTGCTCTTCCAATTTCGGGTTAGATCCCTTGATCATATAGTAATTATATGATATGATATAATGTGGCATTTATAACGTGCCTGTACACAAGTGTTTGTGGCCGCGACAAGACATGGAAGGGGAAACAAGGGAGGACAACATTATGATCTTATTAGGCCTTGTGTCATTCAGATTGTGCAAGTGTGGGGAAGAGGGAAGGGGAGAACTGCCAGGGGGGAGGGAAAGGGGGAAGTGCAGTTAACTTATAAGTGCAGCCAGCGGGTGGCTCATAAGTGCAGAGAGAAGGGACTGTAGGGTTGCAGATACAGACCCTTAAGTGCTCGGGAGACCAGAGGCAGTGCAAGGTCAACTGGACATGCAGGAACCTGGGCCCGAGTTCAGAGGGTGACCAGGTGACCAGTGCACAGAGGTTCCATGTGATATTTTTGCCGCAAAAATATTGCGATGCAAAAATATCGCCATATTTTTGCGGCGATAATAACACATGGACCCTGCGGGGGACGCCCCCGCAACCCTCGCATCATAATATTTTCGCCACCAAAAATATCGCCTATGGCCGTTTCCGACTACCATATGTACGGCGATATTTTTGCTGGCGAAAATATTACCTGATACCTGCACAGAGCAGTCAGGTGCATCAGCAGGGGAGAGGAAGAGAGAAAGCGAAAGTGAAAAGGAAGGTCTTCAGTTGCTTCCGGATTCGTAGGTGGTTCTGCTCAAGTTTGAGGGAGGCAGGGAGGCTGTTCCAGATGGAGGCTCCAGTCGAGGACAGAGATCCAACCCCCACTCTCTTTCTAGAGAAGCGTCTGACCCTCAGAGTTGGAGGTGAATGAGCGGAGGGCTGAAGAAGGAAGATGCTTAGGAAGAGAACGTTGGACATGTAGTGTGGTCCCTAGCCCCAGAAAGCCTAGTAGACGATGCAGAGGGTCTTGAACTTAATCCTTGCAGCCACAGAGAGCATAGGACAAGGTTAACGTCTAGATATATAGCACCTTTGAATTTTTAAATTCTCACTGGCAGTGAACACAAACAACTGGCCTACATATGTCAGTGAACACAAAAGTGGCCCAGATATGTGATGTCATCAGTGATGTCATCAATTACATTTGTGAAGTCATCTTTGATGTCCTGGGTTTTAGTCTTAGCAGTGCACCGTGCTGGCATGAGTTATGGTAGCTTTGCTTACCATTACTGGCAAATTTCAAGAGTTTTTCGGTTTTACTTGTAACCATAACGTATTTCTAACAAAGTGTTTTCACTGAATATATACATTTATATATACACTCCTGACCAACACACAATAAAAATGCACCTCGAAGAAATACTGGACAGTTAATAGCTCTCTCCCATACACTGAATGACCCTGCCATGGCCACTTGTGTGCTTGGTTCTCATTTCAAAAAGGACAATAAAACACCACAAAATCCAACTCTACCCACAAGAATAACAGTGGCTCAAGCTCCTTGTTCAAACCTGTAAAGTTAAAAAATGGTTACAGATGGTGTGGGTGGTTGATGACCTTCTGCATCTCATAAGCCTAAATAGATGGGTATTGGGCATGTTCAGCACCCTGTATCATCAGAGTGTATTTGATCACCTTATTTTTGTAGTCCATATGGCACCATCGACCCTCAAATAGTTCCATTCTTTTCTCTCTTGAAACACTTGTGTATAGGCGCGTTATAAATGCCATATCATATCATATCTCCAGTAACAGATTCACAAAAACATATCAAGGCCCCCACACTGCTCTAGCTATTCTGGACACATACAGGTTCTGTCGTGTCACCTACACGTTTTAACTTCTACATGTGGTCCCTGGGCAACATTCTCAGCTCTGTTGGTGTGGGTTACCACTTCTATGCTGATGATACTCAAGTTGACATTGGCTGCCAAGGAAACAGCTCCACACAGTTAAAACACATGAATTCCACCATAAACCAAATTCAGTCATGGATAATCGCCAACATGTTTGCCCTAAATAAGTCCAAAACTGAATTATTCACATTAGGATCATTCAGAGCTCTCACTCCTCCCGGTGCTCCTCTTTCTATAACACAACAATGTTGTCATCACAAAATCTTCAAAGCATTAAAAGCTAAAAACCTCAGAAGGACTCCTAACCCCTCTCTTCCTCCGCACCCTCTCCTGTGAGGCCCACATCAATTAATCTCTTTCTTCCAGCCACTTCAATTTAAACCACTCCTCAATGTGAAACCGTTTCCCTCGCCTACAAGTCTCCAGCCGGTAACATAAGTGCTCATTACCTCAAAACTGTACTATTGCAATGCATTGCAAATTCTGCAGAATTTGGCAGCTATCCTCATCTTAATTATACATCACCATAAATTCACCCGACCCTACACTAGTTCACTAGGGTTTGGGGTTGTTTGACCGTGGTAGAACTGATCGCGGCGGAATTGACCATAGTCAATTTCGCTGCAAATATGATTTTACCGTGGCCAAACAAACCAAACCCATGTCCCCCCAATTCCTCAGTACATCTCCCCACTTACCTGTTCTCCGTCCCCGCCTCTCCTGCACCCTGCAGCGTCAGTTCCGTCCCTCTAACACGGGTCAATCTGATGCTGCAAGGTCTCTTTTTCTTTTTTCTTAATTTATTTTTTTGTCCCCCGCCTCTAATATTGAGGAAGTGGGGGACACCCCTACCCCCGGAACCCCAAAATACTGAACATGGGGAGCCCGGGACACCCCCGCAACCTCCACTCGCTGTGTTCGGTATTTTGAAAAATCGATCGAATGATACTGGCCAAAATCAGTCAAATGTACCATTTGCTCGATTTTTTTCGATCAAATTGGCTAATTCCGTTTGCTAGCTCCCTGTCAGAGAAAGATGTACATTGAAATCATTCGTTCTGGAACATATAGCACTTTGTGCAAACCACTTTAGATTGCTGATCTTCGCAGAGCGTTTTCCAATGTGGTTTGCCATTATAAAACGCTTCTGTAAATTAGGCCCTTAATCTCCTTTCACAAACCTGTGGGACTTTTACATTCAGAGAGAAGAACCTGTTAGATCTTTCCTACAGTAGGAGGCAGAGGATTATCTGTTCATGACACTCACCTCTGGAACTTCCCCAACAAAAGTATCTCCATGAAATGCCCTACCAGTTCTGAAGCAACCTGAAGATCTCGGTTTTGACCCAAGCCTTCTAAGACTGCTCTCCCTCCTTTGTCTGCTTCTCTAAAAGGCACCTTGAGGCTTGTTTGGAATAAGTTGCTTCACAATTTTGCAAAATAAACCAAATGCTTTGAAAGTAAATGTTATGTATGTTTCTATATAACACGTGTATTTCTACCAGCGCTGTTGATTTGAAATGTTTAATTGTAGCGTTACACCTCTTAGGCAGTAGCCTTGCTTAAGATAAGCACCCACATTCAAAAAAAAATAATGAATGATACCTCTTCTGACTATGAATGACTAACATAAAAATGTTTGAAACAATGACTTATTCCAGTCTAAAAAAAACTTAAATAGCATAATTATCTAAAAGGAAATGGGTGACATAGGTTGTAATATACACCTTTCTCCTCCTATGCAAAGATTGCTTTCCTCCCATGGCAATATGTGCTTGTAAAATACCAAGGACAATATCTGCATTGCTCAAAAAAGTCCGGCGACATTCACAGAGCTCCTGATGGAGCCATTACTGTTCCCTAATTAATGTTCGTGAAAAGGTATTTTATGGCATAAGTCTGTGTTTGCAGGGCAGAGAAGTGGATTCCATTAAAATAATATATCTGAACACTCGGATGATGCACTGGAGCAGTGGTCTGCAACATTTGGTTCGCCAGATGGTTTGGGCTACACATCCCAATAGACCTACCCACTAAAGTCAATGATAAGGGATCATGTGAGTAGCAGTACAACACATCTGGAGCGCCACAGGTAGGACATTGCTGGTTGACAAATACTTTGAGGCAGTGTGGGCTTGTGCATCGATGAATAGGGGCTTGCTCACCTGAAATATAAAGACAAAGGCAGTGCTGTCTGAGAAGATCACTATCTATAAGAGTGACTGGGCGCCCCCACGTTGGCCTGAAATCACCTGCATACAAAGGTTACAGGCGCACGACATAAAGTACAGTACACATTGGGAGGGGCTAATCTAATGCAATAGCATCTACCTGCTCGTAATCATCTCGGCAAGAATCAAGTGAAAGCTCAGACTGCCTCAGAGCGGGCAGATGGATGTTGGCTGTGTGTGGGTGGATGAATGTTGGCTCTGTAAGCCACTTGGCACCATGATTCATTGTGTCAAACTATCCGTCACGGGTCCTGCTCCCCTTGGCACCCAGCGGCATATAGTTGGAGCTAGCATGGCTTCATAGCTGAATTCTGGCAGGGACCTTTTCCACGAGATGGAAAGCAAATGCCAGGTAGTATTATTTTTAGTTCGAGGCGGGGAGGATGGTACGAGGAAAGGTATTGTTACAGTTCTATTTGTTTGTTTGTTTATTTATTTGTAATGCGTGCCAAACCCAAGGGTATCAGGGAGCAAAGAAACATGAATACTTTCAGCTTGTTGTTACACAGATTACAGAGGAAATGTACAGGAATTTACAAGTGAGATACAATAAAGATTATGTGCCGGATAAATATATACAAATAGAGTAAAGGCGTATAAATACATAGTTTACAAGGTTAGAATTCAGCATATAGTAAGCTATACAACATCTATGTACAGTTAGGTCAGGTAGGTGAAATCATGAAGCGTAGAAGAAGAGGGTCGGTCAGTGGATGAATTAGCTATCTTTATCTCTGAGCCATTTAATGGTGTGTCTGAAGTTCAAAAGGGTAGCGGGGTGCAGCATTGTTCAGGCATTTTCTGGGTTAGTGAGGTGGTTTTGAGCAGGATTTTGTCGCTGGTCGATAGCCATTTGTTCTGTCTTCTGGCCTCTGAAATTTGCTCTCTTCTGGTGATGCCGTGTGCCGTTCTCAGAGGATTTTGATCCTATTATTGGTGTGCTTGGTGGCACCCAGGTAGAGGGAGTTGCAGTAGTCCAATGTGGACAAAATGAAGGCATGGGCCAGTGAAGTACAACTATCCTTGGATCAGGAATATTTGCCAGCTCTGATCAGCTCGCATGTGTGTGCAGAGGCCAATGCCATGGTATTGACCTGCTTACCTAGCGTTTTCACCCCTCTTTAGCCACTTTGATAAGGTTACCATCAATGTTAAAGGAGGTATATTTGTGACCGAGTTTATTGAAGTAGTTCCCAAAATGAGGAGCTCACTTTTGTCATCATTCAAGCATAGACTGTGGGCAGCCATCCCTGCCTGAATGATGAGGTAGATTTTATTTACTAAGGCCATATCCTTGTCATAATCCATGGTAAGCTGTATGAGAATCTGTGTGTCATCTGCATTGTTTGTGTAGGTGACACCAAGAAGGTCCAGATCATCGAATAGGTGTCAAACTCTGATGAATCCTCCCGCCCTTAAGCCTCACCTGTTTCTTCAGTCTGACTCTCTTGTTGATCTGTCCTTCTTCTTGTTCTTATTCTTGATTCTTTTTCCTTGGATTCTTTCTTTTTAGTCTTCTCGTGTAAGTAGAGGCGAGCTCCACCAGAGGCCACTATGCCAAAAGGATAGCTACCTGACAGCGGGGCTCTCTGAGAGCTAGCCCCTAGAGGTAGGGAAAAAGCCTCCTGGCTGAAAAAACCCTAATCCTTCGGGGCTCTGGTAGGTACAGACTGTCTTTATTCTTGGACTGTGATGGCGGAGATACGGTCTGATGGAATGCTTGAGAGTAGTCTTTGCAGAGGTTGTAAATCTGTAGTTCTTTGAGTTTGAGTAACAGTTCTCCGTTCCACAGTAAGGCAGACAATGAAAAAAACCCAATGTCCAAGTAAGGAGCCAAAAAGAATAAGACAGGTACCGGGCAGCAGCAGGGTCGAGAGCGACCCAAAGGTTGGCAGCAGCAAGCCGCATAAAGAGAATGGAGAGAAGCAAACGGCTCAAAGCAAAGCATTAGCTGGGAGTTGGGGAGTTGTACATGGAAAACAACAGGAGAGCAGCGGAAGGAGGGAAAAGGAGAGCAACCAACAGCAAACCGCAAAGGGAGTGGAAAAAGAAGGGAAAACCAAGGTAGGAGAAACACTAGGGAGTGAGAAAAAAGGAAGAGAAGGCAAGGCGAACGGAAAAGGGGGACCGCTCACCGAGAGGAGCGAAATGTAGAAAGCAGGACCGTGAACAGGGAAGGCAGAAAGCAGGCGAGGGCTAGAAAGGATGAGCAAAGCTCGGAGGGGAACACTCACTAAGTGTAACAACACCCAAGACGCAAAGGTGCAAACACCTAGCTGCTGCAGGACGGGGTGTATAATGGGAGCCGCCATCTTGTTTAGGAATGACTAGACCGCGCAAGCAGCTTACTGCCAGGCAACGTAATGGAACTCTAGGGTGCTTCCATGAACTCCAAACTTTCCACGGGCGGCGCATTTCAATAGGGGCTTTGTAAATATATTGTACAATGTGGTTGAGACACAGGAACCCTGTGGCACACCACATATAATGGGGATAGGGTCTGCCGCAACTGATGGTGAGACGACCCTCATGGTCCGATTACTGAAGAAGGATTGGATCCATGCTAAGGCATCCTGTGAGAAGTGAGCCGTTGAGTCAAGGTGATTGCATAAAACTTTACGGTCCACCAGATCGAAGGTGGCCGAAAGATTCAGGAGAAGTAGCAAAGCTGTGATTCCTATGTCCTTAAGTTCGTCGATCTGGTTTTAAGTTCAATCAAAGCAGTTTCCGTGCCATGTTGTGGCCTGAGACCTGATTGCCAGGTTCCCAGTAGCTGATTGAACTCTAGATAGACCTGTATCTGGATGTAGGCCACTTGGTCTAGAATTGTAAGTAAAAAAGGCATTGTCGTAATGGGCCTATAATTAGTAGGGATGGATGGGTCAAGTAATTGTTTTTTGAGGAGGGGAAGGACCCAAGACTCCTTTAAATCTTTCCAGATGGTGCCCGATGAAAAGGATGCATTGATAAGCTTGGTTATAAAAGGTGAGAGGTCTCTCGGAGCCCCTTTGATAATTTGGGCTGGTCACATGTCTTCCTAGCAGCTAGAAGGTTTTAGAGATAGAATTATTTTTTCAACCTCAATGGTTGAGACTCTTGCAAAACTGAACCATTGCGCCGGATTGGTGGAATGCAAGGTAGTACTTCCAGGTATGTCTGAACTGTTTAGGGTGGCTTTTTTCTTGGCAATCTTGTTCTGAAGAAGGGTGATTTTATTAGTTAAGGCGTTCTGTATAATAGTGCACCAGAGCATGTCCTTGACACAATTGTCTGGCACAGGTACAGGGGCTTCTAGTTCTTTTAATATCACAAAGAGTTCCTTTCTACTTGAGTTTCCTTGGAGAATCCTGTTGTTGTACCTTTCCTGTTTGGTGTGTATTATTTCTTTCTTGTAAAGAACCGAGATGTTGATTAGGTTAGATTTGTTTTCGGCAGTAGGTTGGTGCCTCCAAATGCCTTCGTATTTTCTTTTTTCAGCTCTCAGCGATTTGAGGTGTGGGGTAAACCAGGAGTTCAGGTGGGATCTAGGTTTACTTTTCCTCATTTCTAATGGGGCGATAATATCCAAAGCTTTAGTGAAGGTATTGTTGTAATCGTCTACTAGAGTGGTGAGGTCATTGCAATCTGGTAGTGAGTTAAGGATGGGTAGTACTAGAGGAAGGAGTTTGTCTGCCGTTATATTCTTTTTGTTCCTTGTGAGGGTAGGAGCTACTAGGTTATTTTTAGCGGTGGGAATTTTAACTACGAGCGAGAATGATAGGAGGTAGTAATTTGTCCATAGCTGTGGAGTTATGAAAGTGATTGAGGCATTACAATTGCCACCCTATCTAATGTTCTGCCTTTGTTGTGAGTGGGCAGAGTCACACTTTGGGTAAAGCCAAGTTCAGTGAGCACATTGGCAATAGCTGTGGCTGGCCGGTCATTTGGGTCCTTGAATCCCAAATTGAGATCCCCCAACACGAGTATTTGAGAGGCAATTTTCATATTGTTGGATAGGATGGTGGAGATGTCCTCCTCAAAAGCACCGATAGGGCCTGGAGGTCTATAGATTAGATTAATAGTTAGCATTTGGCAGTCAGAAATGGGTAGTTTAATAGGGTATACACCAAATTGTTTGTTTACAATTGTTCAAATGAACAAAACAATTGACCGATTTCAAAGGGTCACAAGTGACCTTTTCACAATGGACTATATATATATATATATATATATATATATATATATATATATATATATATATATATATATACATATATACATATATACATATACATATATATCCATATACATATACATATATATTTGGGTTGGGTTTGGGTTGGGTGGGGGGTTGCGGGGGGTTTCCCCCACATATATGTTACAATTGACCGTCACAATTCGCAACTGCGCAACCCGTTCGCTTGAAGGTGTTCCTGGTGAGAAGGTAAGAGATGCTTATGTTGAGCCTTGCCACCTCCCATGGTTGTGCATGTTTACTGCTATGTATTCATGAGCATGTGAATCCATGCTGGCAACAGTTACAGGTAAGTAACTTGTTCCTTACCATTTAAGGTTCTCCCATTCAGCATGGCATCAGCGCCAAGTTTTTTAATGAAGATGAAGACGCTTGCAGTAGTGGCAGCATTCCATGTACCCTTACCTCGACGACTGGCAGATAACGGACACATCACAGGCTTGATGGTCTATCTGCTTTACAAACTAGGCTTCACAATCAGCGAGGAAAATAGTCTCGCCCAAGCCAAGTGAAACAATTTCTTGGAGCGTTAATTCGGTCAGGACTCTAGTCTTCCACCATGAGAGGGTTCAAAACAGTCTCTTCCAAATTCCACAGTGTAGTCCATTGTCGGAAAGGCAGTGCACCGTCTCTGGATGATGGGGTCATGCATTACCGTCCGTCGTCAGAAAGGCAGTGCACCGTCTCTGGATGATGGGGTCATGCGTTACCTAGTGCCTCACGCTCTATTGCTAGTAAAACAATGGTCGCAAGCGAGCAGTCACTGGGATGAAATAGTGGAGGTTGTTTCGCAGTCCCTTGCGCACAGGGTGTGTTCGCAAACAATGGCAAAACAGCACATCACACAAAAGCTTCCATGTGAAAGTTGAATCTAGAAGTGCGACCAATAGCCTCTCTGTGAAAAGTTGAATTTAGAAGTGTGCTCAATAGCTTCTATGTAAAAGTTGAATTTAGAAGTGTGCCCAATAGCTTCTATATAAAAGTTGAATTTGAAATGTGCCCAATAGCCACTCATGGAAAGTTGTATTTAGAAGTGTGCCCAATAGCCCCTCTGTGAAAGCTGAATTTAGATGTGCGCCCAATAGCTTCCATGTGAAAGTTGAATTTAGAAGTGCATTTAGAAGTTGAATTTAGAAGTGCCCCCAATAGCCTATCTGTGAAAGTTGAATTTAGAAGTGCATTTAGAAGTTGAATTTAGAAGTGCGCCCAATAGCCTACCTGTTAAAGTTGAAATTAGAAGTGCATTTAGAAGTTGAATTTAGAAGTGTGCCCATTAGCTCTTGAGTGGAAGTTGAAATTAGAACTGCGCCCAATAGCCTCTCTGTGAAAGTTGAATTTAGAAGTGTGCCCAATAGCCTCTATGTGAAAGTTGAATCTAGAAGTGTGCCCAATAGCTTATTTGGGAAAGTTAAATGTAGAAGGGCGCCCAATAGTCTCCCTGCGAAAGTTGAATTTAGAAGTGTGCCCAATATCCTAATAGTCTAATACCATGCCTGGTTGAACCGACTAATCTCCCTAATAACCTCTCTGTGCAAAGTTGATTTTATACCCTCCCTGTATAAAGTCAAATTGAGAGAAGTGTGCCTATTAGCGTTCCCTAGTTGATCTGACTAGTGTCCAGAATAGTCTCACTGCGCTTAGTCCAATTTAGAAGTATACATGACAGCATTGAAGTTAGAAGCATGCTTAAATATCCCTTCTGTGCAAAGTCTAAGTTAGAATTATACCTAATAGTATATCTGTGTAATGTAGAATCTAGAACGGTGCCTAATAGTCTAATATCCCCTCTATACAAAATTGAATCTAGAGGTAGACCTAATATCATCTCTATACAAAACTGAATCTAGAGGTAGACCTAATATCATCTCTGTGTACAGTTGTACTTAGAAGTGTACCTAATAGTACCTAATAGCCTAATATCATCTCTGTGTACAGTTGAATTTAGAAGTGCACCTAATAGTCTAATATCATCTGTGTAATGTAGAATCTAGAACTGTGCCTAATAGTCTAATAATCCTTCTATACAAAATTGAATCTAGAGGTAGACCTAATACCACCTCTGTGTACAGTCGAATTTAGAAAGTGTACCTAATAGTACCTAATAGCCTAATATCATCTCTGTGTACAGTTGAATCTAGAAGTGCACCTAATAGTCTAATATCATCTGTGTAATGTAGAATCTAGAACTGTGCCTAATAGTCTAATATCCCTTCTAAACAAAATTGAATCTAGAGGTAGACCTAATACCACCTCTGTGTACAGTCGAATTTAGAAAGTGTACCTAATAGTACCTAATAGCCCAATATCATCGGTGTACAGTTTAAACTAGAAGTGCACCTAATAGTCTAATATCTCTGTGCAAATTGAACTTGGAAGTGTGCCTAATAGCGTGCCCCCACTGAATTTAGAACTACAATTAGAAAGCCCTCCTAAACTCCACCTAAAAGTCCAACTAAACCCATACCTGGGGTGTTGCTACATTCAATTTCTCCTTAATATCTTACCTGTATTCCAGCTTACTAGAAGAAAGCCTACCCAACAGCATAACTGTGCTGTAGCTACAACTAAATAGGCTGCCTAATTAACATATCTTAGGGTCTAGCTACACTTCAAAACAGCCTAATATCTGCAAGCTAGTACAAATAGTACAATAAAACCTAGAATAAGTGAATCATATCACTCGGCTTCGTGGAACCCTTAAATCACGACTACTCTCAGCCAGTGATATAGCCGAACTTATAAAGTCCAATAAACTGTAAGTTGCACTTGAGACTACACCTAACAGCTCATACTAAGCATGAGTGCACCCACTCCACCAGATTTTGTCGGAAACGACCACCGTGGACCACCCCCACTCCCCGATCTGCCTTCCCTCCCGTCCCCCCCTTCCCAAATCATCCCATCCTCCTTTGCATTCCCTACCATGCCTCTCTCCAAACACCAAGCCAGAGGGGCATGATGGCGAGCCAACCACCCTAAGACCACTCCTTCCCCGAGCCCCACCACCAACCAACCTACGTTAACCATGCCCGCTCCCCTCACTATCATAGCGGGCACACCCCACCCTGCAAGCATCCACCCCCCCGCCTTGCCCACAAACCCCCACCACCTTCCCCCGGAACGCACCCTTTCCCCTCCCTAAAAACTGCACACCTAGCCCCAGCAAGAACCGAGGCCACATCCCTCGGCCCCTCTGACCCCCCTACCCTCTCTCACACTCCAATCGCAACAAAAAAACTAAAGAGGAATCATACCTGGTCGCCCTCAATCTCCCAGCACTCTTCGCCTCTCCTGCCTCGACCCACCACCTCTTTCCCCCAATCACCTCCTTCCCCTGTGGCTTCACCCTTCCTGAAACCCCTCTCCCTCGACTTCTCATAAACTGCAACTGAAACTCCTGACCGCCCACACCCCACCTTCAAATCCCCCGAGCCAAACCCGATCATCCTAACACATGCAGCCACCCAATCCCGCCCGAAGCCCGTCAATTCTTTTGCTCGCCCACTATTTCCATCAATCATCACCCACCCTACCCCTCTCCCTCTCCAGCTTCCTCTCTCTCCGCCACCACCCCCATCTGCTCCAGCTCCAAGACCAACCTCGCCTGCTGATGTGAACTGCATCCTATTTAATGACCGATCCGTAGCAAAAAACAGATACTGCATCTTTGACCTCCTCGCCTCTGACAAACCAGACCTGGTTTTCATCACCAAAACTTGGTTCTCTGACGACTTATCCCCAATCGCCAGTGAAGCCTTCCCCCCTGACTACTCCCTCATCCCACTGAACCGTCCCTCTAGAGGAGGGGGAGTAGCATTCGTCTTCAAGTCCCTCTTCCACGCCACAATCATCGACAACCAACCTTGCATTCCTTCCTGCGAATCACTCCTCGTTATACTATCCCTCTCCCCGTCACTCTCACACAGCTTCAGCGACTCTATTGCTACCCTTCAACTAAACCATCCCAACCTCACCCTTCTTGGAGACTTCAAAATATGGCTCGACATCCCCACCAACCCTATGACACACTCTCTGGTTGACGGTTTAGACGCAATTAACCTCCAACCCACATAAATGTCCCGACTCACTATAAAGGACACACTCTTGATGCCATCTTTAGCTCCAACACCCGGATTCATTTAAACCCCCCCACCCCTATCATCTGGTCTGATCACTTCATTCTCTCTTTCGCCATTCGCTCACCCGACCCCTTTCCCGTACTCGAATCTGAACCACCGAATCTACACAAATGCTGGAAAAAACTAATAATCGTCCCGGACCTAGCAGATGCACTCCTCCAGTCTCCACCACCTACCTGCCAACTCAATAAACAACTAACCCCTGACGCCTTTGACTCATGGCTCAACGCATCTCTGATGCGGCTCACACCCCCTTGCAAACCATCAACCTGCCGTGGCCTCTTCCCCAGATGGTTCACTCCTGAGTTGAAGACCACTAAACAACTATATAAATACCTAGAACGCAAATGGCAGAAAGACAAAACCAAGGAGAGCAGGGCCACCTTGGCCTGACACCTCTATCAGTACAAGGCTGAAATTCGGAAAGCAAAAAAAGCCCACTACAACTCCCAAATCCTAAACTGCAAAGACCCAATCAAAGAACTCCACAAAATCATCTCTGAATTCACCAAACCGGTCTGCAACACGACCGTCCCGACCCCCTCACAATCACTGTGCGACTCACTCTCCTTCCACTTTTACACCACGGCTCTCGAAAGAACAAATACTCTAGCCACCAAACTGGCTCTCTTACATCCACAAGGCAATACTCCCCCCATATCGGCCAGCCCACCAGCTGCGACCACTACGCAACCAACGTTCGAATCATTTAGTCCAATATCACCAGAGCAATTTCTCAAACTTCTATCTGCCCGCAAACCATCTGGCTCTCCGCTGGACCCTTGCGCACAACCGTCAAAGAAATGTTCGCTTCCACCTGCACAGGAGAACACGCAAGATCCATCATAAATGCCTCCCTTTCCTCTGGTATCTTTCCCGACGCATTCAAAACGGTTCATGTCAAACCACTAATTAAAAAACCTTCCCTCGACCATCTCGAGCCCAAAAACTACCGCCCCATCTCAAACACCAGAGTCCTTGCCAAACTCATTCACCGAACCGCCTACTCCCAAATAAATGCCTTTGTCGAAGCCAACAATCTCCCAGACCCCGCACAATCAGGTTTCAGAGCCCGTCACGGAACTGAAACCACCCTAACCTCAATCTGGGATGACCTTAAAATGATGGCAGACTCCGCGGGATGCGCTGCACTAATCCTTCTTGACCTATCTGCCGCCTTGACACAATCAATCACTCAATCCTCCTAGACCGCCTCAACTCCCAAGGAATTTGTGGAACTGCTCTTAAATGGATAGCTTATTTCCTCAAAGATAGGTACCAAATAACGATACTCTCCACCTATACCTCCCAAGCCCAACCAGTCGACACGGGAGTCCCACAAGGAGCATGTCTATCCGCCCTCCTGTTCAATCTCTACTTGATCACCCTCCCACCAATAATTCGTTCACACAACATCCTGTGTTACAACTACGCTGACGACACTCAACTAATTCTAAAACTAATGAACTCAAAACCCAACTCTCGACTTGACCTGACCTGGCCTCCTGCCTCCTCGACATAGAACTCTGGATGACCCAAAGCCACCTCTTGTTAAATCCCTCCAAACGGAAATCATGGTGTGTGGCAACTCCAAACTTCTTCCGCACCCACTACCCTGGCCATCCGCCATGGGCAACTCGCCGACCCCCTGCAACCCAGTGACAAATCTTGGATGCACCCTTGACTCTGACCTAACACTCTCGCGCCAAGTCAACAACATCACAAAGTCCTGCCACTACCACCTTAAAACCCTTAGGCGCATCTTTCCATATCTCTCCTTTCCCAGCAGACTCTGCGGTCCAATCAATCGTTATATCAAGACTGGACTACGCAAACCCCCTATACCTCGGAGTCCATGCGTACCAACTGAATAAACTTCAAAGGGCACAAAACGCAGCAGCCAAAATGCTACTTGCGCTCGGCCCAAGAGACCACATCTCCCCAGCCCTTAAAATGCTGCACTGGCTTCCAGTAGCCCGAAGGGTGACTTTCAAAACCTTATGCATCTCCCATCGAGCACTGCATAAAAACGGACCTCATTATCTTCAAGACAAGCTAAAACCCTATCACCCCCCACGCACCCTAAGATCAAGCTCAGCCGGCCTCCTAGTCATACCTAATACAAACTCAGTCAGGTTAGGCAGATCATCATTCTCAGCCTTGGCCCCCACGCTGTCAAACTCGCTCCCACCCTACATCCGCCTAACTGAGGATTTAACGTCTTTCTGCAAACTGCTGAAAACCTGGCTCTTCCCCTAAAACCAACCAGTACCAAACTAGCCCAAACAGACTATCAGCATCTCAATGACACCAATCCAACAAACTACCTGATGCGAGAAATTGACAACTAATAACCCTGAATATAAACTAGAAGGACAAACAGAATTAAACGAGTAAAGTAGATCAAAGCAGTGAAGTGGATAATAAGAATAAATTATAGGGAAACAATAAAGAGATTTAAACTGCTGAAATGGATATAATGCATGAGGCGTGAACGAAGTGAATGGCGTGGATGAAATAGTTAGAATGGATGAAGCGTGTGGAACAGATGAATGCGCTGAGTGGAAGAATGCATGAGTGGAAGAACAGATGACTATATAGATCGAATGAGTGTGTAAATCAAATGAGTATGTAGATCGGATGAGGGTATAGAATGGATGAACATGTTAAGCGGATGAGTGTGCAGAGCGGTTGGATGTGTAGAGGGGACGAGCATGTAGAGCGGAAGAGTGCGTAAATACAGAGAAGCGAGTAGAACGCAGGAGTGCGTAGAACAGATGAATGTGCAGAACGGACGAGCGTAAACCGGATGAGTGTGTAGAGCGGGGGAGTGTGTAGCGTGGAGGAGTATGCAGAGCAGATGAGTTGAATGTGTGGAAAGCACGAGTGCATAGAACGGATGAGTGCGGGGAGCGGATGAGTGCGCAGAACAGACTACTGGGTAGAGCCGACAAGTATATAGAGCAGACAAGTGCATATGAACGAATGAGTGCATATGAAAAGAGGGGTACGTAGAGGGGGTGAGTGCGTAGAGGGGGTGAGTGCGTAGAGGGGATGGGTGCGCAGAGGGGATGGGTGCGCAGAGGGGATGGGTGCACAGAGGGGATGGGTGCGCAGAACAGGTGAATGCCTAGAGCGAATGAGTGCCTAGAGCGAATGAGTGCCTAGAGCGGAGACGAGTGCCTAGAGTGGACGAACGAGTACCTAGAGTGGAACAGACGTGTTGCATAGAGAGGATGAGTACGTAGAATGAATGAGCGCA
Organism: Ambystoma mexicanum; assembly: GCF_040938575.1. Lineage (NCBI taxonomy): Eukaryota > Metazoa > Chordata > Amphibia > Caudata > Ambystomatidae > Ambystoma > Ambystoma mexicanum. The sequence continues at coordinate 1,322,985,408 of NC_090934.1, forward strand.
GATTGCATGCAGTACTGATGAGTGTGCAGAATGGATAAGTACGTAGATCTCCTAAATGCGTAGAGCGGACAGAATGAGTGAAGTATGCAGATGGATTCTATATGGATAGAACAAATGATATATGTGAATGGAATTGAGCACAAATATGGATGGAATGGGTGCCGGACGTGGATGGAACGGGTGCCGGATGTTGATGGATCGGGTGCCGTGGGTGGATGAAACGGGTGACGTAGGTGGATGAAACAGATGAATTATGAAGATGTTATGGGTGAAATTTGTGGACGGAGTGCATAAAACAACTTAGAATACACAGAATGGTACGGGTGAAATATGGGGATGGAGTGCATAAAACAACTTAGAATACACGAAACGGATCGGAGTAAATAGAGCGGATTTGAGTGCGAGTGACGGACAGGAGTGCATGCATGAGGCTGACAGGAGTGCATGCATGGGGCAGACAGGAGTGCATGCGTGGGGCAGACAGGAGTGCATGCGTGGGGCAGACAGGAGTGCATGCGTGGGGCAGACAGGAGTGCATGCGTGAGGCAGACAGGAGTGCATGCGTGAGGCAGACAGGAGTGGGTGGACTGGAGTGCATGAGTGCGTCGAGCAGACCGGAGTGTGTGGAGCGGACTGGGGTACACAGAATTAATAAGAGTGCATAGAACGGACTGGAGCGCATAGAATTGCGTGACGTACATAGTATGGTAAGGGATGCAGGGAACATTTGAAAGAGCATATAACCCATCATATCACACCACCACGCTTACTCTCTTCTTTACACCATCACTCAACTAGAACACAGAGATACTATGACACCATTCGGTATAACTGTTCTCATACCAACATCCGCCGCAAACTCCCCATCATTCTAAGTAAACACTGCTGGTTACACACCCCCCAGCCAGGCGTTCTCCTCAGGCCTAACGCAGCCACATTCGGTCTGGATAAATCCTGCCAGAACGAACACATACTCCTGATCTCTCAACCACCACACCTACCGCTAAGAAGCAGTTATTACACGAATACCGCACCAGATGCAGACATACCCGGTGCTCACACACACCTTTGACTCTCTCTACTCTCTCTACTAACCTGAACTTCGGTTCCCAAGGGCGTTCAACCTACCAGCACCTTCAGACCATACCAATGGTATATAAGGCGCTATATAAATGCAATATAACATAACATAACAATTGTGAAAAGGTCAATTGTAACTTGAACAGTTGTAAAACAAACAATTCGTATGCAACCGTTTAATAGTAAGTGATTCGCATGATTTGATGTCAGGTGAGGGGGCTAGTCTCATATTTAGGTTAAATTTAGCCATGAGAGCTAAACGTGCTCCTCGCGAGTCGACTCTGTCAGCTCTGAGTATGGTATCATTGTCTGGGACTACGAGCATATGTATTTTTTTATTTATTCATTTGTTACACGCCCAGACCCTGGGGTATCACGGGGTGGTTACAGATATCTTAGAAAATATTGATATACATAGGCATTGGTTATACATAAAATACATAAAAACAGTATGGTATCATTGTCTGGGACTACGAGCATATGTATTTTTTTATTTTTTATTTATTCATTTGTTACACGCCCAGACCCTGGGGTATCACGGCGTGGTTACAGATATCTTAGAAAATATTGTTATACATAGGCATTGGTTATACATAAAATACATAAAAACAGTGGTATTACATAGACAATAAACACCATTACAATAATAATGATTCGGTATTGTGCTTGTATAGATTAAACATCAATTTTTTCAATAGTTTTTTGAACAAGGAGAAGGAGATCTCTTTTTTGATGTGGATCGTGAGGGAGTTCCAATGTCTAGGGGCTAGGACGTAGAAACTGCTGCCCCCTGCATTTCTGTTGTTTAGCGGGGTGTCACTAAACTTTGACTGTCGTTAGATTTTATGGATCTCACGTTTTCTTTTTTTTTTAGAACATTATTCAGGTAGAGTGGTGCTTTGTTAGTGATTCCTGGCCTTGGATATATGCTCCTGTTTTTTATCCCTAGTGCTGCTCTTATGGCTTTCATTTGCCAAAGTTGCAGTTTACTAAGGTTGGTGATGGAAATCCCTGCCAGTAGTATATTACAGTAGTCCAGTCTGGATAATATCAGCGCTCTGGTGAGAGTTGGTCGGGGTCAAAATTGGTGACTTAACGCCAGGAGTTTTGATGTATATGCTGTAGAGGATGCAAGCGTACTGATGTGTTTGGTCATCGTAAGGATGGCATCTAAGTATACCCCTAGCGTTTTCACTTGTTTGAGGGCGGGGATCAGGGTGACGTCAATATTTATATAGGAGTAGTCCGAGTGGAGGGCCGCTAATTTGTTTGGGGATCCAACGATGAGGACTTCTGTCTTTTCATTGTTGAGACAAAGGCTATTTAGCGCCATCCAATTTTGTATGATAGAATACATTTTGTTGATGGTCTGGGAGTCTTGGTGATAATCACCTGTAATGGAAATGAGGATCTGTGTGTCATCTGCAAAGTTGGTATAGATGACACCCATATTGTCTAGGGCGGAGAAGAGGAGTTTGGTGTTGGCGTTATATAAAGTGGGTGAAAGGCATGAGCCCTGGGGAACTCCTATGGGTACTGGTATAGGGTCAGCAGCTTCCTTGCCTATGGCCACTCTAGAGTTACGTTCAGCAAGGAAGGATTTGGCACACTTGGTGGCATCAATTGTGAAGTTGAAGTCATTGGTTAGGGAGGTGCATAATTTATCGTGGTCAAAAGCTGTGGATAGATCTAACAGCAATAGAATACAGAGTTCCCTTGAATCTCTGATGGTGTCCATGTGTTTTTTTAAGTCTAGAAGGGCTGTTTCAGTGCTGTGGTTAGGCCTAAGGCCTGATTGTCTAGTTTCTAGAAGTTTATTTTGTTCGAGATGGGCTTGAATTTGCGTATAGGCTATTTTGTCTATGAGTTTCATAGAGTTTTGTTGTTATTGGGCGATAGTTCGTGGGTACCGTGGGGTTGAGTGAAGGTTTTTTTAAGAGTGAGGTAAACCTGGCTTCTTTAATACTTGCTGGAACTATATTTGTATTGAAGGAGGCATTGACAAAATGAGTGATGGTAGGGGTAAAATAGGGCGCACACTCTTTCACTAATTTAGCTGGGACACTATCTCCTTTGCAATTTGAAGCTTTCAATTTAGATAAGGTGTTGAGCAGCAAGTCCTGCGGGACTGGAGCAAAGTAGAATGGGGTACTGGTCTTTTCAGAGGAATTGATGAGTGGAGGGACCGGTGTATTTTTTTCTGCTACTGCTTGTCTTTTAGTGGAGATTTTGGCTGATAGTGCGTTTTGGATGGTGATACACCATTCTTTACTGACGTTTGTGGGGGTTGATGTGGGAATAGGGTTTTCTAATTCCTAAGGATGGCAAAAACCTCTTTGGAGTCTGAGGCGGCATTGCTAATGCGTATATTGTAGGCGTTGGCTTTGTGTGAGATCATGGCTGTTTTGTACGTTTTGTTGACATTCTTAAAGGCTTTGGCAGAGTCAGGGGTAGGGTGTTTGGTGTAAGCATGTTCCAGGGATTGTTTGGCTCTTCTCAGTGATGTTAGTTCTTTGTCAAACCAGAATTGTTTTTTTTTGTCAGTTTGACGTGTTTTAGATGAGATGGGCGCTACTTCATCAATGGTGAGTGCGAGGCATTTGTGGTAGTAGTCAGCGATGATACTAGGGTCATTACTGTTGACTGGTTTGGTTTCAAGAAGTTTGTTAAGAGTCGGTGCGAATTTGTCTACCGTGAGTTTGCAGGAGTTTCTGGATTCAATGGTGTCCGTAGTTTTAGTAGGAGGAGGAGGTTCATCACTAAGAAGAGTGAAGTTAATGCAGTGGTGGTCTGTCCAACTAAGGGGGTTAATTGCGTCTATGGTAAGATTGGTGTAAATTGATAAGATCCAGTCCAAAATTCTACCTTTGACATGTGTTGGAGCATTCACTTGCTGGGTAAAATTCATGTACTTGAGTGCTGAGTGTAGATTGGCAGCTTTGGGGTCTAGGTCATCATTAAACCATAGATTGAAGTCTCCAAGAATGATACAATTTGAATTGGGTTTGATAAGGGGTGTGAGAAGTAATGGGATGTCAGTTTCAGGGTGGCTAGTAGTGCTGGGCGTTCTGTACCACTATAATGTTAATTGTGGTTTTCTCATTCATGGCAAGTTTAGCAAGCAGAAGTTCATAGCCTAGTATGTCTTCAATTGGGCTAGATCTAAGTTGTATATTGTTTCTCGCTATATTGGCTACACCACCTCCTGTGGTGCAAGTTCTATCGGCTCTGAAGATATTATCATTGGGTAGTATGGCCAGTGAAAGTAGGGGTCCTGAGGCTTGGTGGAGCCAGGATTCTGAGATCATCAATAGGTCTAGGTTATGTTCCGTGATTAGGTCGTGAATTTCAATGGCATGGGCTCCTAAGGAGCGAGCGTTAATGAGGGCACTTTTGAACGTGGACATAGGCTTGGGTTTGACTATAGAGACTGTGTCGGGTTGTAATGGTTGAGGGGTCTTGGGGATTTTGGTGGTAGTTGGTATAGTAAGAGGCCTGTGTGTCTTTCTTGCCTGAACCTGAAATTATTGGGGTTGGACATTTGTGGTGTTCTATGTGTAGTGGTAGGGTGCATGTAGATAGGTTGGGTGCGTGATCTAAGGCTCAATATTCTATCCATACCAATACTAGGGTATGATTTTATTAGTGCTGAGGCCTCAGAGGTTTTATGGGTGGGAGTAAGCCCTCTAGCGGTGGTGTTAGTGGTCAGGTTGGAGTTGTGTGTGAGGTTGGTGAGAGTAGTAAATGGTTGCGTGGATGGGAGGAAGGGAGTAGGATAGGGTATGGGAAAGTGTCTGGGCCATGCCGGCCTGGCTAGTCCATTTCTGAAAGCTAGAAAGTGGTTGCCTGAGCAGGGGGTATTGCTTGGAATGAGGCAATATGGCAACATGATGATGAATAGCCAACCTGGCATGGTTGGAAGATGGGCAAATGTGGCTAGACGTATGAGGCGTGGTGGCTCACTGGACATTGGGATCACAAGGGCTAGATGTGGAGGTACAGTAAATAATGCACACTAAGATCACAATAATGACAAAATAGGCTGAATGCATTTAAGTCACGGTTGACTAGATGCACTGGACTCACAGTAGCCTAAATGCTCTAAAATCACAGTAGGCTAAATGCTCTAAAATCACAGTAGGCTAATGCACTAATCATCACAGCAGGCTGGATGCATTTAAATCACGGTTGACTAGATGCACTGGGATCACAGTAAGCTGAATGCTCTAAAATCACAGTAGGTCAGATACACTAAAGTCACGGTAGGCTAAATGTGCTAACATCACAGTAGGCTAAATTCATTTAAGTGACGGTTGGCTAAATGCACTAACATCACAGTAGGATGGATGCACTAAATTCATGGTAGGCTAAGTGCACTAACCCTATGTAGGCACAGTAGGCAGTGGCCTGCGCTAAACAAGTACATTTTAGCACCCACATGAGGCGGGCAAATATAGGCGTTAATTAACAGGCTAGTACCACAGGCAGTGGTAGGCAGTATAATGCTTGGTCAATAACATATTGCAAGTGCGCACCACGCAAGGTCTAAGCATGCGTACATAGGCTGGGATGCGTACTCCAGAGCGGCTAAGGCAACATATGGTGCAAATAGAAGGAGTATGATCAACGAGCTACACTTGTAAAGTGGACAGGCATGTGCTAAATGAATGGGGTAGACAGATACCGGAGACAAACATGTGGGAGGCAATGGAGTGGCAGCTGCGTGGGACAGACACAGTGATCACGATTGTCCAAGCACACAGGGGTACAGGTGTACAGGTGTTGGGGAGGGTAATTAACTCTCTTTTTGGATACATGAGCGTCGGGCACATCACATGGGCAAGATGTAGAGAATCCAGCAAACATACTATGCAAACAATTTATATGGAACAGTGAAAAGTTATGCGCACCAGTGTTTTAAGTGAGCAGATCTGCATTGCATGGAGTAGACGTGATCGGAATCAGACAGACAATAAACAATAGTGGGTGCCGGCATTACAATTTGCACAGTGGGGGGACAGTACAAGCAAGTGCATGTGTTATTACATGTAAAGTCTGAGATGCAGACATAGAGGCAGGGCCTGCGGCTGCATGTAGCCAGGACTCTGTTATGGCAAGAAAGTCATAATCTTCAGCCTGGATTAAGTCGGCTACCTTGATAGCTTGTGCCACTAGGGATCGGCGTTGATTAAGGCGCCCTTTAGGTCTGGAGCGTTGCTGATGGGCCGAGGGTTCAATGGCTTGCCCCTACTTAATTTTGTAGTTAGAGACAAGGTAGAGGTACTGTGTTCACTTTGAGGTTGTTTATTATGTACGAGACCCTCAATCTTTGGTGATGGTACGGTATTTGGGGTAATGATTTTATTCTTAGCATTATGTTTGTACGGTGGGCCTTCTTTCATAGGGTGTATGTTAATCAAGGCTTTGACCGGAGGTTCGTAAAGTCTAGACAATCTGGAGCAGAGTCTGGAGTTTCTTAGTGGTAAATGACATGGAAGGTTGGTTATGGACAGGCACTGGGTGGGTAGTTGTTGGGCTAGGTTCGCGGAACAGTAATGGTCGGTTTGGGATTTAACTTCTGTTGTGGAGGTGAAAATATTACCTCTTAAGGGTACCATGGTGATTACCAGAGGATGGTGGGATGAAAATGTCTTAGTATAACCAACAATACTTGACAATTGGCCTAAAGCCAATAGGGCACACAAAAGGTAGGATTGTATGGCAATGATGGCATAGATGGTGCACTTCAGGTAGACTTCGATATGGTATTACTAAGGCAATGATTTAGAGCTATGCCAGAACATAGAATCATGTCAGTGGTTTTTTACCATGAGGTGAGTACAATAGAGTCTACAAAATTACGGATATTCACAGACGTAAATGGTAGATATATAATGCATTCCACAAACTAGTAAATATGTAAAGTCAGGTTGAGGCAAATAGGAATAAAAAAGCAGCAGTGGATATAATGGTCCTAGCAGGTTGCTTAGATGGACATGTGTTTGTCTGCCCTCAGATCGTGACTAGAGCGATACTGAGGTAAATATGGTACAAATCCTGCTGGCAATCCTACTTATTAATGTCGGGCACTATCCCAAACGCTGTAGTACGAGTATGCATTAGTAGTCGATGTAGACCTTGAGTAGGAAAAAGCAAGGGCATGACAAATGAAAATACCGGTCAACACAGACAGTGGTTATTGGATCAATAGACAATCTAAGTACATTTGTATATTGGCTAAAATCCAAACATGCTAGGCGTGCATAGAATGCTAGCTACGGAAATGCGGCCATTAATACGGTTAGGCAATGTCCTAGAGGAGGCTAAGCACCGTCAAAGACATTCAGCAAAAGGGCTTTGCATTAATAACCATTCCGCATGTATGGCGCAAGCGATGTGGCAGGAGTGCGCTCAGTCGTGAACTACGGCAGAGGTAGACTGGACGATTGCAGGCATATACAGTGGGGGTGTTGTGTTCCAAAAATACATTTGTGGAGGCCAATCAGGGATAGACAGATCAAACATGGAGCAAAGGTAAAGATACAATAGCGTGGCTGAAATGCCAGTTGACCTTAGAGGAACGAGGCGTGACTCAAGCAACGACGCGAGGATCGGGACAAGGAGACTCAAATAGGGTAATGTACAGCGTCTGTCCTGCAGGTGCGGAAGTCAGTATAGTCTAAGAGTCCGGCAGGAGGTTGCCTGACGCAAAGTGTTAGATGAGATGAGAGCGTAATAACATTAGAGGCAGGAGGCGCACATTGGCGAACAGAGGCGAACAGGGGCAGCTTTGGGGTCTAGGTCATCATTAAACCATAGATTGAAGTCTCCAAGAATGATACAATTTGAATTGGGTTTGATAAGGGGTGTGAGAAGTAATGGGATGTCAGTTTCAGGGTGGCTAGTAGTGCTGGGCGTTCTGTACCACTATAATGTTAATTGTGGTTTTCTCATTCATGGCAAGTTTAGCAAGCAGAAGTTCATAGCCTAGGTAAACAGAGCCACGTTTTGGCGGTGCGTCGCGCCTGACATTTTGGATTCATCAGGTAGGCACAAAAAATGGACGCAGGCACTGGAAGTGGCTAGCAGGCTTCAGTGGGTGAATGGGGAGATTTTTTTAAAATTTAATTTGGTACTCTCATACATTTGGTTCCCTCCACCCTCTCTACACCATGCACTGTAGTTCAATGGTTGCACCTCAAGACACGGGAAACGGTCACCAGGGACTATACAATGTATGAAAATGAAGATGTGTAACTATCATCAAGGTTGGTGTAGTCCACCTCGGGATTCTGAGTGGCATCACATACCTTGTATAGACAATGGGGGCAAATCGTGAGTTGTGTGTGAAGTCACTGGGAACTCTGTAGTGGAATACAGCCAGTTATCGAAAGATAATCATCTATAATTGTATGTACATTACCCATCCCGCCTAGCCCCGTGGCCGTTTTCAATCCCTTCGTGGGCCACCTTTGCAGGTGGAGCAGGTGGCGGTGTGAGGGACTATATTCAACAAAAAGAATGCTAAGTGCCGTTTACCATCAGCAACCAAAAAAGTAAAGAATAATAACTGGCAGAGAAAACAAATGCTGTCTTCCCCGAAGTGGCGTCATAGAAGCTGATTATGAATGCCATATTCCTCTGCCATGACGTCAAAGTAGGAGGATACAGCATCGAAAAAGGGAAATAGTTGCAACCTGTTGCAGATAGCTACTCAGCTACAATTCTATAATAGTTGCGCCATGCCACCACTAAATAGAACAGAATGAAAACCGAGGCTTCAGAAAACATAATGGGAAAAACACTGACATTTTACATTGAACAGTTCATACGAGAGAAATCTTGGAACTCTCATAAATGCCTAGTGCATGATCATCCTGCATGCAGCTCTGCGGGCCGCCGCCCCATGAGCACACCACATGACCCTCAACCCCAGACACCATAAACCAGGACACTGCAGGTATGAAACACAGCCACATACATCTTGCACCCAGGGGACTGAGCCTCAAGGATCAAGTCAATATGCCCAGGTAAACCCACAACCACCACACACTCATATCTCAGGAACAAAAGAGATAGAGAATAGAGAAATGTGGTCCTTGGCGCGCGCACACACACACACACACACACACACACACACAAAATATGAAAACTATTTGCGAATGCATCAAAAATAACCTCCTTCTTCAATTGTGTGACAAATCATGCCAAAAATATAATTAATAATCAACATGGAGTGGTAATTAGGAAAACAAAATGAGCTGCATGGCTCATTTCGTGACAGCACTCTATGGGAAATCTGCTCCACGCTTCCGGCCCTTGCAGCCTGCAGCCCCAGCTGTCCATAGTGGATTTCAGTCAAGTGAGTACTGCCAGTCGTTTGATATGTTCTGAGTGAAGGGGGCTGGTAGGAGTGTGTTTCCTTATCTTTGCAGCATGGTAGTTCAGAACTTTCAGAACTCGGTCAGATAGGATGTGTTCATGGGACAGCGCAACTTCAAAAAATCAATCCTTGCCTTGATAGGCCGCTTTTCAATCCTGAATTATGGTTGTGCTCGCAAGAACCACCTCTCCGCCCCCAAATGAATTAGCCTCACTGTGGTACTTTGTACAACTGAGAATAGGTGTAAATGTTGGGGTAGCAAAGCATCAGTATGATGGTGTCAGTAATCAAGGTTACAATTCACCAGAGCTCCAACAACAATCTCTGGTAATCCACCGAAAAATGATATGAAACCTGTGCATGTGGAAAAGCATACATTTTACATTAGCGGGCCAAGTCACTATCCCATTAGCATCCCATGTTTTAGCTTCCCTTTTTAAGATTAACTGTCAATATTATGGTGAGTTGGAAAAAAGCAAGACAAGAAACTACTTGCATTGAAATTATAGAATAGGCATTTCAGCTACACATTAACATTTACACAGTACCACCGTAGAGAAGGGGCAAAGTACCCTCAACGCAACCACTTCGCCCATATTGCCTATATGTTGGGAGCCAGAGTGTGAGACATGGGCGGTACCACTAAGAATACCGATATCAAAGAGAATCCTGGAAGCAAGGTTTCCATTGAGAAAACCATACCTGCATATGAGAAAATATGATAGCCATTTGAATTAAATCCCGGAAGAAGCATAGCAAATGAATGCTCACGACGAATGGTGACGTCATATAGAGTCGAGCTGATGTACATAGAAGAGATGGAGAGACAAGAGAATGCAGATATTCTATAAGGCATCAAGAAAGTATTAAGGATAAGTGACATCTTGGGACCAAGGTGATAAAGCTTATGCCACAGAAATGATGAAGATATAAAGCTGTTTTCCACGTGTACAGATGCAGAGAAACGCAAGCAGATGAAGTATTCTTGAGGCTAGCTTTATAGTGAATAGATTGCGGCATGCGCCAATATATACATATATGCATAAAGAGCTGGACTGAAAAAAGAAGGCCTCATTTTTAGTGTGTCGTAGTAAGAAAACAAATGAATTAAAAGTGAACCTTAGAAAGGCGAGGTTGGATGAGCCATAAAGCCAAGCAAAGAAGTCAAGGTCTAATCTGGCTGGGGTGAGCTGACATTGGATACAAAATTGTGTGAAAGAGCAAGCTCCTTTTCAGGAGGCATGAACAAAACAAGGACAACATCAGAGGTCTGTTAGAAAATAGTATTTTAATACACTAAAGGCTTGAAATCATGGTCTACAGTCCAGTGGCAGACTTAACGGTCGGCAGACAGACATGGCGAGCGGGCCCCTGTGCCCTGCCCCACCCCTTCCCTTCCCAGTCTCTCTCTGAGACACACGTTGCAGTCAGACCCAAATTTCAGCAGATGGTCACAGCGCACTGTAATGGAGGCAATGAATCTATTAATGGGCTTTAAACGACTGCCGGGCAGTGCACAATGCCCACTATTACTCTGTGTTAATCACTTCCCAGTTGTTCTCTGCAGCTTGGTCCGGGGTGCTCTGACTGGGCAATTTACTTCTCGCCGTATCCCCTCTCCAGAAGCGCACGCTCCTCTGCTCTAGCAAGTGTTAAATGTATTATAGTTAGGAAATAATGCAGATTTAAGCAGACCTGAATTCTGATTTTGTTGTAATATTAGTTCAGGGCTGGATGTCTGCGCTCGGACTTTAAAAATCACAATTTAAATAAAATGAATCATGTGTCCCTAAAGTTCATCTTTGTGCAACTCTGCCCATTTTGGGGCCCCGCCTCCAGGACCCGCCCACTTGGGGACCCTCTGTAATATTTGCCCACGGGGCCCTTTGCCTTAAATCTGCCACTGCTACAGTCATGTGGACAGATGAAGTTGGGCGAACAGGCCTATCACACCTACGCATGAGGGCAGAGCGTGCCTTCACTCCACTGAATTCTCCAGAGCCAAGAACACTGCCAAGGACAAGTTAAAAGACTTAATTACCAGCAAACCACTGAGGTGATGATAGATGGATATGGTAATTGGTGGGAAGCTCTGTTTTAGATGAGCTCACCAGCACCTGGAGGTCCAATCTGCATGCTGCTAGACGTAGGTGGAAAAGTACTGACGAAGGTTAGAGTGCCAACCAATTGTAGGGGACCACGTAATTAAGGGTCCTATAGTGTATGTAACCAATGGGATGTTGTATATTTAGTGACGTTCACAGTGGCCATTTTGAAGGGAGGGCTTAGTTGCCCCACCTGATGTTAAGAAACCAATTACTTTCATTCACTGTCCCATACTAGTATAGAACATACACTTAGATATTCCCTTAGACCCAATCACTTTCTTCAATAGGTTTTTGTAGTTTGCCATGTAGGATGATGTTAGTAATACATAGGTTAATGTCATCAATGATGATTCTTTGCTATATAAGATTGCTTTTTTTGTAATGCATTGAGAGAATTTGCGCTGAGACATCCGTTCCTGTCCTTTGTACTCCCTGTTTTAGAAAACTGATATTAAAACAGTTATCCTTTTTGTCAACTACCTGAGTCGTTTCGATTATTGAAATATGAGTAAGGTCTGCATCCCCATCCATATCCAGGGTATTGGTACACATCTTAAAGGGCTGGAGATCACCCAGTTCATGTGGTAGTGGAGAGGATGGTTTAAAATAAATCCATCAAGATAAGTAAGCTCTGGGGTCATGACAATATCGCACGACCTCTGCCATTCGGCTGAAAGGATGTGAAGCTCTCTGTAGATAACGGTGTTAGTTAAAAACCTTATGCTTGCAAGCTAGGGTGTGACGGGTCCCCGGTTTCCACGTAATCCCCTCCTGGCGTCTACAGGAAGCTGAACGAACGAAAAGTTGAAGAGGCGATAACGAGGCGGAAGAACCCGAGAGTCGGAAGTTGAACATACAAATGGTGAGTAGAACTGAGTGAGGTGGCAAAACTGTGTATGTGTATGGGTAGTGAATTGAGAAAGTGATTGAAGGGAAAACGAGTAACAGAGGGATGCTGGGGTAAAGCAACTTCAGAATAATGAGTGTTAAATATTGAGTAAATTAACTTGAGGAGAGGCCAAGCAATTAAGATTTATCGTGTGGAGAGTCCACAATAAAGAGTACGCCTAGATACCTGCGTTTTAAAGAACGTAACAGAAGGAACAGCACCTAAATTCCCTTAGTGGATGATGTAGGAGACGAACCCAGTTAAAGACAGGTTTAACGAGGGCTGTTCAAACTCTGTAGGATTATTTTTAGAGGCAGGAGAAGTCTTAAGGAAAAAGTCTAAGATATATGTGGCCGGCCGAGTATGTTTGTCCATCTGTTTTGTTTTATGTGATTGTGATGACGAAATAACAGACAAGATTAATAAACGTAAAGAGGAGAAATACGAGAGTTAAAGGATTAGGCATGTATTTTAGTGAACTAGATATTTTTAGCAGATTAAAGTAAAAAACGTGATATAAAGGGTTTGGAGCCTGCGACAATTGGTGCACGCTCATACTGTTTTGTGTTTCTTGAAAAGTATTATTAAAATTTGCAAAGAGTAAAACGGTAAGTATTGACAGTCAAAGAGTGATGTGTCAAAATGGAGGATATTACTCCGCTAATACACCTTTGCAAACAGCTGCCGAAACACACACCTAAGCTTAGACAGTACAGTGTAGAATGGGTTAAAGGAACCGCAGACAAAATGTTCATGCCATGGCCACAAGGGGGATCACTATCGAAGGTAGTGCTGCAGCATATGACAACATATTTGCATGCTGCATATACGTGGAAAAAGTTAGATAAGCAAGTGGCGGGCTTAGAGCTCTGGTAAATGTACCAGGAGGAGAGAGAAGACACACCGCCTGTAGATTGGATACTTAATGTATGCAAAGAGGGGGGGTGAAGAGCTTTCTGATCCACCCGCCGTGCCTGAAATAGACGGCGAGAGTAAGGAAGATGATAGGCTGTACCCATTGAGGGAGTTCAAGGCAGCGGCAGGGTATAGTAACCCGGCATATGAGTCGCCTGAGCAAAGCAGCGACGAGGACCCATAGAAAAATACTGACAGACATGTCAACTCTAAGATCCACAAGGACCAGGAGAGACGTGATAAAGAGATAAGTGATCGACCAAGTACATATTTAGATATAGGACGAGAAATAAAGAGATGGAAAGGAGAAAAAGATAAGGCTGATGAGTTAGCACTTATACAGAACGAATGGATGAGTGGTCACATTTTGCTCAAACTCGATGATAAAGGCATTGAGGACGTAAGGCAAAGGGAAAATCAAAACGAGCAGGACAAGAAAGACTAAGAGAGCGAAGAAAGATTGAAAGACAATGCGGCAAAAACAAAGGATAGACGGAGACAGGAACAGTTGTATCAAGAGGAGCATTGAAGAAACAGGAAAGAGCAGAGGAACAAAGAAAATATGACAATAAAAAGAGAGGAATTGAAGAGGGGGAAAGACTAGAAAGGAAAAGAATGAAAGAAGAGGAACAGAAATTGGGGGGCGCTGTTGAGCAGCCAAGGAACATGGCTGCTTAGCTAAGGAGCTCTGTTCCCCATCGGAACACTGAGCAAGACAGTGGAGGCTCTGTTACACTGATTGAGCTGGAAAAACTGCTAGAGGTGGATGAAAGACCTGGGCGGGCATGGACGAAGCCCCAAAGCCTGACTTGCCCTGAATGCCTTGATATCCCTGCCGGCTTGTAAAGACTGAGGGCGGGGTTCCTGTACTTTTGCTCTCTATATGGTAGAGGAGAGGCACAGAGGACCCCAGTCAAGATTCTCTATTGTGGTAGCAATGGACAAGCAATCAAGGCCTAGCTTCTCAGGAGGTGATGCAGGCTGGTTCTTAAGTACAGTGTAGTCCACAAGCACCCACAAAGGAATGTCTGCACACTGTATTAGTTAAAACACAGTCTTTATATAATTAATATTCAAGGTTATGTACAATATCACAATAACTCACTTTGTCCTCGCTATAATGGCAAATATACAGTTCTACGTGGTACCACAATTACTATTAGATCTCTTTAAAGTGTGTCAACTGTACGGTTAAATGGCACACAAATCAATAAGAGGAAAGCAGTTGGTTAGAACAAGTGGCAGAATACTGGCCCCGATACCTAGACACAGTTCTGTGTGGAGATCCCCCCACCTGGGCAACCTGTAGAATAAAGATATATCACAAGCCCAGTCCATATATTGTTCAAAACAGACTTTCCAATAGTTCTGCAACCCCAAAGTACCTGGCGTTGTAGCGTTCCTCGTCGGGGAATCGACGGCCCTTCTTGAGTGCCCTCATTTTAAGGCAGGAGTCACAGGTCGTCGAACGTCCTAAGGAGAACAGGGTGAACTACGTCAGTGAAGTGGCAGCTTCTTTCCTAGCGGTGCTCGTGGACAGGGAAGTGTAAACGTCCTGCAAGGAAGAGGCATGCGGGGCAACTCGGTGTCGAAAGTTCAGGATTGCAACCAGTTTGAACAACTGTGGCCCAGCAAGGGAGTCAAGTCGTCGGCGTCTCTGTGGCCTTGCGTGGTGGGAAACCCACCGGCGGATGCTCCTCGGCTCGTCAACGGCCTGGCCTTCCCCGGCGGGATAAGGCGCGCGGCGGTGCGGACGAGTGTGTCCGTGAATCGAAAGTTCTTAGGCAACGGGAGCACGGCAGCTCCAGTCGGCGATGGCGGTCGTCGACAGTGGCAGGCAACAGTCCCGGTGCTTCTCTTTGGGATTCCGTGGCAGTCCCCGTCTCCGGTCGGCAGCCTGTCGTAGGTCTGTCTACCAGGGAGCTTTGGCAAAGATCAGCTGGTGCACGATGGTCCCTCGTAGCTCGGGAAGAGGGCGCCTTACCAGGTCCTCTCTGGGTCAGTCCTTGGAGACACAGCAGCTTTCATATTGATGAAGACGGGCAACAGCAATTCTTCTCTTCCAGCAGGGCTTAAAGGTCAAGCTTCAGTTTCACTCCAGTTACTCTTCGTAGTTTGGACTTCAGCTCCTGAACACAAATTCTAGCAGTGAGAGGCCCCCAGATATACTAGTTGATCTCCCATTCATTCTGCTGGGTCACACTCAGGCAACCAATCGGTCAGAAGGGCATTCATGCAGGCAGGCAGCCAATCAGGTGCATAGTGCATTCAGGCCATTCACTTCTCTCCAGACACTCACAACAAGTTATGTGTATTGGGACAATTACCCAGCCATTCAACACTCCAAACTGCATTCATACCAGTTTCGGGCAGGGCTGTCTCAGTCATTGTGTCAAACACCAGATACTAGACATCCACAACACTGAATGCGTATTGGTCACACACTCCATTCACCCAGGTCCCACCCACACGGTGTATCCACAACATACAGTCCCTGGGAAGGCTACAGCCATTCTGGCCTGGACTTCACAACAACACCATATATGGAACTTCCACCCAACAGCCGGTCAGGGTTAAGGGACAGAGTTAGTGCTTCCCAGGACTTTGGGAAAACAAGGTAACAGGCAATAGAAAGCAAGAGGCCACAAGGGCCATCTTGTTTCCTATCAGGAATCAACTGATTCCAATGGCAGGGCCTGGGTATCCCAAAATGGAGGATACTCAGAGCACGTGTCAAATTCAGCATGGAGCTGCCACCAGCCGATACCCTGCTCTGTGGGCCATGCACAGGTGCCAAAAAACATACACTAGGGGCACAGGGTTGTACCCCCCACCCATGGGTGCCATAAGGGTATCCCATGGGTCTGCACACCAAACCAAAAGAGAGAGCTGCACCGCCAGGAGTCCCACATGAACTCCTGCGCAGAAAACACAACAGAATACACGATAAAAAGCAGTAAAGGACAGGGATACGGAGGGCCTGTCCCTCCGCTGTATTTCCAGCATCACAGACGCCACCCCCCAGACTGAGGTTAGGGTGCCTAATCTCCCACGAGATAGACACCCTCATCCAGACGGTCAACATACCTTCTGGAAAGGCCATCTGCATTATCGTGACTCTTCCCTGGTCTATGCTCTATGGTGAAGTCTAGCCCTTGCAGGCTAATGGCCCACCTCAGAAGTTTGGGGTTCTCACCCTTCATCTGAATAAGCAACTTCAGGGGCTTATGATCCGTTTGGACCTTGGCGGTAGACCCTGTAAGGTAGGGCTTAAAACGCCTAAGGCTCCAAACTTTGCTAAACATTCCTTTTCAACAGTAGCCCACCTAAGTTCTTTACCCTTGAGTTGTCTACTGATGAATGTGATAGGATGTTCCCTCCCTTTGTCATTTAACTGGGACAAGACAACTCCAATTCCAGTGTTACAGGCGTCAGTTTGAACAATAAAGGGCTTGCTGTAATCGGGCGCACACAACACAGGTGCCCTACACAGACTTTCTTTCAAGCCATCAAAGGCCCTTTGACAGTCTTCAGTCCAATTAACCATCCTCAGCTGTTTGGGTGAAGTCAGTGCTGTGAGGGGTGCAGCTATGGTTCCATAGTCTGCCATGAAATTGCGATAATACCCAGTGAGACCCAAAAAGGCTCTCACCTGGGCTTGAGTAGTGGGAGTCTCCCAGTCCTGTACATCCTGTACTTTATTGAGAAGAGGTTGGGTTTGACCCCCTCCTACCTCATGAACAAGATATGTGACTTTACCCTGAGCTATCTGGCACTTGGTGGCCTTGATAGTGAAGTTAGCCCTTTTCAAGGCCTGCAACACCTTATCCAGATGTGTCAAATGCTCTTCCCAGGTGGAACTGTAGACAGCATTGTCGTCTAAGTAAGCCACACAAAAGACCTCCAACCCACTGAGCGCATGATTGACCAATCTCTGGAAGGTGGCAGGGGCATTCTTCAACCCAAAAGACATGACCCTAAACTGTTAGAGACCCTCAGGTGTTGAGAATGCCGTCTTTTCCTTTGCATGGTCTGTCAGAGCTATTTGTCAATAGCCTGAGGTAAGGTCAAAGGTGCTCACAAATTTGGCAGCACCTATGGTGTCCACAAGCTCATCAGCCCGGGGCAATCGGTGCGCGTCAGTTTTGGTGACTGCATTGACTCCTCTGTAGTCCACACAGAACCTCCAATCATTGGTACCTGCCTGGGAACTTGTCTTGGGGACAAGGACCACGGGACTGGACCAGGGACTGGTTGAGGGTTCAATAACACCCAGATCCAACATCTTGGCAACCTCAACCTTGATGTGGTTCTTAACTGTATCTGACATACTGTAGCACCTGCTTTTCAGAGACACACTGTCACCAGTGTCAATTTCGTGCCTATACCACGGTGTAAGGCCTGGAGTCAGTGAAAACACAGATGCATACTGCCGGAGCAAAGCCCTGCAGGCCCTCTGCTGCTCTGTCGTCTGATCGGGAGAGAGATGTACTCCCTCCACTGAGCCATCCTGAGGGTTGCTATTCAGCAAATCAGGAAGGGGCTCACTCTCATCCTCTTCTTGCTCTGAAGCTAACAAGAGACATGAGACTTCTGCTTGCCTGTGGAAAGGCTTGAGCCTGTTAACATGGAATACCTGAGGGGCTAGCCCCAGGACTCCCATGTCAACCAGATAATTGACTTCGCCCATCTTGGAGATGATCCTGAAGGGTCCAGTCCACTTGTTTGCCAAAGCTCTAGGCTTGGTAGGTTCCATCACAAGGATTTCCTGTCCCGGAGTCCAATCGACTTGCGAGGCTTTAAGGTCATACCAGTACTTACTCAATTCCTGGGTGGCCAAAATGTTGTGTCGAGCCTAGGAGTATAGGTACTCCACGGCCCTGAAGACGGATATGATTATCTGAAACACATTGGCAATATTTTCACCATCATTGGAGTGTGTTTGGAGATACACAAACATTTGTGATTGTTTCATGTACAGATTTCTTTGGATGTAGATTGAAAAGTGTATATGGACACACAATAGTATATTGAAGTTTATATATTTTTCATTGATTATTTATATTTTTTTCAAACTATGTATGTGATGTAAATGCTCGGTTAGCATTCAAAATTCAGTTCTAATAACACTTTTTTACATGTAACCTGGACCTGTGTCTGACATTTATTATGGACAGGACAATTTTGTTGTATTCAAATGTAAATTATCTTCATTATTGAATGCGATTGTACTAGAATATTTAGTTTCTCATCACAGAATTGCTTTTTTACAATGGTTTAGCCTACAGGCTTCAGCAATTACAATTGTAAGTTTATCGAGACACTGCGGGTCCTTACCCTCTAGGAGTGCATACAGGGGTGCTGGTTGGCAACAACCAGCTATTGGGTCGATAATAAACAAACTATAATCACAACCAAAAGACTTACCTTCTAAGTGGATTGGTCGCAGCCAGTCTGGATCAACACTTCCACGGACCAGTGAAGCAACTCGGTCCGCTCTACGTGCCCCTGCTACGATAAGCAGGACGGATAGCTCAACGTTACAAAACAACAGGTGAGCTTTCATGGGAAAATGCTTGCATGCTTCCTTTTGGCACAAGAGGGTCGAGGGAAGTCACGACACCCCCACGCCATTCTCATTAGCTCTCATCTTCTCTCAAGGGCAATACCAGCATCCAGAACAGCAGGCTCTGCAACAACTGGGAGAGGGAGGCGATCCAGAGGAGACAGGTCAAGGGAGGGCTCCAACCATGCCCCAACGCCCCCGCAGAGACCAGGTGAGCGTAACAAGGGGCTCTTCCAAAGCACCTAGCATACCCTTGAGAGTTTTATTAAATCTCTCCACCAGACCATTGGTCTGGAGATGGTAAGAGGTGGAGAACTTGTAGGTTACCCCGCACTCTTTCCAAATGGTTTTCATGTAACTAGACATGAAGTTGGATCCTATGTCAGAGACAACCTTCTTAGGGAATCCAACATGGGTGAAAATGCCCAGCAGAGCCCTGGCAACCACCTTGGCAGTAACAGTCTGAAGGGGTATAGCCTCAGGGTACCTGGTGGCATGATCAACCAAGACCAGGATGAACCGATGTCCACCTGAAGTGGGAGGGTCAAGGGGACCGACAATGTCGATGCCCACCCTCTCAAACGGTGTGCCAACCACTGGCAATGGCTGCAGTGGGGCAATGACACTGCCTCCAGTCTTGCCAGACAACTGACAAGTTGGGCAGGTCCTGCAGTGGGACTCCACTTCCACTTCCATCCCGGCCCAGTTGAAATGGGCAGAGAGCCTCTGCTTAGTCTTCTTGGTACCAAGATGACCAGCTAAGGGCACCTCATGCGTCAACTGCAGCAGGAAGGGCCTGTAAACCTGGGGTACCACCAACCTCTTGAGGGCACCAGGTTCAGGCTTAGTGGGCTCACTAACAAGGAGCTCACCCTCCCAATAGATCTGGAATGTCCTAGGCACTTCTCCTTGTGCCTGGGACAGGGCCTGTTTCCTCAGACCCTCGAGAGAGTGACACTCTCTCTGTCCCTTACAGAAAGGCTGCCCGGGAGGGTCCCCCTTCAGCCAGCAGGCATTGAATATCAGGGTGGTCCTCCGGGTTGAGAACCTCTCTCAAAGGAGAGTCTTCTGTCTCTTCTCCCACAGGAGTTGAGTTTGAGTTTTCCACTGAACCCAGCCCGTCCGGAGCATGGATCCCAATGGGTGCTGTAGGAACAGCAGGAAGAGAAGGAGCCCCCTTCACAGAGGTGGCCTTCTTGGTCTTCCGTCTTCTTGCCATAGGCCTCGCCTATGGCTCGGGTACCTGACTCACAGCCAGACCCTGTGTCACCTGTGACCTAGTGACTGCAGCAGCAGTCAGGGGGAGACCATCCGAGATCAACCTCAACTCCCCTAGATCATTACCTAACAGAATGTTAGCAGGGACCTTGTCCTGAACAAGGACAGGAAGCTTTTGTCATGACCACTGCTTCCAAAGAGTCAGGACCTACCCAACATCCTTGGAAGCAGGCTCATAACATATACTATCGGCACCAGCAAGTCCCAATAGGGACCTTTTGGACCTTGTCCTGGCAGACCATGCTGCTTACTTACCAGCAAGATGATGTTTCACTCTCTTCTGGCAGGGACTACTTTTCCTTCTGGGTGGGGCAGGCACCACTCCCTGGATCATTGATGCTGGACCCCTTCTGGAAGCAGGAACTCTTTTGCCTGGGCGAGGCTGTGGAAGAAGACACCTAAGCACTCCTATGGACTATTTAAACCACACCCGATTGGTGCAATGTGCTTCGCGTTATTCTGCATCTGCAGCAGGACGCTCACCGTGTCAGCTCCAGCGAATCTTCAGTTCCGGATCCTGTGAATACGAAAATTACCTGCTGGGAACCAATCCTCAGTCTTCAGCAGCTCCTGCAAAACAAAAGGCACAGGTTAGGCAAAGGCAAAGTTAGCGGTTCAACTTACCCGATCCATCGGCAGCATTCAAGGCGTTTTTTCTGCATTTCTCGTCCGGCATCGGGCCTGCAAAGACAAAGAACAATGGTTAGTAACGCTTAGTTACAAAACTGCTTACCTGTGTTACGCTCGCTCCAACTCTGCTCGCGCTGCATTCCGGCACCTGTAAAGACAAAAGAGACATTAAGGTGCATTCTACAGCCCTAGAGCAGCCTTTCTACTTACGTGCCTTCGTATTCACCATCTTCTTGTTACGCTCTCTGCCATGAACCTGGGGGGAGCATCTTCTTCGGCACCGACAGTATCTGAAAGGGAAAAGACATAGACATTAAGGAGATAAGACATTTGAAGAGAGCAATCTAAAGGGGAACTTTAATACTTACAAGTCACGCTCGTGCAGCACACGGCGGCATCGCTCTCAACTTACCCTCTGCAATTAAGAGGCTGAACTCATTTCCAGTGAAGTAACTGGACCCAGCGCCCCTGCACGAGACGCAGGATGGAGAGCCCAGCATTCACCTATTTAAGACACCTCACCCTTCAGGTCAAACTTTCGGTGAGAAAGGGGCCAAATCCCGGAGCCAAACGAATCCTACGCCTAACGTTGAAGACGGTTTCACCGCCCAGTCAAGACCCGCGCCTCTGAGGGAACCAGGTGAGCGTTACAGCTTTGCTGTCTTGTCTCCAATCATGAGTGTAACTAAGGCTACAGGCGATAATTTAAGAGGCCCTCCAGCTAACCTGGTGGTTCTCAGAAGAGCACCTACATAGTCCTCTGGTTTGAGCAGGATCCTGTCCACCACTGTCATGCTTGCCCCAGTGTCTCTCAAACCAGTAGAAAGCTGGCCATTCAAGAGGACACTTCTCAAAAACCTACGGGTGTTCTGTGGGATAGTCACCAGTACTTCTGCATACTGGTCCGAGGCCCCAAGGGACACTAAGTAAATCTCTACAGGAGCACCAAATGTGATCCCTGTAGAGGAGGGGAGGACAGTGGCCTCCAGCTCAGACAAGGGGTAAGGGTAGGTCAGGCTGACAGCCTGGACTCCAAGTGCCTTAACGTTATACTTGGGGTCACCCCTCTTGTGATTCAGAGCCCCACAGTCCCAACAAGTGCCAGGAATGTGGGGTACGGTACTGGAATCACTGGGAGCCTGCTTTGCAGCAGGTGGACCACTACTCTTATCACTACTCTTATTCCCATCCACAGATGACTTATTCCCACTAGCTTTTTGGGTCTTAGGAGAGGAAGGTTTTGGTTTACCCGACTGTGATTGCTTCGGGGACTCCTCAGCTTTCTGAGAGGTCCCCTTTTCTTTGTCCTTGTCCTTCCCACTGGAGTCCTTAGGGGACACCCGGTGGGAGACCCACTTGTCAGCCAACCTAGCCAGCTTGAAGGGATCCAAAATGTTCTGGTCAGCAACATACTGACGCAGTTCTGGTGAACAGGCTTCAGAAAAATGCTCAAAAAACAACAGGTGGGACAATTCAACAAACGTTTTCACTTTGTAACCATCAATCCACGCCATCATGTTCATGTGCGCAGCACTCACCCAGTCAACCCAAGACACATTCTCTTTCTCTTCTTAAGATCCCTAAACCTTTTAAGGTATTGGGTAGGTGTCATGCCAAACTTGGCAATCAAAGCAGACTTATTGCACTCATACTGACCCCTTTCTTCCACACTCAGTTTCAGAATACAGTCATATCCAGTCTGAGGCACTCTGCTTAACAAACACTAAGCCCAATCTCTCTTATCAACATCATGAATTGCACAAGCCATTTCAAATGCTTCAATCCACTGGAGGATATCAGAACCCTCCACAAACACACCAACCAAATTTTTCATAAATCTGGTGGCTGGGGACCTGCCACTCTCAACTGGTTTAGCTGAAGTCTCCACTCTAGCTTTCACTAGCTGGATCTTTGGTGCTCAGTGTCCCTATCTTTGAGTATCACTTGCTGTGCCAACTACTCTTTCTTCAACTCAGCTTCTGTTGCCAGCTTTTTGTATTTAAGGGCTAACTGTTCCCGTTGTAGCTCCAATTTTAAAAGTTCAATCTTCAGGGCTTCCCCCTGAAGAGCAGTGCTGGGGTTTGGAACAGAGGCAAAAGGAATGGTGGCATTGCCAGAATCAGATTCAGCAAAAACCCCAAGGGCAGAGTCCTCATTGGTGGCATCCCCCCCTTCAAAGGTTTCACCATCAGTCTGGTAATCCACCAGGGCAGCTATCAGCTCAGCCCTAGACTTATCCACAAAGTCTAACTCCCTGGCTTCACAAGTACTCTGGAGAGCCTTTAAGCTCATCCTAGTCAATTTACCATTTGCAATAGACTCCATTGCTTGTAATGCAGTTATCTTGTACACAACTATACCTCAATTTAACAAAGTGCAGATATTTTGTAAGTGGCACGGTTATAGACTGATTCTTAAAACCATAAGCATCCCACTGCTGCCACCAGTGTGAAGACAGGAGGGGGGTGTCTGTACTTCTGCTCTCTATATGGTAGAGGAGAGGCACAGATGACCCCATCCAAGATTCTCTATTGTGGTAGCAATGGATGAGCAATCAAGGCCTAGCTTCTCAGGAGGTGATGCAGGCTGGTTCTTAAGTACAGTGTAGTCCTCAAGCACCCACAAAGGAATGTCTGCACACTGTATTAGTTAAAACACAGTCTTTATATAATTAATATTCAACGTTATGTACAATATCACGATAACTCACTTTGTACTTGGTTATCTATAATGGAAAATATACAGTTCTACGTGGTACCACAATTACTATCAGATCTCTTTAAAGTGCATCAACTGTACGGTTAAATGGCCCACAAATCAATAAGAGGGAAGCAGTTGGTTAGAACAAGTGGCAGAATACTGGCCCCGATTCCTAGACAGTTCTGTGTGGAGATCCCCCCACCTAGGCAACCTGTAGAATAAAGATGGTATCCAGTTAATATGTCAAAAATAAAATTTTGAATGACAAAAATGTAAAAATAAATACAGAAAAAAAAATTTGAATGTATTATTTTTTTAATTTACATGTTTTTTGTGGGTTTCGTGAGTAAAACAAAGGGTTTAGAAAAAATAAAAAGTGGTGTTGAGGGGATGGGGGAGACCCCTCCATTTCAAACAATTCTTTTTTTAAAAAAGACATTCGACATTTTTTTAGTATAATTTTTTCAACATTTTTGCATTCGAAATAATGAAATTCAAAATATTAACTATAAACCATAAAGATATATCACAAGCCCAGTCCATATATTGTTCACAAGAGACTTTCCAATAGTTCTGCAACCCCAAAGTACCTGGCGTTGTAGCGTTCCTCGTTGGGGAATCAACGGCCCTTATTGAGTGCCCTTCCTTTAAGGCAGGAGTCACAGGTCGTCGAACGCCTGAAGGAGAACAGCGTGAACTACGACGGTGAAGTGGCAGCTTCTTTCCTAGCAGTGCTCGTTGACGGGGAAGCGTAAACATCCTGCAAGGAAGAGGCATGCGGGGCACCTCAGTATCGATAGTTCAGGACCGCAAAGAGTTTGAACAACTGTGGCCCAGCAAGGGCGTTGAGTCTTCGGCGTCTCTGTGGTCTTTGGGTGGCGGGAAACCCACCGGCGGTTGCTCCTCGTTGCGTTGACGGCCTGGTGCGTTGACGGCCAGGACCTCTGTATCCTTGTCCTTTACTGCTTTTTATCGTGTGTTCTGTCGTGTTTGCCGTGCAGGAGTTCATGTGGGACTCCTGGCGGTGCAGCTCTCTCTTTTGGTTTGGTGAACAGACCCATGGGATACCCTTATGGCACCCTTGGGTAGGGGTACAACCCTGTGCCTCTAGTGTATGTCTTTGGGTACTGTGTGTGATCCGCAAAGCAGGGTACGGGCTGGTGGCAGCTCCGTGCTGAAATGACGGGTGCCCTGAGCATCCTCGATTTTGAGATGCCCAGGCCCTGTCATTGGAATCGGTAGTTTCCGGATGGAGACAAAATGGCCCCCATGGCCTCTTGCCTTCCATCGCCTGTTACCTTGATCTTTCCGAAGTCCCGGGAAGCCCTGACTCTGTCCCTTCCCTCTGACTGGCTGTTGGGTGGAAGTTCCATATATGGTAGTGTGGGGAAGTGCTGACCACACTGGCTGGAGCCTTCTCAATGACCGTATGTTGTGGGTACGCCTGTGGGTGGGACCTGGGAGAATGTAGTGTGTGACGAATACGCATTCTATGTTGTGGGTGTCTAGTATCTGGTGGTTGACAAAATTCCTGAGACAGCCCTGCCCGAAAACCGGTATGAATGCAGTTTGGAGTGTTGAATGGCTCGGTTCTTCTCCCAAATACACATAACTTGTTGTGAGTGTCTGGAGAGAAGTGAATGACCTGAATGCACTGTGTGCCCGATTGGATGCCTGCCTGCATGAATGCCCTTAGTCGTGATTGGATGCTTGAGTGTGACCCAGCGGAATGAATTGGAGATCAACAGTATATCTGGGGACCTCTCACTTCTAGGAATCGTGTTCAGAAGCTGAAGTCCACCACAACGAGTAACTGGAGTAGCTGAAGCTTGATCTTGAAGCCCTGCTGGACGAGAAGAATTGCTGCTGCTCTCCTTCACAATCTGAAAGCTGCTGTGCCTCAAGGACTGACCCAGAGAGGACCTGGTAAGGCGCCCTCTTCCCGAACTATGAGGGACCATCGTGCACAGCTGATCTTTGCCTAAGCTCCCTGGTAGACAGACCTTCGACAGGCTGCTGACCCGATACGGGGACTGCTGCGGAACTCCAAGGAGAAGCGCCCGGACTGTTGTCCGCCACTGTCGACGACCGCCGGCGCCGACCGGAGCCACCGTGCTCCCGTTTTGCCTAACCAAAACCAAAAACAAATGTGACGGCTCGCGCTCTTGCAGAAATTACATCTGAATTGTGGGAGTCCCTAAAGAACGCCCTGACGGGCAATATCGAGCTGGCTATCGAGAAACTCCTTAAGGATCTCCTGGACCAGTCAACTCTATCCCCATTCTATGCCGTCGAGAGAGCTCACCAGGCCCTATCCCCAAAGCTGAAACCTGGAGACTTGCCTATAATCGCTAAAATCTTAAGCTACCATGACAGGGATGCAATTCTCTGCCTTGCCAGGGAGAAGAGAGGGCTTTGCTTGGGATCCCAAACTATACGCATATTTCCTGATTTCTCCATCCCAGTCCAACTTGAACGCCGCCAATTCATTGGGGTCAAGAAGATGCTTCGCGAGAGAAATGTTCAATATGCCATGCTATTCCCCACATGGCTGAAATTGCAATTTCGCTGCAAACTTTACTTTTTCACTGTCCCTAATGAAGTGGTTAAGTTTATCGAACGGCAGATTCCAATTCCAGGCCGGCAAGAAAGACCAGCGTAGGGAGAACAATGACTCTGAGAAATTTGTGCAATGTGATTCCGATCATAGGTCTCATGACAGATATGAGTTGATGGTAATGCTTGATAGCCGCATGCCTAAACTCTAGATTTGGCTGGGGATCAATCCCCCTGACCGCGGCAAATGCAGAACGGCAACAGCGCTCCCGGTTGCAGCTGCTGGTGTGAGATTTTTAAAGTTGATACTCCTGCCGCCTAGTTGGTGTACAGGGAAGTTTGGGGTAGGGGGGGGCGGGATCCACACACTGCTGTGTTGGGGGTGGCAGTGAGGAAGGAGGGGGGGCAAGAGGACACATTGTTCACATCTGAGAAGACAGTTATGGTAGCTCCATCTGTGATAGGGAGAAATGAAAGAGCCAGTTGCACACCACAGAGAAGCTGTTGGCATTAACTACTAAAACGCTGGCAGGCAGTGGCAACGGGATGCAGGAAGTACCCTTCAGGCACAGTGGTATCCCCATGGCACATAACGTAAAATACTATCTGACACTTAACAGATGTCACAACCGGTCAGTATCCTGAGCTGGAATGTCCGGCGGCTGGGTGTCAAGATCTGGGTTGGGAGACCCATGCCTCGCACAGCCGTTAAATCAAATAGGTTTGATACAGGCGTTTGTTACAATCTGTGCATTGCTAAGCTACCGTTTTCCAGCAAGAGACGTAGGCTGTGCAAGCATCTACTTCCTGGTTGCTGGCGGTTGCCTTGGTAACAGTGGCGTCCACTTTGCAGACAGAGGACGTTGCATCCGTAGCTCGGCGTCATGTGATCTGCCCTTCATCTATCTATCCCCGCCTTCTCAGACTCTGCTTCTGAATTTGTTTCTGTACTTCAAAGCCCTGCCTGGTGTTTTGCTTTCTCAAACCTTTTGCCTGTCTACGACTTGTCCTGCTCTGTCCCTTGCCTGTTTTGTCGATTCCTCTGACCCTGGTCTGCTTACTGGATTGCCTTTGTTTTGTGAATTTGTCTTAGGTCTTTTGCATATGGACCTGAGGGCTGTTTTACAATGGATAAGGACGTCTGATGGTCGGATTTAGACCTACCTACATCTCGGGTGTTAGAATCATTGACGCGGCTACATCCACTACCTAAAGTGCGGTCCCATGGTCAGAGGGGGGACTCGCCACCTTATGTGAGCAGGTTAAGGTCATTGCCAGGAAGAAGGCGGTGCAGAACCATTGTTCCTGCTATGGATAGACAAACAATGGGAGATGAGAGTGAGTTTGGGGTATCAGGGTTTCATTTGTTAGAGAAGGGAGGGGACAGACCACAGTATATACCTTGGCCACAGATGGACAAGGATAATTTAAGGTGCAAACTCCAGAGTTTAACTTATGGCGCTGGGAAATGGATACATGAATTAGAGAAAATGACAGGAGGTAATACATTAGCTATAGAGGACATTAAGGGTCTCCTAATTACTATCCTTGGGGAAAGAGGTGACGACATTTGGTCAAGAGCAGGATATTCTGGTGTTAACATGGTAAACATTGCTCATGATGGCGCACCGTTTAACAATTGCAGAGCAGCAATTTGGAAAGCGCTTAAAGTGCTGTATCCGGATATGTCAGATATGGGAGCTATAAAGACGAAAAAGATGCAGGAAGGAGACTATCCGCTTGTTTATATTCAAAATTTCTAAGAGCAATGGGCTTTGGAAACACGCGAGGCTTGGGGAAAATCTATACCTGTGTTTTATCATATATTATGTCAGGGTCTGTCAGACCCAGTACGGAAGCAGCTCAAGAAGTTAGTGGTCATGGAAGCAAAATCATGGTCGGAGATACAGCTGACCATTGTGCATTATTGCAGACTCTTGCAAGAAAAGAATCGCAAGAAAGGCGATATTAGGAAAGGCGAAGAGGCAAAATAAGTGCAAAAAAAAACTCTGTAAGTACACCATTGAAGGGGAAATGTTAACTAATGGAGACAGATCAAGTTCGCAGCAAGCAGAAAACATGCAGCAAATGAATAACCAAAGGCAGTTTGACCAAGGTAATGAGTTTATACCACAGGGAAGGGGAGGTTTTCGAGGAAGAGGTTTTCAGAATAATCAGGGGAACTTTCAGAATAATCAAGGTGGGTTTTAGAACATTCAGAATGATAATCAAGGCATGCAGGGAGGACACATGGGAAGACCTCCGCCTATATGATGGCCGTGTGGTATGACAGGTAATTTTGCCTGCATATGTAAAAGTCAGGATTTGTTCAGAATAATCAATTTTCGAGAGGGTGGACTTCAAACTTGCCTGCATGTGCACAGCAGAATGGAGATGGGTTTGCTCAGAATCAAACAGTGCAGCAGACACAAGTGCCGAGAGTGCAGCAAGATTTACAGACACAACAGACAGCAATGAACAGACCCTTCAGTTTATAGCAATTTTGCGATCCCGCAAATGCTGCGAAAACGGCCGTTTTGCACAAAATGCCGCAAAAACGGCCGTTTTGTGCAAAAACAGCATCTTTAAAAGTAATCTGCAAAAATTACTGTTTTAAAAAAAATAATACTCAGGGTGCCAGGTTCTCAACTTTTTTTTACACAGGAAATGAAATGCGCTAACACATCTCATCACTTGCGCCCCAAAAAAGTGCAGCCCAATCCACAAGAGACACACGAATGGGCACATTTTATATGAGCGCCCATTCAGATGGCCTTTTTCACCTCCTTGATCAAATAAAGTGGCGTTTCTGTCAATTTAAAAGCGCATCCCTCATTTCCAATCAAGATGCACTTTTAAATGTGCAGAAATTGTAGGCAACCCTACGCGCACGAGATGTGGGGCTGCCACTGCATGACAGGGTCTTTCCTGACCCTGTCATGCATTTCTTTTAAGGTATGAACCGCTGCTGTGTCGCTTGCATTTCTGTTCTTCAAACAGGATAAAAATGCATTTTTTGGGTCGCATTTTACAGTGGCAGGCACCTGGAGGGCCTGTCCCTGTGAAAGGCGCTGGGAGCTTGCAGAACACTGTTGGGAGAGCGATTCTATTCAAAGTACTGCCCATTTTTATGACAAAAATCAATTGAATGTTACAATTTGACCTATTTCGTCTAGTGCTATTCGATTGATTTTTATAAATACTGAACATGTGTTGCGGGGGTGTCATCCACTCCCCATGTTCAGTATTTTTGGTCTTGGGTGGTTGCAGAAGTGTTTTCCCCTTTTTCCTCAAAATTGGAGGCGGGGACAGAAAAAAAAGAAAATAACAAAAAAGGGACCCTGTGGAGTCGGATCTGACTCGCGTTAGAGGGACGGATCTGGCACCGCAGGGTTGCAGGGGAAGCGGCAGCGACCAAGCAGTTAAGTAGGGGTGGGGGTGGGGTGGTGGTGATAGGTACATTTTGGGTTGTTTGGTTGAAGTGCAAATCAATTCGCAGTGAAATTGACTACGGTCGATTCCGCCGCAAATAATTACACTTCGGTCAAACAACCCAGAACACCATTCAAGGCAGCTGGCCAGCGCACAATTTGTGCTACAGCTCAAGCCTGTGGAAATGCACCGGTCACCTTTGAGAATAAGGTGACCTGCTCATTTCCAAAAATGGGTTGTCTAAAAATAGCATATCCTCCGTTCTTTTTTTAAATGCCCAATTTTTTGAGGAACTGGGTCAAAATCTACATGTAAAAAAAATAAAAAAAATGGTTACTCTATGAGAGAGGGGGAGAGTGATGGGTGAGATGTGAAGTAATAAGCAAGAAAGCAGAGGGAGAGCAGTGGGTCAGAGGAGGAAGCACTGCACAAGAGAGCAGAGGAAGCAGTGATGCGGTGGCCCAGAAATCTGAGAGCGAGCAGAGGTACAGAAAGTAGAGGAAGTGTGTGGTCAGTGAGCCAGAAAGCAGAGAGGAAGCGGTTGGCCAGAAAGAGGCAGTGAGCTGCAGATTGGGAAAAAGGATGAGGGAAGAGTGCAATAGAATGGGAGAAAGGATGCAAGATGCAGAAGCAGCACAAAAGAATGAAGGACTGTATATTACAGGAGGAATTGTAGAGTGTAAGGTGTGAGTTGGGAGTATGATTTGGAGTGTGGCAGGGGCTGGGCAGTGCAAATTGTGACTTGACAGTGTGACATAGCACGTGAGTATTTGTATGACAGAGTGAGAGGTTAAGGAATGCAAGTTGTGATGGAGAGTTGGTGAGATGTGTGTTGGTGAGAGAAGTGTGTGGGTGTTTGGAGGATTGGAGAACATAGAAGGGGAATATTTTCAGCATTACAACTGATAATGATCAATTTAGTTAATACTATTAAATAGGCATGAACATTAAACCAGAAATGTAGCCAAATCAAACACTGTTCTGCCAAGCCAGAGACATCCTATTAAATTAATACAAAATATACATAATAATGATACCCTGGCTCTCTTGTAGCCTTGCACTCTGCCTATTTCCTGCAATGGAGCAATCTTACACCCTCCAGTTAATACAAAATTTCCGCAAAAATGCTGCAATAAATAAAGGTCTGAATGAATCTGCCACAAGGGCAGTCACAGCATTCGCCCATGCAGATATAGGAAAGCACAAGCACAGGACAGTTAATGACTCCAAGGGTAGGGGGTGTGACTGTCGATGGAGGAATCCTTTCACAGGTACAGGGATGAGGCTGTATCCACAATAGGACAGTTCACTGGGAGACTTGATGTGTTCAATACTATCAATAATGCCAAATCCTCAAGAGGAACCAAGTGTTGATGTTAACATGGGAGGCAAATATTTTTCGTTTTTATTAGACACAATTGCAACACACTCATGTACACGAGAGGGGACATTTTCGATGTCTGGAGATGCCATAAATACTCAAGGAATTACAGGAGCTACAAGCGGTGTTCCTTTTACTGACGCATTGCCAGTCTCTATAGGAGAGTGTGATATGTCAGTGCCATTGCTATATTGAAAGCAGACACCTGTTAATATATTGGGTCGAGATATAATGACCAAGTTAAATATGACAATTTTTTTCACTGATGAAGGCATAGTGTGTTCAAAACCAGGAATGCATTATTTAAATGTGAGTGAATTTATTATGGCATTTGCACGACAAGTGGCCATACGAGGAGTGCCGTTAGAACCAGAAGTGTTTCACTATGGTGTACGCATTTTGTTAACATGGCTGCCAGGCTTAGTGGGCAGGACTACGAGAATACCTGATGAATTCTTATTCAGGCCAAAGATACCTATGGATGAAGAGGAAGGGTGAATCTTTCCTTTAGAATTCCAAGCAGCCATAGTGCAAGGAGAAATGGCTTTGCTTGATGGGAATGATCATGATGGCAGACAATGGTGCACAGTGATTGCCATTGGAGAGGGTTATAGATTGACTGACGTCACTGATGAGGATATGCTTGGAGATCATCCATCAGATGACGAAGTGATATATGAGATGAGTATTACTTATTGGGTGAGAGCAATTAAACGTGGGGTTCCTCAGAAAAGGATGTTAGTTCAAAAATGTCCCGAGTATTTTGAGGAAGACATGGCGAAAGTGCCAGCTTCATTATGGACGACAGGCCCCTATAAAATAGGCCAACTGAAGGGGCTTGGGGAAGTGAAGATTAAATTGAAGCCAGGAGCAATTTTACCTCGAGCATGACAGTATTCTATGTCTCGAGAGGCAGACAAGGGTATTTTCTAGATGTTATCAGCTATGATGGAAAAAGGCATCCTAGTGACATCAGAGTCATTGTGTAATACCACAATTTATCCTGTGAAAAAAGGGAAAGGGGGGTTGGGGCATTTAATTCAAGATGTGAGACCGATTAACCAGATTGTAGAGGCGAGTTCCCTCTAGTTCCTAATCCTGCAACAATCTTATGTAATATACCTGTTGAGGCACAATATTTCGCTTTGATTGACTTGAAAAATATACTTTTCTCAATCCCATTGGATAAAGAGTCGCAAGATCTGACTTTGTTTATGTTCAGACAGACTTGCCGGAAAAGCACTTTTTTACCCCAGGGGTACTGTGAGTCTCCATCGATTTTCAATAGTGTCCTGCAGATGGACTTAAGCAATATTGATTTAGAAAGTGTTGTGTTGCAATACTTAGATGATATATTGGTCTGTAGTACCACAGAAGAAAAGTGCAGATGCAATTCTGTTCAGCTAATGAATATTCTTGCTGACAAAGGATATAAACTCGACAGAGAGAAGTTACAGCATTGTCAACAAGAAGTGTTGTACATTGGACAGTTGGTCTTGCATGAAGGAAAGGAGATTACTCCTGAGAGAGCTGGGGCTATTTTGAAAACAGTAAAGCCACAGACTATAAAACACATGCAGAGGTTATTTGCGGCTATATAACTATGTGAGAGCATGGATCTTTGATTATAGCTCATACACAAGGCCCTTATTGCAAGCAATGAAGAAAGCACAGGCAACCCAAGAGAAAATTGTTTGGACTGAAGAAATGGAAGAAGGGCTTGATGAATTTAAAAAGACAATTTGCACAGCTCCAGTTTTAGGGATTCCCAATTATGCAGAGAAATTCTTTTTGTTTTCACACACAGATGGCACTTTTATGACAGAAGTCCTCACGCAGAGAACCACGTTGGGGTACACATATTATAGTGGGATTCTAGACCCAGTAATGAGGGGTCACTTTCCTTGTGAACAGTCTTTGGCAGCCACTGTGTTCACCATTGAGAAGTCTGCAAGTGTAGTAATGGGGTGTTCCATGACGTTATTTGTTGAGCAGGCATTATTTGCCATTTTGGAGAAACCTAAAGGCACGTTGACATCTCAAAGGGCTTCTGCCTATGAAGTAGTAATATCGAATCGGGCGATTAAAATAGTCCGATGCAGAATAGTGAATCCTGCCATGTTTGCAGCTGAACCACTGGCAGAGGAGGAGCATGCACACGATTGCTTGAACTATGACGAGTACTATGATGAAATCCCAAGGTTAAAAGAGAATGCGTTGGCAGCTGGGGAGATTCTTTTTATTGACGGTTCTTTGAGAATCAATCAAAATGATGGACAAAGATATAAAGGTGCCACTGTGTTAAAGCACACGGCTAATGGGGAGTTTCAGGTACTGATAAGTGCACGACTACCATCTAATTTTTCAGCACAAGCTGCAGAATTAGTGGCACTGATTGTCACGCTCAAGAATCACGCAGACCAGGAAGTAACAGTGTACATTGACTCCGCCTATGTGACATCGACGGTGCACACAGGGCTAGCACGTTGGAAAAGGTGAGGCTACCTCCAAGCGGATGGCGCTCCAGTGAAACATGCAGCCCTATTGGACAGGCTTATTAAAGCACTACAAGTCCCAGTAGCCATTGCAGTCATTAAATGCGCAGCTCACACTAAAAGGGCATATTCTATTTCATGTGAGAAATCAAAAAGCAGACGAGGAAGCCAAACGTGTTGCATGCTCGGATGACATTATGTCATTTGACACACCGAATGTGAATGAAAACATGGTGGTGCAGATGAGTGTGTCTGATTGTTATAACAACCTGTCTAGAACTCAATTGATAGAGATCCAGGGGGAAGCACCCCAAGATGAGAAGGACTTGTAGATGCAGAGAGGGTTTTCTTTAAACCGCTATGAAGCAATGTGGCGACAAGACAGTACTGGTAAACCAGTGATGCCTTTAGCCTTATTAAGGGTGGCTTTGGACCAGATACACTACCATGTGCACACAACTAGAGAGAACCTCGCTGCAACTATTGCAGAGGATTGGTTTGTTCCAAATTTGGTAGAACATGTTGCATTTTATGTAGTAAATTGTATCGTATGTCAAAGGTTTACTGCTGGGCACACATTGCACAGAATTAGGGGAGTTATTCCTAGAGCTAGTGGCTCCTTTCAGCATTTGCATATTGACTATGTTGACATGCTGCAGGTATGTAATGGATATAGATGTATGATTGTAGTGGTATGTCCTTGCTCGAGGTGGATTGAGGCTGGACCGTGTACACACCCAGACTCCACCTGTGCAGCAAAACATCTAGCACGAGATGTGTTTCCCAGATGGGAAATCTGTTAAATATTGAGATCAGATAATGGCCCTCATTTCATTAACACAGTCTTTGAGCAAATAATCTTGTTGCTTGGCATAAAGCACAAGTTTTCATCGTCTTATCACTCGCAAGCGAACAGTGTCTATGAGAGACTCAATGGCTTGCTTAAGGAAAGAATAGCCAAATTGAAGCTTACTTTGAAAAAAGGATGGTTGCATTGCATTCCACTGGCATTGTACGCGTTGAGAAATCATCCATGGTCAGACCACCATCTTACCTCGCACGAAATAGTGAGAGGGAGGCGAGTGAAGACACCACTCACACCTCCGTCTAGGGTTAGAAGTGATGCCCAGTCAACTGCAAAATGGTTAGGAAAGGAGCTACATGATTACCTTTGTATGACTTCAAGTATCTCTGTCATTTCAGATCAGCTCAAGCGAAAAGGGAGTGGGGCAGCACAGAACACAGAAGGAGATGCTTCAACAAGTGGAACTAAAAAGTTATGTCTTCCCAAACTTTTCCACTTAGATGCGGTCCTAATCCGCAATTTCACTAGAAAGTGGCATGAACCTTGCTTCAACAGCCCTTTCATTGTGGAAGATGTCACCCCGTCTACAGTCAAAGTGGAAGGCAGACACGCTTAGACTTCCCTTGGTGAGGTAAAGGTCTATGCTGGAGAACCCCCTTCACACCCACACCCATCGAAAGCAAGCATCGGGGAAGAATCACAGCACGTGCAGACTAGATCTATGGTGAGGAAGAAGGACGCTGAAGATGCTGAATAAAGATAAAGAGTTCATTGGAGTGTGGCTTATTTCAGACACTCTTTTCAGGCATTTAAAAAGGAGTTAAGGGAAGTTATTGTGTTCTTGAGCCACAGGAGTTTGTTGACATTGGACTGAGGCATGCTTAGGCCTTGATTGAAAAAACAAACACATGCCATATCTATAGTTCCTTTTTGACAACTGGAAGAGAGAGCAGTACCCAGATTTGTTTCTCACTGAGTTCCTGTTCATAGGCACGTATGGTGGTGCCCAATGACAATGTTTCATGGATCATTCTTGCAGTTTTCGTGTTTCTATTGTGCGCATACCCTGCACTTGTGGGGAGAACTACTACTGTTCATGTTTTCTTGCAAAATCCTAAGAATTGTGTAATTGTGAGGAGATTGCTCATAGCAATTGTTGAGCAGATTCTCCAGCTTCATGAGTTCAATGGGGAGAACGCAAATGCCCTTGTCACTGGATAATGGACATAGACTGGTCAGCCTAGTATTCTACTACCTGATTGAAGAGTGCCCGCATCTTGTTGGGAGGCAAACCGATGTCCAAACATTCTTGAGGGACCCGAGAAACAATGCAGTGCTTAATGAAATTCTGAGAGATATTATCATACAAGTGAATGGGTACTCTGCAAGAACATTAAGAACTGAATGAGACTTTCTTTCCAGGGACACATCTGAGGTCTACAGGTTAAAGAACTTTTGTTTCATGCTGAAAGAAAATCATCATGTCATCTGGTGAAAGGTCAATTCGTGGCACTCATTGGAAATTTGTGTTCATCATTCAGTGAGCAGTCTGCTGATCAAGGAGATTTACAGAGCCTATTGAGCAGCTTCCAGAAGTAATGCATAATGTTGCCCCATTAATAAGAGTTTTTCCTTCCTTAAAAAAGATAAATGGGCAGCATTAGTAGCAATATCATCATGCCAGATCGTGAGATACGTCCACAATATATAAAAAGTTATTGCTGTAAGTGAACTTACCTTTGTATGATTTTTGTTTGCGTTTTGTTCATAGTGATATTGCTTTCACTTACAGTGTGCACGTCCTATTATATAGACGTAGGTGGAGCAAAGACTCCTGCATATCCTCCTGTACAAGAGACGGGTACCAATGTGGCAACTAAAAGGCAGCAGAGACCTTATGTGATTGTTCCTACTTTAGAGATAGACATGAGAGCACCTGACCCTGTGATGAATAAGCCTGGGTTACTGTTTAGAAGGAGATCACGTTTATAGATTATGCAAGACATTTTGATGCCTAAAATCT
The DNA here is from genome assembly GCF_040938575.1 of Ambystoma mexicanum. Lineage (NCBI taxonomy): Eukaryota > Metazoa > Chordata > Amphibia > Caudata > Ambystomatidae > Ambystoma > Ambystoma mexicanum. Next base: position 1,323,021,649 of record NC_090934.1, read on the forward strand.
ATGTTGATAGGATGAAACGTCTGGAACTTTCTCCTACACAGGTAGCACATGTAACCACACCCAGTCCACTGATGAATGTGTCTATAAGTGGTCTAGTAAAGAAGAACTATGCTGACATGTACCAGAACTAAAATAAATGCTAGGGCGGATGATCATGAGCTAAATGATTACCTGGACAGTACAACACATCTTGGGAATAACATATGGTATCAGCATATGAAAGAAGTAGGAAGGAGAACCTCGAAAGAGGAATGCTTTGTATGTGCACTCCTGCCTTATAGCATGGGGAAGTCTAAAATCTTCATAGCTATTGAAATAGACATCCAGTCAGGACATTGTCTATCACACACATAACTTTGCCACACAAGAAGCCAGTTCATGGGTCGAGATGCCTATCTCAAGTGGGCAACTGAATGGACAGATCCAGATGAAGATGACTATGTCCAAGACACAAAGACAAGAGATAGAGCTCATACCAAGAATCACGCAATCAGATATGAAAAGCCTAGAGTGAAAGGTGTTGGAATCAGGTGGGAAGTAAACAGAAGACTTGAGAGTCCAGGAAGATCTGCAGAAGACATTCGTAGATGGAAGAACATGGGCCAAATGCAGATTTGGGGATCAGTGCTATCACTTGATGGATGGGAAGAATGAGTGGTCATCTGCAGAGCCTGGGTGGTCATTGGTTGTTATCAGCCAGTTATTGATATAGTACAAAATGGATGCAAGTCATTATGGCCAAGACTTGCTAAACTAGTGATCTGGGTCGAAGTTAGAGGAGTACCCCTGCAGATAGTGCCTTTGGAGAGTGCAAAGCTGTGCTTCAGAAATAATGGCACAAGAAATGTTGGAGAGAACCAGAACTGTACATTTTTGATGTACCAGGAATGAAACTTGGAACAGCAGTGATCATGGATCATTATTGGGCTTGCGGATCCGGAGCATATATGAGGCTACCCAAGGATTGGGGAGGACAATGTTCACTGGTGAATATTCATGTTCCAGCATTTGTGGTTCTTAAAAGTGACCTGAATCTTGACAGTTTCCCGAAAGCTGATGCACACCTGAGGAAGAAGAGATATGTGGAGCTGATAAGAAGAATGAAGAGAGAGAACTATTTCTCAGCGAAATCAATAGAAGCCTTTGATGCCATTCCATATGAGCACAGACTTTTCGGCCAGACTTCGTCAGTCTTCAGAGTGATCTTCATGCCGAGAATCCAGGTTGGAGCAAATACCAAATGGCTGCAGATTACCAGATGGGAATTGCTGCAAACGATCAACACAACCATAAAGGGAGTTCATGCTATCAGAGGGGAGATGAGAGCCATACGACTAATGACTCTTCAGAACAGATATGTCTTGGACATGACCAAAGCAATGGATGGAGGTGTGTGTGCAAAAATCAGAGAATCATGTTGCACATTCAATCCTGCTCATGACGACGAGAATGGAACCTTGACCGAGGCTATAGAGATGCTAACGAAGCTACACGTCCAGATGATAGACGAAGTAGAGGACATTGCTGATGACATTTGGTTTGGATCACTTTTTTCATGGGTTCCACAATGGATGGCAGATATTTTCAAGTTCCTTGGAGCCCTGATCGTGTTAGTATTGCTTGGATTCTGTGTAATCAACATAATAATTACACAATATAAAAAGACAGCAAAGAAAGCTATAGGGATGAAAATCATGATCGATGTCGAATCAGGATGGAAGGCCAGAGACTTGACAGATGAATCAATCAGAGACTTTGTGAAGGCCATTATCCATGCACCTGACGGAAAAAAATTCCTGTATCCAAAGAACCATAAGACGTATGAGGGAAGATGGATCTATTGTAGTCCAAGTGGACAGTGCATGCTCATGATATGGAATAAGGATGAGCATGTCAAATCAGCAAGATGTCTGAACTGAGTCATAAAGATATGGATCCCTAAGAAGCTTTTCTTCAGACCAGGATGTCTAGATGTGAAAGATAATGGGAGAGTGGTTGATGAATCACCCAGAGGGGAGAGTGTAGAGAAGGAGCTAAGTACTCCACCTCAACCACTTTGCCCATATTGCCTATATGTTGGGAGCCAGAGTGTGAGACATGTGCAGTACCATTAAGAATACCGATACCAAAGAGAATCCTGAAAGCAAGGTTTCCATTGAGAAAACCATACCTGCATATGAGAAAATATGATGGCCATTTCAGTGAAATCCCAGAAGAAGCAGAGCAAATGAATGCTCAAGACGAATGGTTACATCATATAGAGTCGAGCTGACGTATATTGAAGAGAGCAGAGACAAGAGAATGCAGATATTCTATAAGGCATCAAGAAAGTATCAAGGATAATTGACATCTTGGGACCAAGGTGAAGAAGCTTATGCCACAGAAATGATGGAAGTATCAAGCTGTTTTACACATGCGCCAATATATACATAAATGCATAAAGAGTAAAGGATGGATGTTTCCACTACGGGTTATAGCAGAGCAGAGCTGGACTAAAAAAGAAGGCCTCATTTTCAGTGTTTTGCAGTAAGAAAACAAATGAATTAAAAGTGAATCTTAGAAATGCGAGGTTGGATGAGCCATAAAGCCAAGCCAAGAAGTCAAGGTCTTATAAGGATGGGGTGAGCTGACATTGGATACAAAATCGTGTGAAAGAACAAGCTTCTGTTCAGAAGGCATGAACAAAACAAGGAAGACGTCAGAGGTCTATTGGAAAATAGTATTTTAATACACTAAAGGCTAGAAATCATAGTCTACAGTCACATGGACAGATGAAGTTGGACGAACAGGACTATCACACCTACGCAGGGGCAGAGCGTACCTTCACTCCCCTGAACTCTTCAGAGCTAAGAACACTTCCAAGGACAAGTTCAAAGTCTTAATTGCCAGCAGACAACTCAGGTGATGATAGATGGATATGCTAATTGGTGGGAAGCTCTGTTTTAGATGAGCTCACCAGAACCTGGAGGTCCAATCTGCGTGCTGCTAGATGTAGGTGAAAAAGTACTGATGAAGGTTAGAGCACCAACCAATTGTAGGGGACCACGTAATTAAGCTTCCTAAAGTTTGTGTAGCCAATGGGATGGTGTTTTTTTAGTGACGTTCATAGTGGCCATTTTGAAGGGAGGGCTTAGTTGCCCCACCTGATGTTAAGAAACCAATTACTTTCATTTCATTCACTGTCCCATACTAGTATCGAACGTACACTTAGATATTCCCTTAGACCCAATCACTTTCTTCAATAGGTTTTTGTAGTTTGCCACGTAGGATGACGTTAGTAATACGTAGGTTAACGTCATCAATGATGATTGATTTTTTGCTATATACAATTGCTTTTTTTGTAATGCATTGAGAGAATTTACACTGAGACATCCGTTGATGTCCTTTGTACTCACTGTTTTGGATAATTGATATTAAAACAGTTATCCTTTTTGTCAATTACCTGAGTCATTTAGATTATTGTGTATGAGTATGGTCTGCATCCTCATGCATCTCCAGGGTATTGATACTCATCTTAAAGGGCTGTAGATCACCCAGTTCACCACCTAGTACACATACATGCTGAAAGTTGACCTCCTGATCACAGCCAGACAACAATGCATTACCAGAGACCAGTAATAGCCCCCCTCTGAGGGTCATATTGCCATTAGGATCTCCGAGTCGAGAAATGGCGCTGCTACCGTTTCTTGACTCGAGAAAAAAAAGGAAAATAAATGCCCCGCCAGGAATCAGGGAGAAGGGACTACACGTAGTCCCTTCTTCTTTTCCATGGCGGCCAGTCGCGGGAAGAATTCCGGATGCTGCAGCACTCAGAGCCTTCTTGGGCAAGTAAGGCACAGGCGAGGGCCAATCAGCTTGCGTTTTACAAGCTCATTGACCGTTGCTGGGTTCTAATGTAGTATAAAATAGCAGGGAGAAGGGATATTCTTCTTCCTTTTTTAAACCTGCGAACATATTTATGGTGAATGATAAACAGGCCCAAATTCTCCAATCACAAGGATGACAAAATACAAGGCCGCTACGATCCCCAAAAAGGTTGAAACATGCATATGGTTGGTTGTTGCATTCTTGAGCTATGGCAATCTTGGGTTGATAAAGCTATGCATAAAATGGCACTGCCTTATAAGACAGTTCTACAGTTTCATGATGCCTACTGAGTGGACTGTGTATGTATGGAATTTTAGCTGAAATTGCCTTTTCCATTTTAGGATAATGGCTGGAGGATTAAATGATTTAGAGAAGCACAGGAAGAATTGTTGTCTAAGGTAGCTGGGGCCACCAACAAAATACAATTGTGTTTTTCCCCAGCATAGATTTGAAGCTAGTTAGCCCTGATCCAATGCTCCATGGTACCCAGGCAGCTGTTGGCCATCTGGCTTGATTAGTCATCCACAGTGAGGTACATTTGGAAGTTATTCACCTAGAAGTAATCCTGTAGGACAAATGTGGAGATGAAGTGAAAATGAGGGCAGAGGTAGATGTTGAAAATCATTGAGCCCTACAACACCCTGCACTTGTTATCACTTCCTGGAGAAGAGACTCGACCCTTGTAGGGTTGATGGGGTTCAGGATTGGTGGTCTTCAAGCCTATGTGAGCTGGCAGCCTCTTGGCCACGCCACTCTTTAGAACATTTGCAATATGGTGCAAGATTGCAGTTAGGTGCACGTTGGACAGAAAAGAACAATCGTGTGTTCATAAACAGCACTCCATGCCAGACTCCTCCAGCTTCTTAACACTGTAATAACAGGTGTTTTTATTACCCCCATTTTGAATGGTATTTTGATTTACCACCAGCATTCAATCTTGTAGAGTACAGGGTGCCTCGTGTCAGAGACCAATGCTTTCCTTGTGTTGCTACCCCCCACGCCCCGCGGCACCATGATGGGAGCAAGAACGGGCTTTTTTAGGAGACGTCAAATCAGGCTTCTTTCGAATGTGAAATGGTAGTAGGTAGGGAGTTGTTTTGTATGTCTGTAATGAAAAGTGTCCAAACCACTATTGTGTGGGTACACCCCTTAACCCATAGACACCTGGGGTAAATCTGTAAGCAAGCAACAGGGTGGTGTCTCACGGGGACAAAGTACATAACAAAGTTTTTACAATTTTCTTTGTCATGTACTGTGTCCCCGTGAGACACCACCCTTGTTGTTCGCTTACTGTTATGAAAGGTGTGACAGCCTAAATGACCCCATGTAGGGATCAGGTAACGATAAAGTGGCCTAATGTGAAATGAGTTGGTCAGGGATGGGTTTCAGGTCTACTAAAAGCCAAGGAGTGCGTGGAGCTTCTTAACATAGCGGGAGGTGAGTGGACAAATCGAGAGGGGCACCGCCCTGTAGAACAGCTGCCACCTCCTTTTATTTTGGCAATGGCTTCCCCTGCAAAAAGAACTGGAAATAATGTATGAATGCAAAGCTGATAGACAACGCCCCCTGCCCCTTGCAACATGTGGCTTGCACTCCCCTTACAAGCCCACACATTTCTATGAGCTCCCACCCATCAAAACCAAAATCGATTGTTTTGACCAGCATGGCAATAAAAAAGGTTCAGAGCTATTGCGATGCATATCAATTTCAATTCGGGACATGATTAGAGGATTTTTTTGAGTGGTATTCAACCTCGAAATTAGGCGGTCTGAACTTCATGTAATATTCTCCAGGAGTGGGCAATGAAGCAAATACCTTATAATCTAGCTAGCTCTAAAAACCAGCAGTTTTTGAAAGAATGTGTTACTTTTATCGTCAGACTCACAACGAGGGCAGCAGTGAAGGGCTTCATACTCACGTGTGTTGGCCTGCGCCTGCATTCTGTAGCACAAGGACTTCATAACATATGTGGAGGGGGTGTATTTCTTATAGAACAAGGAGAATGTTTAATTTCTGTGGCATGTTCTGCAGGGATGTTGCTAGGTCTGGAAAAGATCCGGGGCTAAGATAATGTCCGGACTGTCAGGACCCGGGGCCAGCTAGCCTTTTGGTTGTCGCGCCTGAGCTTCTATCCAGGGCTACAATCAAAAAATCAGGGCTATATACCCCTCACCCCCACCCTAGCAACGACTCTGATGTTGCGTAGTGTATAAGCAGGCTTCTGCAACCAGCTGCTCACTTTTGAACTACATCTCCCAGGATCCCACAACACTGACTATGCTGACTACGCCTGATGGGAGTTGTAGTCCAAAACATCTAGAGAGCCAAAGGTTGCAGTCTTCTAGTGGATGGGTTAGCCCACTTCATTTACACGTAAGAAACATACTAAAGAAACCCAACAGCAAAAAATATATATAAGCCCCTGGTGCCTAGTTTAATGCAACATTTTCTACAGGACATATTTTGGCAATACACGTGAGCAGAAAACGCCTAATAACATATGATTATATCTAGGTCCATGGGATTAAATAGGAGAAAGTGTCATGCTGCAATATGGTCGATTTATTGCAGCGAGTGCTTGCAATCGGAGCAACTGATAGCACTAGTTGGAACATTACCCAAACTCTGTTAATATCCAGCTCGGGCTGAAGGTGATAGACCTGCTAATGACATGAAAGCCGAGCAGTTCAAACGAGCACGTGACCATGTTGGAATTTTAGAGATAGCTGGAGCCTGGATGCTTGCAGGCTTTGGACGTTGGATTCAAGCCAATCTTTAGTTTCTCAACCTTTAGATGCACTTGAAGAGGAGGTAAATACGCCCTGGAACATGTTGCATTGTTGGCATGTAACTATCACCTGATCCTATCCTGAAGCGAGCCTTGATCTTTGGCCTGTCATGGGGGCCTGATTCACAGAAGGGTTTTATAATGACGCAATCCCTTTGGAAAGCGCTCTGTGAATCACGCCTTTAGTGTTGTTACTGTGATCTTATTTCTGTTGCTTCCTCAGTCGCTTTAGTGTTTACTTTTATGAGGCGTAACCCCATCAGCCAGACATAGAGTTCATGGCATGATATGATGGTCGCCACGCGTGGACAACGGAAAGGTGCAGTAGGGTGACTTGCGTAGCCTCATTGGGCCTCATTATGATACTGGCGGTAGCCGTGCCGGTAAAACTGGCACGGCTGCCGCTGGTATTATTTTCTTTCCAGCGCCCACGAATGGGCAATTACCGGGTCATTACGGCCTTTCCGGACCCAGTAATGGCCCATTTGCGGGCGCCAGAACATATTATTCCCCATTCCCATTGAGCCCTGTAGGGCTCAATGGGAATGGGGAAGCCGGATGCATGGCACGATTTGTGAATGTTGCCGGTGCATCTGACATGCTCTGCCCGCCAGTTCAGAACTGGCGGGTGAAAAAAGGCACCCGCAAGCAGAACTCGTAGTTTGCTGGTCCGGTAGCAACGACGCTGGTAGCTTACCATCTGGCACGGCTGCCGCCGGTATTACTTTTTTTCTGGCGCCCACAAATGGCAATTACCGGGTCATTACGGCTTTCCTGGACCCAATAATTGCCCATTCTAGGGCGCCGTAAATTATTCTTCCCCGTTCCCATTTCAGCCCCATAGGGCTCAATGGGAATGGGGAAGCCGGATGCACGGCACCATTCGTGAATGATGCCGGTGCATCCGACATACTCTGCTCGCGGGTGCCGGTACAGCCAGAAAATAGGAATACATTTTTATTCCGGGTATTTGAAATGGATATTTCTTCCAGGATCAGAACCACACACAGTAGTAGATGTTTGCTGCCCTTGTAGCAGTTGTACAGCATGGACATTTTGTTTTGCTCAGCTGCTTTTCTGGCTAATAACATCTTGATGCGTGCAGTCTATGTTAAAGTGAAATGGAGAGCACCGAAGTTCCCTCAAGTAATCGGTTAATTCATGGCCCAATGTATGATGAGGGAGGCCACAATCTGAAACGTGGGGCCATCATTGAAGAAGTTGCCATGATTTCCTGCCAGCTGGTCGAACCTTTTATCACATGCAGAGGTGCATGAGTCTTGGAATGGTCCATCACACTGAAGAAATCACCGGTCTAGCCAAAAAAGGGAGAAGTGGCCAGCTGGGCTCAATCCAGAAAAGGCCATCTGGTGTCAAAGCTTCCACAGGAACAGTACTTTCCTTGACCACGTTAATCAGTAAATGCTTATGCATAGCTCATCATGTTGTAGACAAATGTCTGGTGGTTGCCTGAAAGACGATGAATGACACATATCAATCCAGACAACTTCATGTTTTAATGATTAGCATAACACAGGGCCGCCGTACACTTGGCTGAAACCACAGGTACACATATTAGGTAAAAAAGTGGAGTCAAGGAGGACATTATTGTAACAGAACCCAATTGACCTAAATCTTAAGGTTCCTCCCCAGTCTTTTATAAATTAAAAATTTGATAACCAAATTACTTCCATATCGATAACAAATGGCCTGGTTTATCATATGCATTGATGCAAATTAAAATATTTGTATTGGAACAAATATTATACATATTAGCCAGATAGGTATAGTGCAAATAATACACGTATTAAATCACTGGTACACAGTCCACATAGCACACTCGTTCATTTGACATATCACCAGATCTGAACAGCATCCTACAACAACAGTTTTAAAGACATTCCATTTACTTTTTAGTCTTGACGACAAAAAAAGTGTTTAGGAAGTGAGCAGCGTTATACTTGTACCTAAACCTTATGAGGAGCATCAACACCTAAACATCCCCACTAAACCAGAAATAACTACGCGTGGTTCAGCACTCACAAGCAATCAAGGCAAAGGCTTTCGGATATGGTGCGCGTGTGTGGCCACTACATGAGCATGCTACATGCATGCTGAGGCCCTGCCGCCTAGTCTCTTCATTGCTCTTGTAGAGCAGATTCTTTTTAAGATAGAATGGAGGGAGGGCGATATGACAGAAAGGAGACTATGGATTCTGAGTGGTCACTATAATGAGCAACTTGTTCCTATGCCTAGCTTTGTGTTTATTCTCGGCTTTCTGCATATCTGAAGTCTAATCCTCATCTTCATCGTCCACAATCAGGATTCCATCCCACTCACTCAACTGAAGCGGCTCTGTTGCATGTAACTAATGTAATGCTTCTTCCTAGCACTTTGGGCAATCTTATTCGGTTATTCTTCTTGAATTTATCTGCTGCCTTCGACAAAGGGGTTCTATGCATTCTTTGCTCTTCTTTTGGACTTTTGGACTTTTTCCACACTCTGGCGCACATAGGCGTTTAATGTGCACAAGGCCCGGTGCTGTAGCCCAAACAACACGATCCCCGTGTGGTGCGGGGAGGGGAGGTCCCTTCCTGTTCCTGTGCCTGGAACTGACTTCCTAGGCCTCTTTCTAATTCGGCCCTATGGGTTCACTTATGGTCTTGCTTCGACTCCTCTCCCTATTTCTGGCCCGGCAAGCCCCTTCCTGGATGAACCTTGGCCCCATACCTACCTAACCTCCAGAATTTTTCTAGAGACTAGGGAATTTTAAGCATTTCTCTGGGTCTCCGGAAAAGTCCCTTGAATAACAGGAATTTTGACATTCTTTCCGGGTCCCATCATATTCTCCACCTGATAGGCTGCCGCAGGTAGCCAATAGGGTGGAGAAGTGGGCGGGACCCGGAAACGGAGCAAAATGTCCACGCCCACTGCCTGCACCACTATATGAGGCCGCTGCTGGTGGTGGGCATTCACTGACTTTTTCTTTCTCCCTCAATGCGACCCACGAACGCCGTGATAATAGTGCTTTCAATCCATGTCATTGAATTGAAAGCAGTATTATTACGGCGGCGGTGCCACGTTCATTTTGCTTACCATAGCACTGAAAATCATTCATTCAATGCTATAGTAAGCAAAATGAAGGCGGCGCCGCTGCCGAAATAATGCTGCTTTCTATCCAATGACATGGATTTAAAGCAGTATTATTTCGGCAGCGGCTCTGCCTTCATTTTGCTTACTATAGCATTTAATGAATGATTTTCAATGCTATAGTAAGCAAACTGAAGGCTACAACAACCGAGTTTACCTTTTGACAGGTGGGCGGGGCATGTGGGCGAAGCCATGTTCAAATGGGCGGAGTCTTGTGTGGCTGTGGGCGTGGCATACATCTCAGGAATTTTGATTTTCAAATGTAGGCAGGTATGCTGTGCCCCCTGTTAATCTTTTAACCCCTGGTGGGAGTCTTGTCTGTGCAGCCACTGTCATTCTCCTTGACACCCTGGCCAACGGTTGCAAGAGCATTTCAACAGGCATTTTGAAGTTGACTGGAGCCAATGTGTCATTGGCCCCTCCGTTGGTTCCTTCCCTGGGACTGGCCCTTCCTTGTCCATCCTCTGGCCCAAACTCTACAGTCCTGCAGTTGCAATTGGCTCCCACAGAAGTCAAAGCCGAAGCACACCCCTAAACACACTCCACTGTTTCTTCTGTGCCCATGTGTTTGGATTCTGGGGGTGAGGGATCGGCTGGTCTGGCTGGGGGAGAGTCCAGTGTTCCGTCCAGCATTGGGAGTGTCTCCACGCTCGATGTCTCCTCAGGGGACAGTTCCTTCCTCCATCTGAGCCCTCTATGGGCATCCAAACCCCCCCAAAACGAGAACATTTTCCTTCAGCCCCATCTTCTTCCGAATCTACTAAACTGTCAAGTTGCCCCTGTCACCTCCTGCTTACTGAGATGGCCGAGATCAAAAACCTCCAACTAGTTTTGATCAAGGAGGTGTTGGGGGCCACGGAGGAAGGTGGTGTAGGGAGAGGTAGTGAGGGTTCACCGGGGGTGGTTCCGGAGGTCAGAAGGACATAATTTAGAGCCTAATAAAGGAATCCATTCTTCGCACCCCTATCCATCCCCTGCTTCCATGGTGAGGACTCTCCCATCCATGGGGAGCCGATTAGACGTGGCTTCTCTCCCAGTCCCTCCCCCACTGAGGGAGTCCTCAGGACACTTGTCTTGGAGGCTGAGCACCAATCTTTGCTGAACTCCATGGGGAGAGCCCAGGGCAATTTGCACCCAGTGGGGAGGGGCGACTGTGTTCTAATCCCTGGTCAGGGGAGACTTGTGCCGGGGCACAAAACACCTGCAGTCTGTAGCAGTTCGATGGTGCTTCTCCATGGTGTCCCAAAACTATCGCCCGACACAAGAGAACCAATGGACGCCCTCTGGAATAAATGTCTTCACTGGTTATGGGCTGTTGGGGATTGTGGGTTTGTGTCTAGGGGTCCTTTGCTGGAGTGCACTAGATTGTCCAAATTTCCAGCCAGAACGGATACTGTCAAATTGGTTTTCAGAGACGCCCTCAAGGCAAGGAATGTTTTGGAAAAAATACAATGGCCTTTGGCAGACAAGGAAAAGTAGTATCAGAGTCAATGTACCTCTTATCCCTACCCCTGTGTGCCCCAAAGGAATTCCCTCTAGCAATAGTCCCCTTTCAGGTGCTAATCTGACTGCCTTGGGCCCGAGGCGCAATGGGAGACATCAGAGGCAAGGGATGGTAGCGCCTGATCAATGGCCACAATAACTGTCCGGGGGCACTCTCGGAGGGTGTTGCCTTTTGTAAGGTTTCGCTGTTTTTCTTTTTTTTGTGACGATTGTAATTATGTATTAGAATTGATTTGGCCAAATAAAGTTTTGACTGATAAATAAGTGTAATTAAACACACTCTAAATTTCATCATGGTTAGCTGACATTTGGTTCTTGGCATACCAAACCTTTTCCTTCAGACAGAGGTACAAGGTCTTGAATCGAGTTTTCAAAGGAGCGTTTTGCAGGTGACCAAAAGGTTAGTATGTTCTTCTTTGCCACAGTGAGGACATGGAAAAAAACAAAGTTTGGTTCTCCGTTGAAGCTGTAATTTTTGTGGTAAGACTCTAGAGATGACAAGAAAAGCTTCTTCAGGACGTCTGCAACTAATACAAGTTATATGTGTGTCAGAACCCCAGGCCAAAAGTTATAGAGACAGCTGCACCACCCACAACATATGCAAAGAGGTACCCCTGCCATTTTTGCAGTGCCGCCACATTTACGGGTGTGACAGTAAATGGCGGTACATTCTTTCAGGCATCCAATACAACCAGAAGATGATTGTCTGCTGAGCGTAGCACACTTCAAGATTAACATTAGCACTTAACACAGCCCGTCAGACTTTATATATGGTCTTAAGGTAGAAGGATAAACCCAGTTCCAGTGTCGAAAAGCCATAGAGGGTATCAAAGCCTACTCCACCACTTCGCTTCCACAGTAGTTTGTAGAGCTGACGCTGTAAGTGGGCAGGACCATGAAAGATTAAGGAGTGCAGGGGTTTTCCCAGAGTAAGATTATGGACTAAGAAGAAGGTTTCCATTGTTACATAGGACTTGTTCTTTCCTGCATCTTATATTTAAACTTTAACAATTCAGTGGGTAGCATTGGGCTATCTACCTAGAAATCTTTGATGCAAAAAATACCCAGCCGGGACCAAGATTTACAGTCATCGTTGTTACTGTTGCGCTTAAGAACTTTATTGTCCCAAAGTAAGTTCCCCCTGTATGAAGCAAATACCTTTAACCCATATCCAGAATGGCTCCCCAGGATTTCATAACTCCATGAGCAATGAAAGGTAGGAAGCACCCAATGGACGGGACCCTATCTTAGAATAGTAGGTTGGAGAATGTAGAGGTAGCAGTAACTGCTTTGTCTATGCAGACCCAGCGAGGGGATTTGTTCATAGAGGTTACTTTTCCCTTGCCCTGTCACTCAGACAGCATAGTGAGAATGCCTTATTTCCCCTGCACACATCTGGAAACCCAAACCCTCCTCTAGAAAACATCTTCCTTCAGCACTGATAAGGGAAACTTTGCATGGCCACCTTTCCCTTCACAAAAATAAACTTAAAGGGGAAGTTCTCCCAGGAAGTATATTGGCTCAATGGATAGGGCATTTATCTTTGAACATATATCGATCAGAATTTTTTTCCAATGCATCTTACCTTAGATTTTCTGACATAGACATGCAAACCGCATGGGTCGTAAACTGTCATCTTGTGATTATCTTATCCGTTCATCATTTGCCCTATATTCAAGTGCCTTGTAAGCAGTAAATCATAACACCCGCCCCTCAAGCTGACATCAGCTGATGCTGTCTTTAAGGTTATGCTCCTTGTCACCATGCCAGTGCACGTCTCATTCGAACGTCCGCTATACGCAATCTATTGACGTGTCTCAATGGAAATTCCAGATGCCTCTTTGCTCAATAAATATCAACAAACCCTTTCTGATCAGACAACATTGGAATTTCTGCTGCCTTTGTGTGCGTCTATTTCATTCAGAGCCTCCACAACTTATTTATGCTCTGTTCAGCTACCTAAAACTACGACAAATAGAACCAAAAAAGGTACTTACACTAGCACAAATTACTTTCATCTACAAGCACTTTCACTTTCAATAATTATTACATAATTGTCAAATGTCTTTGCTAAACCATATTTAAATTGTATATTTACATCAGTTGTTTTTTTCATGTGCCAATTAGAACTTTCCAACTTTGAGCCTATTCCTGTTGTCTTTGCACATTTTGCAATAAGATGTTTTTATAAGATGTCTGCTTCTTCTCATAATTTTCTTATTCCTGTCATTTTAAAATAAAACATCAATGCATGATTTTATCCAAATTACTAAAAATTCTTTTTTCTCCAACAGTTGATTTTCTGCTTCTTCAATCCTCAATAATTATGGCATCAATTCAACCATATCTTTACGAGCCTGAGTATATCGAAGAGGAGAGGCATGAGAGAGAAAGTTGCTGGAAAGATGGTGAATCGAGTGAAACCTGTGAGGATCACTTGCAGGATCCTGTTACTCGTCACATGGAAGAAATGTCCACTTGTATGTGCCATCAATGTGAGGTAATGCCAACTTTGGTGGGGAACAGTTGTTGCAGAGAAACTCTGGGTGCTTGGCCTACATAGTGGAAGAAGACCCTCCACCACCATGTGTAACCGAGCTGCATGACTTCAGGGCAGCCTGCCTTACAACATTTGTGTTGAGATCGCTGATGTTGCAGATGCACAAATGTATAGCAACTGTTCACCCATGTGCTCCTTGTAATGAGTAAATATTGTGTCTATCTGTTTTATCTGTGACAGCCTTGCTCTATAGCTTTTATGTTGTTCTCCTAGCCCATTGTGATATCATGGGTTTACTCACAATATATATTTTGATATATTGAAAAATGTAGTGTTCTTTGTTCATGCTAAATGATTCCATCTCCTGTTTTGTGAGTCAACAATATATTTTTGTCAACAAGCTATGACCAAATGATCTTCCTATCTTTTTTTTTTCCAAAGCACATATACATTATTATAATACCTATATTTCAGAAATATTGGACCGTGACTACTTTACTCACAAAGTATTCTTTTGAATTCCTACCAATGCCCTATGTTTTACAAGATAGGCCAAATAGGATAAATTAAATTATTCGATTCATTCAACAAAACCATTTCTCTGTCTTTTACATAGATGGTACAGGCTTGTGGCCTATCAAGAGTTTACCTGGTGGATACACAGAAGATTGGGATTTCGCATTCGACGTATCATCCCTGCCTGTGTTGTTCGAGCCATCCTTGAACAATTTCCTGGTGCCTCTGGACTGTACACTGGAATTTTACAGACAGTACCACTACCATATCATTATAGTTTGTAATTTGTATACACCATCAAACCATTTCTTAAAAATGCAGTTTTTTTTACAATATTTTACTTTCAATAAAAAATCAATGTATCTAATAATTTAGCATGTTTCACTTTCTAATTATTTCAAGATATTGTAGTTCATGTTTATAGTTTTCATTGCAAATTTCAAGATATTCTCATACGTTCCCAAACAACTAGCAACAAAGCACAAACACTAAAGCCAAAATACCAAATACTCAGTACTTGCATTATAAGGGGGATTGCATTTCTTATTCTTATTATTTTTTCACATGTTACTTCTTTGTTTCAAGTCATCCCTGCCTGTGTTGTTCGAGCCATCCGTAAACAATTTCCTTGTGCCTCGGGCCATACACTGGAATTTTACAGACAGTACCACTACCATATCATTATAATTTGTAGTTTGTTTAAACCATCAAACAATTTCTTAAAAATTCAGTTTTTATTACAATATTTTACTTTCAATAAAAATCAATGTATCTAATAATTTACCATTGTTTACTTTCTAATTATTTCAAGTTAGTGTATTTCATATTTTTAGTTAGGAATAAACAAGTCTTTTATTAAATGTTAACAATCACACATTAACAGTCATATCTCATTGTGTAGTCCTATGAGGATTTTCTAAATGGACAATCTGTGTTTACTCTGTGGGTTATTTCTCACAGCTAACAAGACTAGAAGTAGGGCATGGGGTCACTTCAGCCCTGTCTCTTTACACACTTGAGGCAGTCCTAACTTAAGGTCGCCGTTGCAGCATTCTACTTGAGTGCTCGAACGCAGGTGGTAAGCACAATGGAACTGTTGTACTATTTTTAGAGGCAAACACTGAAAAGAGCAGGGTAACTCTAGCCTCTGGACCAGAGTATTATAATAACATCAGAAAACAGAAAAGATATGTCCAGAGCAAAGTATGTTTAGAAAAAATATATCAAAATCTATTTAAAGTGATACAAAAATTGAAAACTAGTGAATAAATCACAAAAAATTATTATACACTGATCATTTTAACATAGCAAAACAGCAGCAACAATATGCCGAAAATCGGCTAAAACTTCATCACTCATACTCAACATACATGGTGCATTCATACACACACAAGTCATCATACCGTGGCATACATCCAAAGTACTAAAGGACACAAAAACATGCTAAGAACCAATGGGGAAGAGGAATTCATAACTAGTCCCCACAATGACACACATTATTGAAATAATTCACAAACAATCTATTGTCAGGGTGTTAAGATATATATTAAGATATATTAGTCTTAGCTTAGTGTGTTAGTCTTAGCAGTGCACGGTGGTGGCACGAGTTATGGTTGCTTAGCTTATCATAACTGGCGAATTTCAAGGGCTTTTCGGTTTTACTTGGAACCATAACGTCCCTTTAACAAAGTTTTTTTCACTGAATTTCATAGGTTTTTAGTAGCGCAACTTAACCATAACGTCCCTTTAACAAAGTTTTTTTCACTGAATATATATATATATATATAATATATATCTAAAATACAAAATTACAAAAATAAAAAAAAATAAGGCTCTTTTCAGAGCCGCCTTTCGCAGTTAAAAAATAGAAGTGAAGATAAATAAAGCAGGGCCCTTTGTATTTCTTAAAAGTCCGCGGACAGTTCGCGAACATTAAAAAAAATGGGGTGCTACCTTATTGTTACCATTGCATTTTTCTCTGGGAGGAAGTGGTGGCTCTGAAAAGAGCCTTTGGGAGGTGTTTGTATGTCAAAAATTATAAATACTTAACACCTACTTCAAAATGGATGCTGTATTTCCAAAAAAGGTCGCAATGCATTTTGTACATTTCTCAGAAAAATCTGATTGCCAGCATAAGTAAAATGGACTCCATCTCTGCGAAAAATGTATGTACTACGAAACATAATATTTTCATTGTGAAAAGAGGACATGCCGAAATCTCTTAGAAATGCACAAACAGCCTTATTAACATTGCGCCTTGCTTTTTCCATTTGTGGACCAAATGAAGAAGAACGAAGCCACATTTGTCTCTGCGCAATCCGTGAAAATATTACTTGAGAATTAGGAAACATGTCCATGACTTTCCCAAGTCCTTCTTTCATAGCAAATTGCAAAGAAATTCCAGACACGTGTCCTAAACTGTTCCCTCCACAATGAATTACAATTATGTCTGGATGTTGCTTTATTTCCAAAGTAGCACAGAGAGGTAGCAAGTCCAACCACTTGATTCCACGTACTCCATGCCAGTGTACTTCCACATGTGGAAATCCAAGATCTACAGCTACTCCACCGCTTTCTGCATGCACCTTCAACCAATGTATCCACGAATCTCCCAAAATCCAAACAATCTGTTTTCTGAAACACACAGCCATAGCTATCTGTTGTTCTCTCAGAATCTGAGAAACTCTCTCCTGGCACAACACACCCACTAAACTTTCCTGACCAATCCCTTTCACTGCTCATTCTCATTTGCATGACTTCTGAACCCAAAAATCCCCAGATGTAACTCCCGATGTCCGCGAACTACCGCCATGTCCGCGGACATATTGTAACATGAACAGCCCTTCTACCATTTCCACTTCACTCTCTGTGCCATTCCCTCATTGGATGTAGCTAAGAGATCACATGACCATGCACCAATCACATTCAAGACCTCGACATCTAACTGCATCATCATAGATCAGCACTGCAAATGTTCTGTGAATCTCTCTGAGTACAAGTGCCATATCATTGGCAAGCACCATCTACAAGAAATACTGTACAAGTCTCCAAGATTTCTATTTGCAGCTCCATGCATATCCATATGCATGAACACAAACTACAGGTATGCATATTTTCTGTACAGTACATGAACACATTTTCAAACTGACTTTTAGCTTGTGTAATCTGTAAAATGAATCTACTGTCTTTTTTTCCAATTTCCTAAAATCAACTATCACTTATAAACCTTTCTACTATTTACTTTCTTTATACACACACTATCAAATCATATTAAACTAACATTTTTTAAATGAAATGTATAGACTACATATATTC
Source organism: Ambystoma mexicanum (assembly GCF_040938575.1). Classification (NCBI taxonomy): domain Eukaryota; kingdom Metazoa; phylum Chordata; class Amphibia; order Caudata; family Ambystomatidae; genus Ambystoma; species Ambystoma mexicanum. Next base: position 1,323,039,288 of record NC_090934.1, read on the forward strand.
AAACACAAAATTGCATGCATGCACACTCTATGTTCCAATCTCAAAAAATAATACTTATACAATTGCATTTTACTTATTTATTTATTTGATTACTTTAATTTAAGCATGACATTAAGGCACTATTACCTAGAACAGCTTAGTTACAGAAATGGTGGTATTCAGTGGTACATTATGAATTTCACAAGACATACTAAAGATATTTTGTTTGTTACAGTTACTCATTGCAATACAATTTGTTCATTAAGAACATATCATATGTATTGAACTGGTGCGACGTATCTTATGTGAATAAGATAGTTTTAATGGTTTTAAGGAAGGCGCTGAGGATTTCAATTAAAAAAATCAATATCTAAATTAAAAACAATGCTATATACAAACAAAATTACTAATTTGTTTCTTTTACAATTGCAGTGAAGACCATTCTCCTGAAAAGAAGCAGCCGAATTTCAAGAATAAAGAAGAAATAAGAATTAAACTGATCATTTTAGAAAAAAAGTAAGTAGAATATCACCATAATATTTGTATTATTACTCAAACATACTGTAAAGTTAATTCATGCTATTTCTGTGCCTAAAAATAGAGATTGTGCACCATTCTGTCCAAAAATCCCCATGTCTTAAACAGCGATTTACAGCCAGCATGGCGCGCAAATTCCTACTTTTGGACACACAAATTACCCAACTCAACCGCTAGAACTTTCATATTATAGAACAAACAACTGTTTCTATTGTATACATTAGATTTACTATTTGTACTTCTCCACACCACTAGCTTATTTTTTTCTGTCATCTGAACCTGAGTTTAGTAACATATTAATTGAAGAATACACATCCCTACTAGTTGTAGTTCCCAATGCACAATCAGTCACCATTACATACATCATCTTACTCAAACACTCATGCACACAGCACACATACATTGCAGAACACCCCAACCCATACCTTCTTTATTTTTTTCAACAGACCCCAAAGAATGCCTACCAAAAGTCAAGTCGGTAGAAAGCAACGCAGAAGTAGAGCAAATGAAAATAAAAGTGTCCAACATAAGCATCCATCTCTAGCAGAATTTGTAAAAGAAGTTCAAACAAAACAGCTAATAAAGTCATTTAGTGAAACACAAGAAGTTTCAAGTACAAACACTTTGCCTTCTCTATCAAAATGTAAAACAAACCAAAAAACAATTAACAGAAAATCAGCTATCACTACAGATAAAACTACTTCTTTAAATTTTAATATAGTGCAAAGTAAGCATACCAAGAAAAGTATTTTAGCCAAAATGTTCCGTCACAAAGGGCCTCATTACAACTCAGGCATTAAGGGTTAACGCCGTTGTTAACCCTTAACGCCTGATTCCGATTTTAACGGCTGCTTTTAGCAGCCGTTAAAATCCATGGCGCTAAACCGCCTTGGTGCTAATTACGCCACCGTAATTTACGGTGGCGTAATTAGCGCCTTCCCCACTCCCATTATGCCCTATGGGGCAAAAATGGGAATGGGGAAGGGTAAAATGGGAAATGGGGATTTACCGCCCCACTCACCTTGGAATGGGGCGGTAAATCCGCCAACCACCATGGTGTAAACATAGTTTACACCATGGTGGTAAAGTTGGCGTACTTACCGCCTGGGTCGTAATGACCCCCAAAGTCCTTCAAAATCTTATAAAAACAGGAGAGAAATCATGTTCAATGCTTAAAACCTATCGTAGGAAATTAATTGTAGAAGCGTTGATAGATAGTGCAGTTCTTCTCAAAAGAAAGTTATTTATTTTAGTGTTAAACAAAATGAAACCACTAACAAAACTAATAACTAAATTACAAAGAAGACTTCTCAATAAACGAAATGTCAACAGAAAGAACTTCTTTTAAGTATCTGCGGAGGTGAATGGAGTCACACTACGAGCACAGAACCATACTTTAATGAAGAAGCGTACAAACAAAAACAAACAAATACAATTGCCATACATAGCAGTGGTCAAGGTTATGAAAAAGTTAATAATACCATAATGGAACAAGAAGTACTCCTTACAAAAATATGCCCTGAAAACCTAGAATTACCCCTCCATTCAACTGAATCAGAACGTCTAGTGTACAAATGGCCATGCACGTCAATATGTAACATTCCTAAACTATTTTTCACGTCTTTACGCCAATTCCTCAATCAATATGTAAAAAGCAAAGACAAAATCAAAATTAAACTACTGCAAAATATGGATTCCTGTCCAGTGCGCAAATACACAGGACTACAAGGACATTCATTGGCCTGCATTACAGGACCTACTTGTAAAACCACCTTCCATGATATCAAAAGTATATCAACACATCATTCAACTATAAGAAATCTACTCTATAAACTGTACTATGCTAAAAGCCCTGCTTTAGCACTAGCAAATTTAAATAACATTCTTCTACATGGTACAGCAAAAGACCTACTTCAAGAAATTGACTATATCCAGAAAAAATATTTTGGAAGTGAAAGCCATTTACAGAATGAAATAGCTTTAAACCAAATTAGCAACAATTCTACACATGGCAACATTTTGCTAAACACATACAAAAAAGAAATACTAAAATTTAAAAGTACATCAGCTGAAGTACCAAACCATGTATGTGTATGTTGCCACAGAACTTTTCATAAACGTAACACGAAAACTGTAGACCTATCATATAAAATAGAAGACAATGAAGATTCTAAATGGTTTGAATTAGCTCTCTACCTTGTAGCAGTTACTGCACTACAAAACTTGACAACAACCAAACTCCTTCACATGCTATCACAAATAATTTGGAATTATACCCACTACCAAAACCCCTACAACAACTTAATTTATATGAGAGCACCATAATTCAAACGATACACCCATTTCAAGTAATAATACGCCTTCAACCAAAAACAGTAAAATTACCTCCCTCTGAATTGGTAAAAGGCATTTGTGGAAAAGTAGTTTATTTACCATTAGATCTAAAAGAAAATGTCTATACTCTAGGAGTGCAACATCCAATGCAGCAATCTTTAATTATCTTAGTAAATGGAGTACCTACAAAAGACAAAAAAATATGGCAACAGCTGGTAGATTTACATAAAGTTAGACAAGCCTTACAATATCTTAAAGAGAATAATGAATATTCCAAAGAAATTAATATTGAAGAAAACTTGAAAGATACAACTGAAATAATTCAAGAAACACAAGAAGCTGGTCAATTTGAGCTGCTAGATCCTGCTACAATTACAAATACTTTAGACCATTATACAATTCATCCTTTGCACCCTAATGACACCATAGAAGATGCACTGGAAACATAACAAATGCGTCAAACAAAAGGATCGCCAATCAGCATATGGGAAAAAAAGTATAGAAGCACATGCTTTTCCTCTACTCTTTCCTACTGGCAAAGGAGGAAGGTATGATGATATACCTATTCAAATAACAGCATCAGAATACCGCTCATTACGGATGTATTCTGAAGATCCCAGATTTAGACAAAATGTGGAATACATATTCCACCGACTCTTTGGAAGTGAACTAGCAACTTTATGTTACGGAGTTGCACACATATTAAAATCAGGATCCCACTTTCAAAATATGACAGCTAGACAATTATTACAAAAAGTGTAACAAAAGGATGAGGTTTTACAATCAAATATTACAAATCTATTAGCAAATATGCGTGGTACTAAAGAGTACTGGTTTCAACGTCATGGAGATGTACGTTGTATGATCAGAAACCTTGGCCCACCCACTTGGTTTGTTACATTAAGTTGTGCAGAATATGCATGGGAAGATTTACATGATTTCCTACGCATATCAAATAAAAACAAAACAAACATAGATATACTAACACCAGGAGAACTTTGTTCTTTGGATCCTGTTAATGTTTCAAGATATTTTCACCATCGCTTCATTGCTATGCTACATTTTTTTTGTAATAAAACTGTTCCTCCCCTTGGAGAAGTGCAACACTTCTTTTGGAGAAAAGAATACCAAGCCAGAGGAGCACCACATATCCACATGCTTTTATGGATTAAAGATGCTCCTAAATTTGGTCAAGACAGTGATGCCACTGTTTTACAGTTTATTGAAAAATATGTCACTTGTGAAATTCCATCAGAATCCACAAATAATGATCTTCATGCACAAATTTTACCATTTCAAAGACATAAATGTAGCAAATATTGTCGTCGCAAATACAAAAACAAAGGGAAATACTACACCAAATGCCGATTTGTTTTCCCTAGACCGGTTACAAATACAGGTCAAGTGAACAACCTCATGTCTTCAGTTAGACATAGTAAGTCACCTAAAAATACATATTACATAAAAAGAAAAGAAGATGAAAAATATATCAATGATTATAATGCAATCAATGCCCACTTATGGAATGCAAACATAGATGGGCAGTACATTGCAGACAATTCTACTGCAGTTACACGATATGTCACAGCATATTTAAACAAAGCATAAAAGACAGAGATCCAAGACCTCTGGAATAACCTGTCATCAGATAAAACAGTGTCTCAGAAATTATACAGCTTGGGCATAAAAATGCTCTCCCATAGAGAATGTGGATCATATGAAGCAGCTAATCGTTTAACTGGTACTGCATTGTATGGTAAATCTGAAAATATAGTATGGCTAAGCCTTGGTCCAGCTAAATCTAGAAAAAGTGTTCTAAAAACATACAAAGATATAGAAACAATAGCCAAACATGATCCCAACAGCCAAGACATTTTAAAAAACAATTTATTGGGCACATACTACCCAAACAGAAGTAATACTTTGGAAACCATGGGCCTCATTACGACCCAGGCGGTCCGGAAATAACGGTGGCGGTAAACCCGCCGCTACCGTTGTTTCTGGACCGTCTGATTCCGACCCCTGCAGGCGGGAGGTGATGTTCCCGCCAGGTCTGACCTGGCGGGTTTAAAACCTCCCGCATGCAGGCGGACGAGGAAACACCGGCAGCATTACGAGATGCTGCCGGTGTTTCCATGATCCCCATTTCCATCGGGTCCCATAGGACTCAATGGGAATGGGGATTTACACCATTCCGCCTCCCTGATTCCCAGAAAACCGGGGTTGTAATCCCCCGGTAATTCCGGGAATCACGGAGGCGGAATGGTTATACGAGTCCGGCGTTAATCAGGCAGTTTTACCGCCTTGGTTAATGCCAGACTCGTAATGAGGCCCCATGTGTCTATACCACATAGCCCAAAACTACACATACAAAAATAATATAAAACCTGATAAAAAAAAAGGTAAATACAGAGTGACAAACTGTGAAGGCAGCTTAGTTAAACTCACTAAACCAAATTTAATTAATCATATCAAATTGTCATTGAAGACTCCTCAACATAAAGAAATATATTACATGTCCCTACTACAACTCTTTAAACCATGGAGAAAAGAAGAAGAAATACTATAAAACTATGACTCATACGAAGATGCTTTCAAAGCAAATGAAAGCACTATAACTGATGTAAACTTTACACAATACAAAACAATGTTGCACAATGAACAGCAACACTAAGAAGAACTCCAGGCCCAACTAGATAAAGACACTCCTGACAGTAGTCGACCTTCTGTAACAGGAAGCCAAGAACCACTGGGAGAACCACTAATAATAAATGAGGCAGAATTAGCTATGATAGAAGTAGAAAACACTTTGTGTCAGTATGAAGATAAAGAAGATATACTATACTACAATCAAAAGTAAACAACGAACAACGTAGCATTTTTGAAGAAGTAACAAAACAAATTGCACATGGTGTACAGCATGAAAATAAAGAATGTTCCTGCCATAATTATAAACCTATACTACTGTACGTCAGTGGTGAAGCTGGTTCTGGCAAAACATTCCCAATCAAAATCATCAGTAAATTCCTTCAACAATTGACAAACAACAAACTGTCAGCTGTTGTCACTGCCCCCACAGGTTTAGCTGCCTACAACATAGGTGGTGTCACTTTACACCGATTACTACTATTGCCAGTAGAACACCAGAACAAATTAGACTATTACAAACTTTCTGCAGAAGCTGCAATGGAACTATGCAGAGTATTAAAACAAATGAAAATGCTACTAATAGATGAAGTGAGCATGGTCTCCAACCAAATGTTGGCTTTGATTCACCTCAGATTACAAGAAGTACTGAAAACAAACTATGAAGAGCTCTTTGCAGGAAAACACATTATTATTTTCAGAGATCTTCTTCAATTAACACCAGTAAAAGGTGAGCCTATTTTTAAAACATTAGGACACAAACTCTGCTGTAAAACTGTTGGCAGCATTGGAAATGTCAACCTTTGGCAACATTTCCAATACAGAGAATTAACAGAAAACATGTGGCAATCTGCAGATCTCACTTATGCCAACATCTTAAAAAGTATCAGAGTTGGTATACTCTCTAAAGAAGCAGAAACAATATTGAAAACCCGGCAAATTAATGCACTTTATGGTGATAATGCATGTGCTACAGATGTTATGGAACAATTAGCCCACAAAAATATCAATTGTATGGCCTTAATGCCAACTCTTGCAAGCTGTTTCAAATTCAATGAAATAATGTTAAGTAAATAAATGCAACCAATAATGGAAATTAGCGCCACAGACAAACTAGATGTACATGGTATGACACTACCAATGTGTGACCAAGCCACAAGACTAAATAGTTTAGAAAAATCAATCTCAAACACAGCAGGCTTAGAAAAGATATTAAAATTATCCTTAAATTGCAGAGTAATGCTTAAACGTAACCTTGATGTGGACCAAGGACTAATTAATGTAGCACTGGGTACAGTTGTTGGCTTTCAAACATACCCACGTGACAACAAAATTCAGTTTGTCAATATACTCTTTGACAAATTTTCAGAAGTTAAAAGGATAGTACGCTCAACAGCTCGATTCCTTCTCTTCAAAGACATGTATGTATGCAGAGAACAATTTTCTCTAACTCTTGCATATGCAGTCGCGATTCATAAATCACAAGGTCTTACCCTAGACAAAGCAATGATAGATATTGGTAACACAGTCTTTAAAGAAGGCATGAGCTACGTAGCACTATCACGCTTACGTACACTTGACGGTCTATTTCTAATCAACTTTGATGCAAGTAAAATAAATGCTGATATTCCTTGCATTTTAGAATACAATAGACTTCACTCACTATACACTCCCCATCTAAACACATATTCTGTTCCACAAAAAGTAAAACATTATAAAAGAAAAAAAAATCAAACAGAAAAGAAACAGGATGTCACTGCAAATCCTCCAAAAAGAGAAAAAAAGAAAGTAATACTTCATCAAGTACCACAAGCAAAAAAGAATCAATTAGGGAAAGTAAACCAGGTACTTCTTCAAAGAAGGAAGACAAACTCCAAAAAAGCAGTCAGATACAGAACTACCTGGTCCATTTAAACTCTCAACTATAGTTGGTGTAAGTGGCTACGCAAATGTAGCAATGAATATTCTATTTCAATTACCACCAATTGTTGAGAACATTTACTTACACAGTACAGACCCATTGTGTTTGCAAATGTTAGTACTTCACAGAAATGCAGCAAACAATCCTGACAACACATATAGTGTTTATGGAATAAGACAACAATTGGACTACTGTGCTGGAATGGTGAAATTCACTATAAACTCACAGGAAGATCCACAAGAATTTCTAATGTACTTACTACAAGTACTGGAAAACAAAAACATACCTATAAATGAAATCTTCCAGATTTCATACATGTGGAAACATACATGCACTCTCTGCAACAATGTGACACAAGAAGAAATCCCCAATGAACGCTTCGTATATATATCAATACCCAATTGTGAATCCATTCCATTTCATCAACTTGTACAAAATGCAAACCATGGTAGATTATGTTCTACCTGCAATTCAGATAATCGCTCCACGTTAGTAATACAAACACATAGTAAATACGTAATACTAATGCTTCTACATTACAATGCAGATGGTACCAAAAACAACTGCAAGCTGACTGGATTCACACATGGTCAAATATCACTTGGTAAGAAAACCTTCACAACAATAGGTATAATCTACCACGCAGGAGTCACAACCAATTCAGGGCACTACACTGCATATATAAAAAAGAAATGTGGATGGTTTCAATGTAATGATAATTCCATTACTCTAAAGCAGAGATTACCAACAAATCTTACAAACGCTTATTTAATGTTCTTAAAACCAAAATTTGATAACTAAACTGTACTTAAACCTCAAGTAAACTTGTAGTAAAAATATAAACTGTTAGAATATTCCAAAAGCTATCTAACTGGCCAAAGATTCTACAACAATGAATCACATAAATGAATACTACTAAATTAGAGCAAAAAATAGACAATTAGAATACGCCAATTGGTATCTAACTGTCCCAAAATTTAACAATATCCAAACAGATAAATCAATACCACTAAAATATATAAAAAAAATAGGCAGTTAGAATACGCAAATTGGTATCTAACTGTCCCAAAATTGAACAATATCCAAACAGATAAATCAATACCACTAAAATATATAAAAAAATAGACAGATTACGCCTACTGGTATCTAACTGCTCCAAAATTTCATAATATCCAAACAAATAAATAATATGTTACTGCTCCAAAAAAAATGCAACAACCCAATGCATAAAGCATTAGCCAAAAACAACAAATGAACACTGAAAACAAACAAACAAACTGTAGCATAACAAAAAAAGTTTTTTTTTTTAATCCAACATGGATTTTTTTTTTCTCCCACAGACCCAATGATTTTAGCAACTAACACAGAAACTGAGCAAATTGCACAGTACTCTGGTTTGTAATCTACTAAATATGAGGGTCCAAAAAAAAAAGAATGTTGATTATACAATGTAAAAAGTCATTACAAAATACTAATACTAACATGCTATTTTCTTTTATCACAGAAATTAACAAGAAATATATGTACTCCAGTTACTAAACCAAACAGTAAGTATATTATACACTCTATGCCATGGCCACAACCATCACAGCATATCACACCCATAGTATCTTATAACTTTGTTACTTATAAATTTGTTTTTGACCCAAAGTTATAAGCAACTATAAATGTGATAAACAAATGGCCATGCACCCAACACTCTATGCCCTGGCCACAACCACTGCAGCATATCGCACCCATAGAGTAAAACATTTCAACTATGGCCTATGGAAACTTTTAATGTCCGCGGACATTACCAGTGTTCTTAGAACACTTTCAATTTGCCACCGAACAATACGGACAGCGTCTTCAGAACACCCCCTACGAACATTTCAGGACAATGCGAAAGTTCTTAGAACACTTTCAACTTGCCATCGAACAATACGGACAGCGTCTTCAGGACACCCCCTACGAACATTTCAGGACACCGCAAAAGTTCTTAGAATACTTTCAACTCGACAACGAACAATATGGACAGCGTCCTCAGTACACCCCCTATGAACATTTCAGGACAACGCATGTGTTCTTAGAACACACCCCCATGTTTTTTATGTGTGAAAATTTCAGGACAACGCGAGAGTTCTTAGAACACTTTCAACTTGACAACGAACAATACGGACAGCGTCCTCAGAACACCCCCATTTTGTTTATTTGCGAACATTTCAGGACACCCCGAGTGTTCTTAGAACACTTTCAACTTGCCATCGAACAATACGGACAGCGTCTTCAGGACACCCCTGCAAACATTTCAGGACACCACGAGAGTTCTTAGAACACTTTCAACTCGATAACGAACAATACGGACAGCGTCCTCAGGACACCCCCTACGAACATTTCAGGACAACACGTGTGTTCTTAGAACACACCCCCATTTTGTTTATTTGCAAACATTTCAGGACACCAAGACAGTTCTTAGAACACTTATAACTTGCCATCGAACAAAACGGACAGCGTCTTCAGGACAACCACTACAAACATTTCAGGACAACGCGTGAGTTCTTAGAACACACCCCCATTTTGTTTATTTGCAAACATTTCAGGACACCGAGACAGTTCTTAGAACACTTTCAACTTGCCATCGAACAAAACGGACCGCGTCTTCAGGACAACCCCTACAAACATTTCAGGACAACGCGTGAGTTCTTAGAACACACCCCCATTTTGTTTATTTACGAACATTTCAGGACACCGAGACAGTTCTTAGAACACTTTCAACTTGCCATCGAACAATACGGACAGCGTCCTCTGGACACCCCCTACGAACATTTCAGGACACCGCGAGAGTTCTTAGAACACTTCAGGACAATGCGAGGGTTCTTAGAACACTTTCAACTTGACAACGAACAATACGGACAGCGTCCTCAGAACACCCCCATTTTGTTTATTTGCGAACATTTCAGGACACCCCGAGTGTTCTTAGAACACTTTCAACTTGCCATCGAACAATATGGACAGCGTCTTCAGGACACTCCCTGCGAACATTTCAGGACACCGAGACAGTTCTTAGAACACTTTCAACTTGCCATCGAACAATACGGACAGCGTCTTCAGGACACCCCCTACGAACATTTCAGGACAATGCGAGAGTTCTTAGAACACTTTCAACTTGACAAGGAACAATACGGACAGCGTCATCAGAACACCCCCATTTTGTTTATTTGCGAACATTTCAGGACACCCCAGTGTTCTTAGAACACATTCAACTTGCCACAGAACATTACGGACAGCGTCCCCAGAACACCCCCATTTTGTTTATTTGCGAACATTTCAGGACACCCCGAGTGTTCTTAGAACACATTCAACTTGCCATCGAACAATATGGACAGCGTCTTCAGGACACCCCCTGCAAACATTTCAGGACACCGAGACAGTTCTTAGAACACTTTCAACTTGCCATCGTACAATATGGACAGCAACTTTAGTACACCCCCTACGAACATTTCAGGACAACGCGAGAGTTCTTAGAACACTTTCAACTTGACAACGAACAATACGGACAGCGTCATCAGAACACCCCCATTTTGTTTATTTGCAAACATTTCAGGACACCCCGAGTGTTCTTAGAACACATTCAACTTGCCACAGAACAATACGGACAGCGTCCCCAGAACACCCCCATTTTGTTTATTTGCGAACATTTCAAGACACCGCGAGTGTTCTTAGAACAGTTTCAGCTTGCTTGCAAACAAAACGGACACATATTGAGTCCTCAGAACACCCCCCATTCAGTTTATTTAGAACATTTCAGAACACCCGTGATGTCCGCAGACAAATCGAACACAAAAAGAACGTCTACCACATAAAAAAGCACAACATTTAACCTATCTCATACCCTTCCATCCTCCCCAAACACTCCTACACACCAACACACTCAACTAACTACACATTTTGAACAAACTTTCACTGCGCTGTCCGTGGACGTCTGCGAATCCAAGGTGGCGGGCGCTACCGAAAATCTGACGTGCTTCACGCTTAACACCGTCCAATCAGCGAACACGTTGCATGTCAGCGGACATCACGCAAGCCGATTGGCCAATCAGTACACTGTCCGCGGAGCAAACAGGGAAGTGTGTCCGCGGACCGAACACAGATATCACTATTTCTTTTTACCTACTGTTTGGTCATTTAAAAAAAACTACTGGACGGATTTTTTTTGGTGAAAATCCGTCCAGCGGTTTGGGCTGTAGGCGCGAGCAAACATTTTTTCCCATTCAGTCTATGGGGCAAAAAAATGTTTTGGGACCCCCCTATAACTTTGCCCCGCCTGGACGAATCCTCACCAAACTTTGCAAAAAGATTCAGAGTGGCCCATATACTTTTTTTGATGAGGATTCGTCCAGGGGGAGCGAAGTTATAAGCCGCCCAAAAAGTGCTCTTCCTATGGAAACAGCAACTAACTATAACTACATGGCCACTACCGTGGCATTGTAATTCTTGTTGCCGATCCACCATGGTCTTGAAGGTTCCTTTTCATTTTGCATGGTTCTCTTTTGGGAGTCATTTACCCTTTTGTTCTGGTTTACACAGCTGTTGTAGCGGGGGCCGTATATGCTTATTTTCACTATGGTATACACGGTTCTTAATTGTTTTTAATAACTCAGGCTGCTAGCAGCAGTCCTTTTTCTCTTTTTCAATTGTATGTTGCAGGCAGTCGGCAAAGACTTTTTCATGTAGTAGCTTATAGTTGCTTTTGCGTACTTGTTTTTCTGAATGGTAACACCCACCGCCTGAGGAAGACGTTCAGTTAACCACCACTACATGTCGAAACCGGTCGAGAGATAAATTCTACAGGGATGTGATCTTTGCATCTGTTCTTCCTATCCACCCTGACAATAGATTGTTTGTGAATTATTTCTCTTGTTTGTAAACATCGCAATAATGTGTGTCATTATGGGGACTAGTTATGAATTCCTCTTCCCCATTGGTTCTTAGCATGTTTTTTGTGTCCTTTAGTACTTTGGATGTATGCCACGGTATGATGAGTTGTGTGTGTATGAATGCACCATGTATGTTGAGCATGAGTGAAGAAGTTTTAGCCGATTTTCGGCATATAGTTGCTGCTGTTTTGCTATGTTAAAATGATCAGTGTATAATATTTTTTGTGATTTATTCACTAGTTTTCAATTTTTGTATCACTTTAAATAAATTTTGATACATTTTTTCTAACCATACTTTGCTCTGGACATATCTTTTCTGTTTTTTGGTACTATTTTTTAGAGCCTTACTGATTTCCCTAATAACCTGTCTGGTAAAATGGGTACTTCGGTTGCTGTCAATACTGTGGGGCAGTCCAGACAAAGGTATAAACTCAGCAGGCATGTTCTTGGTTACTGTTTCTTCATCGGCTTTCCTACATGGGTATGCCTCCACCCACCCTGAAAACACATCCATCATGACCAGACAATAAAGATAAGTCATGCAGATGGGGAGCTGTATAAAGTCTTTCTGCACATGTAAAAAGACCCTCCGGTACGGGACGTGCAGATAGCTTAGTTTGCACTGCTCTCCCATTATTATATGACAAACAGGTAATGCAATGCCTGCAGTAGTGTTGAGCCATAAAGGCTAACCCAGGGGCTATCCAGTCTCTCTGGAGTAAAATGACCATGGACTTTTTACTTTTTGAATGGGCCACGCCCTGAGCATCACAAACCAAATAAGCTGCACCAGGGGGCGATCTGGGGGATACCACAGGGAGTCTAATCCCAGGCTATACCTACGCGGCGTCCAGGTCACCTTCTCAGTCTCCGCAGCTTGATCTTGGAGAATCAACAGACTGGCAAGAGACGGAATGGGGGGCTGTGGAACGGCAACACAAACAAGATATTCTTAAGGAGCCAGTGGCCCTTTCAGGGCTGCTGAGCGAGCTGCACCATCAGCTAAAGAATTTCGTAGATCAGTAAAGGACTAGGAGGGGCACTTAACCATTGCTATGTCTGCAAGGAGTAACAATGTGTCTAATAAAGCTGCAACATATTTTCCATTTTGGATAGGGGTGCCAGTGGACGTTAGCAAGGCATAAAATAAGCAGTGTCGTGGAGCAATTTGCTATGCAATTCTGTAGGTTTGCTAATAAATTGGCACTTGTGTAGCAAAGTTGGCTATTTAAGTTACCCTGTTCAATGAAAGCACAGTTCACCCTGCATTCCTCTTTTGCCTTGAGAGCTCTCTCCATCCTCTTTTCTCTGTAAGTTCAAAGGGGCTAATGGAGAGAGTGCAGCAGTAATCATCCCCTTCACCTGTGTGCCAAATGGCCTGTGTGACAGTGCTAAGCACATTTTATTTTTATTTTTCAAATTATTGCAAACCAGAAATAATCGTGATAATAATGTTATTAAGCTAACGGTATCCTGTCTGTCAAACACCAGTTTTTTTTTTTTTACAAAAAGACTTTCAATTCCTTTTCTAAAAATGCAATAGGTTACATAATGCATAAATACAATATTGCTATTGTAAAACACTGCATTTTCTCCAGGCTTTACAGTGAAGTTTATCTAAATCTCAGTGTCAACTAGATTTCATTTTGTTGGGAAAGATGCATCATATCGATGAGTGGACACTTTTAAAAATCTACATGACCATGCGGCCGAATGCTTTGATAGCAAACCTGGTCCTGTGGCCTGCTGGTTACATAAAGCTTGCAACTGGTGCTCAATCCATGAGCTGATCCCATACTCCTTGACATTCTATCTTACCATGTTGGTTTATACCCGCTACCCTGAAAGTGAGATGGCTGCAAACTATAATAGTCTGCCTAGTTTGCCCAGTTCTCTGCCTGCTACGCCAATCACTCTGCTTAGTCTTTTACATAAGGAATACACAAAGCTAGCTTGACAGTTACTTGAAGTAGTGATCAATAGTTTCATCCAGTCTGTACATCTACAGACCTACTGCAAAACTGTGCACTGCAGTGGGCCTCCAGAGCTCACTTTGCTCAATGATTATGATTGTATTATATATTTCCACCTGCAGTAGAGGGAGCTGGTCAAACTGTTTTCCGGGCCTTTTTATCATATTTATTTATTTGTGTCCATTCATGCAGCTAACCTTTTTACAGACACTCATCTAGGGCTCGCAAAGCATTTTTGCCCACTTGCATAGTCAAGCAGATTTTATGAAGGGCCAGTACTATTTGCTACAGAATTATTTGCTATCCTGCGAGAACTGGAATCTCCCATACCACCACCCAATAACGTACCCAAAGACAAGCAATGGAGTACCAATATCCAAAATGCCCTCGCAAATAAAGTGAAAACTCTACAATCTAAAATTACTATAAAAAAAGCCTCGCTCCCTCTCAGCGAAAACCCCTAATACGCCCACGCCCAAACCTAGCCTAACACCTTTCAAATTCACCAAAGTTTCCACCCATGAAACTGAAAAAATCAGTCCACTAAAACCGTCCAATTGCAAAGGCGATTACTGCCCGGCCCAGATAATTAAGAATGCCACCAGAGACCTAGCCCCCTTCATCACCAAACTCATCAATGCTTCCTTCTCATCTAGCACAGTCCCAAGTAGTTTAAAAGAGTCCTGGGTTCTCCCCCTGCTAAAAAAACAAACCTTAGACCCTTCCATCCCCACCAACTATAGGCCCATCACTACTGTCCCTTTCCTCCTGAAGATAATTGACAGAGTGGCCTATCTCCAAATCCAAAAATACCTGGAGACTAACCAACTTCTTGGCACTCGTCAATCGGGCTTCAGACCTCAGCACGGCACTGAGACCGCACTCATAGATCTTAAAGCCCAAATCGACAAGCTCAATGACAAAGGAAACACAGCTATGCTACTCCTCCTTGATTTGTCGGCGGCTTTTGACCTAGTGGACCACGCAGTACTCTGCAAACACCTAGAGTCAGCTGCCCACTTCTCAAGTGAAGCTATAGCCTGGGTTCAATCCTTTCTCGACAATAGAAGTATGCGACTCTTCTCCACCTTAGACTCTGCAGACCCTATCTAGACAACATGTGGAGTCCCACAGAGCTCCTGTGTCTTGCCAACGATGTACAATATCTTTACTAAACCACTATTCGACAAATTGGACAGACTGGGTGTCACCTACACAAATTATGCAGACGACACCCAGCTCCTCATCCCCCTTTCGGGCAATTTCAGTACGGATACAGCTTTAGTAAACAAGGTTTACACCCTCATTCAGGCATGGATGGCAACCCATGGCCTCTGCATGAATCACAAAAAAACAGAGATCCTTATTCTAGGCTCACCTAACAACTTAAAAAACTCAACTCCAACTACAGTTCCTTCAATATCGACGGCAATATAATCCCTGTCGTCAAAGAGGTGAAGACCCTTGGTTTCTACTTGGACTCCACTTTGTCCCTAAGGACATAAGTGAACTCCCTGGCCTCATCCACTGCCTACACTGGTAAACTTATCAAAGCATGCAGACACTTCCTCTCACCAACTAGTTGCATTATCTTAGCCAATGCACTGATCCTCTCAAAATTGGATTACTGCAATGCACTTTATGCAGGCGCTAACAAATACATCATCAATAAACTTAAAACCTTGCAAAATAACGCGCTCAGAACAGCCCTGAACCTCCCAGTCAGAGAGCACATCTCGAATGTGCGTAGAAACTACAACTGGCTAAAAATTAGCGATAGGATCACCTTCAGAATTGTCATTAACATTCAAATGCCTGAACAATGCAGCCCCCCCCCATACCTCAGGGACAGAATAATAAGAAAAACTTCTGCACGGCCAACCAGAACAGCCAACTCTTTCTGCCTCCAAACCCCGAGATTCCGACTAAAAAAAACAGGAGGCAATAGCTTCCCTGTGCAAGCAGCTCAATACTGGAACGCCTTACCAGTTGAACTAAGAAGGGACCAGCCCTACAACAGCTTCAGGCACCATACCCGCACCTTGCTCCAACGTAATGACCTTTGAAACCTGAGACAAACTGCATTGTGATCTGTTGCCACGCTCCCCTGCACACTCACATGTAAATGTAAATAATGTATTTACTGTTTATAATATGTTACCCTCTATCCTTACATGTAAAGAATGTATATAATGTAATTACTATATATAACATATGATACCAACAACCTGCAATCTGTAACCTGTAACCAAGTTCTAAGTATTCTTGTTATTCTGTGCGCCCAGCTACCCAAGGGTTTTCTGGTGCCCTATAAAAAAACAAACAAACAAACTATTTGCAGGGGATGTAGGAAACTTTTATTTAAACTTTACTTTGTTTGCAGTAAATGTCAACTAAAGGTTTCACTGTGCATGGCTGGCCTCTGGGGGGGCAGCAGTGTGCCAAACTAAAGTGGGTTAATGGTGACATGCACCATTTTACAGAAAGAATTTGCAAGGCCTAATTTATCTCAGTAATGTCTTACTTCAGCGGTATACAAAACTGCTGTATTGTTGCTCATTTTATATCTTGAGTACAAGAATCTTCTGGTGGCAATAAAAACATTAGTACAAAATTGCTAATCAAATGGGCTTGTTTGCTAATCAAGAAACATTTCATTAGCAAACTCTGCTAATCAATTTTTGAAAACTAATTTATGACTTGGTTAAGTATCCCCATTGTTTCCAGAGGACACAAAAGTCGAGGACAACCCTGTAGGCATACCTGAGGTCAGTGTAGATCGTAACTAAGCCAGAGCACACACACGTGTAAGGGCCACGAGCTTGGGGACTTGTGCTGATCTGGCCTTTCGCAATCTGTATGCTTCTAGGACTGAGTGGGCGGTACACATTGCATATCTCAAAACCAGTTCTCCAATATCTGGGACATGGATGCAAGAACCACATGTGTACAGAATGAGATCTGGGTTCAGCAGGGGTACATCAATAATAATCAATGCAAGGGGACATCAGTGTTTCCACAACCACCTGACAGTCATGCGTCTCGCCGCCTTCGGGGGTTGGTAACAAGGATACAGGGTTAAGGACTGGGCCACGGCTTAGGGTCACACTGGCAACGGACATAAGCAGTTTTTCATACCTCATAAGCCATGAGTTTGACATGTGTTGGGTTTTTCCTTTCAGCAATAATGACAATACAGCATGGGGGACAGAAATAGTGACAAAATGTCCTTGGAGCAGGGAGTCAGTTTTCTCAATCAATAAGGCTGCAGTGGCGACCGCCCACAGACAAGCTGGGAGCCCCGCCGCTGCTGGATTTAGAGCTATGCTATGGTAGGATACAGGTCGATGCTTATCATTGTAAGACAAAAGGCTTGCTATAATCCTGCAGACCTAAAGCCGGAGCTGTTGCGAGTGAGTGCTTAATGGTGACAAAAGCATCTTCGGCTTCCTTGGACCATGGCAGGGGTTTGAGGGTCGAATCATGTGTGAGGTTCTGAAGGGGCTCAATGATGGCTACAAACTCGGGGACCCAATGTCTACAGTAACTAACCATCCCAATGAACTTGTCACCTGTTTCTTGTTCCAGGGTTTAGGTACTTTCTGGATCATGGAAATTCGATCCTAGGACAGGTCTCTTTCCCCAGCAGAAATCTCATGACCCAGGTACCGCACTGAGGGCAGATATAACTGTAACTTGTCTTTAGATGCCCTGTGACCCTTTTCAGCAAGCGCTTTCAACAGAAACAGTGTGTCCTCCTCACATGCTTCCAAGGAGACTGTTACGCTCACCTGATATCCACGGGGATGCCACCCAACCAGTTGGTCATTGGTGCCCTTCTCTATGACTCCCTGGTGTGGTTCTCGATGTCGATGAGATTCCACCTGGAAATGAAGACTATATTAGGACTGGACGACCAAGGTAAATTTCCCCCCACCTCCCTAGTGTTTTCAGCCCCTACGGGTTCTCTTCTCACCTGGCTGTCGGAATTGGTGAGCTCTCCATCCTGCTCTCTGGGCAGGGGCGCGTGTTCTTTTGTGGGCGCTTGCGGTCCAGTTACTTCACTGACTGCAGCCCTTGTAGTGTCTTTCAGGTAGGTCTTATTGCGATTGATGACGTTGTTATTCTTGCATGCCTTTTCTCTGTTCTAAAACGTCTCTTTTTATCTCCCTTAGGTGCGCGGTGTATCCGCTTGGAGAACTGGGTAGGCTGGTTCTCACAGGTAGATGATGGCGCATAATAGCGCTATGATGCGGTAAGGAGGCACTTTGCGCAGCGCAGTGATGTCTTGTCCTCACTGACCTGTGCTTTTCTCTTTTTCGTAGGTCGCGGTGTGCTCCCAGCGCAGATGGAGTTCCGGAGCTATGCCGGTCAAAAATCAGCCAGCCAGGTAAGTCTCTAAGCGCTTCTTGGTTGTAATGTCTCTTTTACCTCCTTTAATAACGTCTTTCTCCCTTTTTTCAGGTCCTTCGATCCGGGTGGCAAACTCTTCAAACGGAGCTGCCCAGGAGCTGAAAGCAGTGAAGGATGGAGATTACAGGTAAGATTCTGCTGCTAACGATGTTCTTTGTTTTCTGCAGGTCCGGAATTCGTCAGGCTTATGAGAAAGCTGGACACGGTGAGCGTCACGTTGCTAGTAGCAAAGTAACGCGAAGCGTGTTGTCTTGTTCGGGTGTGGTTTAAATAGCCACTGCAAAGTAGTCCAGGTAAAGTAGTCCCTAGGCCACCACACCCAAAACACTAGACCGCATAGCTTGGTTCTAGGAATCAAGCTATGTGGATGCCTCCATGTTGGCTGAAAGCTCTAAAACGTAGTTCCACAAGCAGAAGTCTATCTTTCTTCATGAGCCTGGCACCAAAGGTGCCAGGACTGGCCCCAAGAGGGCCTGAGAAGTGGATGCCAGGCCTTATAAGCGATCCGAGTCCTGATTCCACCTGGCCAATGGGCTTGCAAGTGGGGATCAGGGCTGAGGGTCGTGACAGAGACAGAGGCTATGGTCAGATCGTCTATGTACTGCACCAGCGTCGACCCTTCTGGAAACTGTACCGAATCCAGATCTTTTTCCAAAATTTGGGAAAACAGTGCAGGGCTCTCTACATCCCGATTGGGAATGAGTGACCGCATATTGCATCATCTTATGGGTGAGCGCGAAAAGATATTGGGCCTCATTATGAGACCGGCGGTAGCCATGCTGGGCGCCGTAAAAAAATGCTCTCCATTCCAATTCAAGCCCCATAGGGAACTATGAGTTCTGCTTGCGGGTGCCTTTTCGTCCCGCCAGGTGTGACCCAATTGCAGACCATGTCGGATGCACCAGCACCATTCCTGAATGGCAGTAGCCGTGCTGGGTGCTGTAAAAAAATGCTCTCCATTCCCATTCGAGCCCTATAGGGAACTATGAGTTCTGCTGGCGGGTGCCTTTTCGTCCCGCCAGGTCTGACCCAAGAGCAGACCATGTCGGATGCACCAGCACCATTCCAGAATGGTGCCGGTCCATCCGGCCTCCCCATTCCCATTTGAGCCCAATAGGGGCTGCTGGTCAGCACAATGATGCCCTGTTGGAGAAGGGATTCTATCACAGGACAGATGCCTTCTTCTGTCAGTCAGGAAATTGGATACTAGGGTACACATGGAAAGGGTTTGGGAGGATTCAGTGTGATCTTAACTGGTTCAGCATTTACCATATACCCAGTATCATTTGCATGTGTTGACCATAAACATGTCAGGAACTGGTCCAACATCCCCTGCCACAGACAGGGGGTGTCGGCTCAGGGTTCAGGTGGGCAACTTCCTGTAACACTACCAGCACTTCATGCTCTCTATGAGCGGGGATATCCAAATACACATCATCAGGGGAACAATGAATGGTGCAATTCAGCTGAAAAAACAGATCCAAACCAAACAAATTCACAAGAGAACAAGAGCTTAACAGAAATGCATGCTGTTCGGAAATAGGACATATCGTGACCAGGGGTGGACACTGGATGAGATATTGGTGTACCTCCTATGCTGACGACATCTATTACCTCGCCTGAGTGTGGTGTCAGGGAAAACATGCATGCTCTTAGAGTAGAGCGTGATGCGCCTGTATCCTCTGAACATGAAACATTTCAGCCAGTGTGAGAAACTGGAGGACATTCTCACATCTACTTCCCTTGGATCCTCTACGCAGGTGGCCAGGGAAAGGCTTTCACTTTTGGTTCCTGACCCTGGTGGTGGAGAAGCGAGGAATGATCCCCTGGGTGGAGGGTTCTTGGGGAGAGGGAGTGAAATGTCCTCAGGCAATACGCGGTATCCACCCCTTCCATTATGTTATGAAACCCTAGTAACAGAAGCATTGATGAGATATTGTTACCCCATTCCCTTTGGGCAGAATAACATTAGGAGAAAAACCAAACCTCGAAGACCCAGGAGGAGGGTGAGGAAGAGTGGGGTGCCCTTAGGTGGGACATGGTATCCCCCTTTCTCTGGTGACAACCAACGCAACTCTTCCCCAACCTTTCTGGGCTGTTATAAGCCAGCTCCCCTCATTTCTCCACAATTGACAGTTCACAGTACTGGGACGAAGAAGTGGAAACTAAGAGCAATGAAGACTATGCTCTTTTACCACTCTAGTACTGGGATGGGGAGGATGCCTGCTAAGAACAGTGATGGTCAGGCATGTCCCTTTTATTGTGGTCAGGCAAGGCTGAGTAATCATCCACACCTGCCGCCTGTCAAGGGGCTGGACGTGTATAAATGGAACCCTGCCAAATGGCAGAGGGGAACAACAGGGGAAGGACCAGAAGGTTGGTGCATGCAGCAGAGAATCATACAACGTGGTGTGGCAGCTGGGACTGTCTGGAGCAGTCTGGAAAATTTGAGGGGAGTGGTGCAGCAAGGCTGCCCCTTTCCTTTCTACTCAATATGCTCGCTCCCCTGTGGTGGAGGACCACCCCAGGAGTGTCTGAGGGGCAGTAAAGGTATCCACGACACTGAAGGAAGAAGGCTGTGTGATCTGCGCTGCAGCAACAAACTCTTAAAGGGACTAGTGACTTTCTGGTGATGGAGAAACCTGGTGCGTGCGTGTGTGAACTTGAACATTTCCTGAATACTTTTATCGAGTGGTCGCGTGGGCTGGGGATTAGCACATTTTCGAAAGTCTCCGATCATTTCACTTGTCAATTGTCAAATAAAGAGGAACTACATTGTATAGGAATGGCTGTATGAGGCAAATAACACGTCTTCAAAGGTCTCTGAAAATGTAACTATTTAATTAAAGTAAAAAAGACAACTACTGAACTGCATTTAAAGGGAAATGAACCATAAGCAGGAGATATAATTATTGAATACCAAATTGAACTAAAACCTTGCTATCAATCAGAATTAAAACAGTTGGAATCTAAAGATGGGAAGGAAGTTTAAATCCAAGCAAATCATCATGTATTGAAGTGTTAAAATGAATATACCTCTCACCATGCCACAGTATGCTGAAATCTAATATGACTTTAAAAGAGCACGCAAAGGACACTGAAGCCTGATTTACAGTGTCAATTTTCAACCTGTATGAAAGCTACAAATTATCTGAACAAATATATGAAAATAACATTGACTGAACTGTGCAAACAAGAATATTTTGCTTTTCTTTTTCTTTGAACAGTGCCACTTGGAAACTGGGGAAGGGAACCCTGAGTCCTAACCGGGAGCATTTCATTTCAAGGTTATTTGAATTGTGTGACTTGGAACTTGAAGAATGGAACCCTGAGTCCTGTCTTGGGGAAGGAAACCCTGAGACTTGAATAAAACTATTACATCCTAAATCCAAGAAAGGAAATTCTGAGACTTTGGTGTGGAACTGTTTTATACTTGGGGAAGGCAGCTGAAAGGAAGCTACAAGCTGGAAGAAGCTCAGAGGTTTATGTTAAACACTGTTTTCATTTTTGGCTGCTGACATCCCTATGCATAGTTGTGAGGACAGGTATAGGGTTTGGACACAGACAGATTCCTAAATTGAACTCTTTGACTCAGACTTTCCTTAGTCTTATTTAGGTAGGGAAATCCCACCTTAGCATAGGGCAATCTAGGCCTTTTTCTATCCTGACATTCAAGTTAATAATATGGGTTGTTTTTGAATTTGGAATCTGTTGCCTGTGTCCTTCTTCATATGCCTTCACCCCAGCAACATTACATTCAACATAAGCACAGCTTTTTTCTGCTACTTCCAGCATGCCACCTGCACTCCCCTAGGCCCTCCTCTCCATTCCTCCATTCCTCACCCAGTGCCCTCCTCTCCCCTCTCATTCCCACCCCTTCCAGAAAGCAGGTTGTGCATAAAGCACGGAAGGGAAGCCCTCTCCCCTGTCGCCATTGAGACCCAAGAAGTTCAGGACCTTCATCGTCCTTGGGTAGGACTTACGACCAATGCGCTGAGGCGTTTCTTCTGCACAGCTTTTGTTCTTCTGCTTCCAGCACGCTGCCTGCACTTCCCTAGGCCCTCCTCTCCATTCCTCCCCAGCTCCCTCCCCTCCCGTCTCACTCCCATCCCCTACCTGATTGGCTGCTGCTTCCAGAAAGCAGATTGTGCATATAGCACGACAGGGAAGTTCATCGTCCTTGGGTATGGCCTGCAACCACTGCACTGAGACGTTTCTTCTGAACAGCTTTTTTTCCTCTGCTTCCATCATGTCGCCTACTCTCCGGTAGGTGCTCCTCTCCATTCCTCCATTATTCCCCCAGCTCCTCTGCCGTCTCACACCCACCCCCTCCCTGATTGGCTGCTGCTTCCAAGAAGCTCTTTTAACCGAGAGTGCCAGGGCAGCCCTGCCTGGGCAACCGACTAAGGACCTAGGCAAAGGGCGCCTCCATGAGGAACCTCATCGCCTGTTTGCCTGTTCAGCCTGCTTGCCTTAGTCAAGCCAATACCATGTCTGCTGCAACAATCAGGCAAGGGGCGAGGATCTGGGTGCACAGCTAGTGCTGTATTTCTGATATTTTGCAAATGCCTTGAATTTAGCTATTTAGCTGCTTTGATTGTAACCGCTGTTTTGGCTCTAGCTGCCCCCTGAATATTGCCACTGTTTTGTATCTAGTAGCTGCTTGAATATTGCCACTGTGTTAAATCTTGCTGTGCTTGTATATTACCTCTGTTTTGAATCTAGCTGAGCTTGAATACTGCCCCTGTTAGAATCTAGTAGCGGCTCGAATATTGCCTCCGTTTTGCATCTAACTGCCTCCTAAATATTGTCACTGATGCAAATCCAGCTGGCCCCCAGAAAATTGCCACTGCCTTAAAACTAGCTGTGCTCTAAATAATTGTCACTGTTTTGAAACTAGTTGCGCCTTGAATATTACCACTGTTTTAAATCTTGCTGCGCTTGAATATTGCCACTGTTTTGAATCAAGCTGTGCTTTGAATATTGCCACTGTTTGAATCTAGTAGGACTTTGAATATTGCCTCTTTTATAATCTAGTTGCCCCTTGAACATCGCCACTGTTTTAAATATGCTGGCCACTGGACATTGCCAATGTTGTAAATCAAGTAGTGCCTTGGATATTGCCACTGTTCTCAATCTAGTTAAGCCTTGATCTTGTCACTGTTTGAATCTAGTACCGCTTTGAATATTGCCACTGTTTTGAATCTAGCTCTGCTTTTAACATAGCAAGTGCTTTGCATCTAGTCGTGCTTTGAATATCGCCACTGTTTGATCTAGTAGCGCTCTGAATCCTGCCACCTTCTTTAATCTAGCTGCACTTTGAGTGTTTCCCCTGTCTGTGATTTGAATCTTGCCACAGTTTTGATTCACACTGCATTCACAATCTAGCCTCTGTCATGGGCCACTTCTCTGCTCTCCATGGGGATAGTGCTATCGGCCTGGGATGTAAAATGTCTCCTGCAATTGGAATCTAGCATTACTCATTACCCTTTCCTGCCACTTCCCCTCCTGGATAGTGCTGCAGGCCTATAACCACAAACCTACCACTCAGAGCAGTGGCAGCCCCAAGGTTAGAGGCGCACTATGGTGCAACAGAAACCGGGCCATCCCCTCAACCTGCCCCCTCTAACTCCCGCCTCTGTGCCCACCACATGATCCCCCATCGGGGGAAAATCTCCCCTCTTCACCTGCTCTTCTAGACATCACCCACCTCACCCCCACCGAGATTCCCTTCCAAACCACCCCAGGCCGCCCACACCCACCCTAGCACCTTCCCTGCCGTCTCCCCCCAACCCCCAACACACCCCGTTGATGTCCTCCCTAGGCCATCCTCCCGCCACATCCAACGCAGTCAAGAGTCTGGGATGCACCATGGACGTAGTTCTGACACTTTCACACCACATCAACTCTGTCTAAATCATGCTATCTACACCTTCGCATTCTACAATGCATCTTCCAATTCCTTGCCCACCCTCACAGAGTCACAGCTATCATGACTATCGTCCTCTCCCGCCTAGACTAGGCTAACTCCCTTTACCTGGCCATTCCTGTATCTCAACTCAGAAAGCTCCAAATGGCCCAAACCACTGCAGCTTTGCTCCTCCTAGCTCTTGGCCCCAGAGAGCACCTCACACCTGCCCTGCGAGTCCTCTACTGGCTCTGTGTCGGGCGACGGTCTACCTTCAAAGCCATGTGCATCACCAAGCGTGCCCTGCACAAGACAGACCCAGAATACCTACAACAAAAACTCACCCCTTAGAAACCCAATAGAAACCTGCGATCAGGCACTGCACTCCTCCTTGTCATCCCTTCCATCAAATCGACAAGAATAGGGGATCTTCCTTCTTGATCCAAGCTCCCACAATATGGCACGCAATTCCACTTAGCATCCTCCAGTTAGAGAATCACCTTGCATTGCAGAAGGCCCACAGGGTCTGGCTTTTCCCCCCACATCCTGACAAAACCATTATGCCCCTCAGGTTGTTTTAACCCCCTGTGAGATAGGCAGAGACAGCAATGGAGCGATGCAGAGAATAGACTCCAGCAGACCTCAGGACAGGATCTGCACCACCTCACCGAAACAAGAAACCAGCCAGGACACGCGGGTAGGTTTTGCACTCTGTGTCTATAGAAGATAGCCTCAGGCATGGCCCTCCGCCCGCATGCATCTGCAATCATATGCTACTGGAAGACACATGGCACAACACCTCTGCCATTAGAATGCAGCTATGTCCGACAACAAAAAAATCGGTCTAACTGGACACATAATCATTCTCCTGCACTCTCATACTCTCCTGACAACCTCGTAGCACCTATCCACAAGCCAGCTCAACATGGGTCACTAGCAGAGACTTGGCCACCCCTACCTTCGGCTAAAATGCACACATATTCTAAACCCATCTGACAAATCTATTATATCACAGACTTCGGTCTCCCAAGAGCGTTTAGCAATCCTATACATTGGTCATAAGTAACGGCTGTGGAGGCGGACCGCGTGCCATCCTGCCCGAAGTGGTCAGCTGTCCATCTCACGAGTCGTACTGGGGCCGATTTGGGAACTCGGCTTTCCAGTGTCCCAACTCCTTGCATTAGGTACACTGATCACTGTTTGCGTTTAAATAATACCTTTCGGCAGATTGCCCGATCTGGAACATTTGCAGCGCTCCTCTTCCCCTTCACCAACCCTGTCCCCGCCCCCTGCTGGAGGGCAGAACCCACCCCCCCTTCCCTGTGAGGGTTACAAGCTCTGTTTTTATAGCATCATAAGCTTGGCTTCCGTTGTTTCTTTTTGTCTCAAAACCTTTACATGGAAATGTTGTGCAGCCAGAAAAACCTCGACCAACCCCTTTCCTTCCAATCCTATCTTTACAGCTTTAATCCCTTCTGCTTCCTTGGGTTTCAACCCCATAACAAACTGTGCCACCACAGCCTGCGCTGCAGTGCTGTAAGCGTGGCATCCACAATCTCAGAATGTTGTTTGAAACATCGTTTTAGATGTTTGAGGTACTCCACTGGGTGTTCTCGATTGGAGTGTTTGCACACATTTATTTTAGCCCAATCAGTTTTTCAAATATAGATTTCAAGAAAGGTTTGTTGCAGTCTATCAGTCAACGTTTTAAAATCCCTAGCCATAGCTAGGTCTTTGGTTGCCCAATTTGCACGCACCTTAAGTAAAGCAAATGTGTCTGGGGCAGCACTACTCGCAACAACTGTTTTAAATCAACACAAGTGGAGTGATAGCAGTCTATTAAGACTTGCAGCTCCTCCTGGAAATTGACTGGGTCTTCTCGTATCTTACTGAATTTCCCTACCATATTAAATAAATCAGTGGCACTCCATGGGGCATGTACCATGACTAGTGTGTCGCCCCCTGCAGGGTGTTATCTGAGTGGTTATACACCAGTACTGGTATTTATTGTTGAGTTCAGGAAACCTTTGAATGCCCCTAAGGCTGGTGAAAACAGTTTAGAAATCTGAGCTCACATTTCAGGAGTGAACGGTCCATGCGTCTGCTGTTTGGGTGTGGATTGGTGGTAGGTAGGTGGTTCAGAGGAATCAGGAATGTCTGCTCATTGGTTGGGCGAGTTATTCAAGATGGCTGAGTTATACGTGTCCAAAATATCTTCAGAGCTTTCTTTCAATGGGGGCTCCCATTGGAGGACAGGAAATAATGGTTTGTACCACGTTTTTCATGGATTTTACTTGCTCCTGGGGCTTTATTTGAGAGACTTTTAGTTCCCGGCTCTTAGATTCCGTCACTCTCTTAGTGGCTTTGGTATCCCAATCGAGGTAGCCGTCCCACTGGCGTTGGTGTACATGTGAGCCCTTTTTCTCCAATGCCGTTCATAAATTCATTATTCTGTCTGGATCGAATATGCCTTCATGACGAAAGTATCTAGGTGACTTGGTCTGTGTATATTCGTCCCATTTTTCAGGTACTTGCATGCTTTTGCCAAGTAGTGAGTAAACATGAAGTGTGCTGGACTCCCTTTAGGAGGAAGTGGCACTTGTTTAGATTGCACTGAACCCATTCTCACAGGGTTAAGAAATGGTATGGCTTATTTAAGATCCAAGATCCAGGTCCTTTGCTACCCCCGTCAGGACCGGGACGCTATTGAGTCCCATGGCTGGCGGAGTGGATACAGCTCATCAACTTAACAGCTCAGCCATGTCTAGTCAGTGACTCAGGTATCGCTTCCTGAGCCGCCGTCCCCCCCCCCCATACAGGCATTTCAGAGACACCCACAGGTTTTAGTCAGATCCAGATGGCTGCTGTTTCACAGCCTATATCCCCTGTTATTCTACCCACAATTCAGTGCAGTATTCAGTTCTTAAGAGACGTGGGTAGGTAAGGGTCAAAGACAAGACACATAATAGGTGGAAAAACAGCCTGTTACAGCTCTTGTACTAGGATAGAGGAGAGTGTGAAATATAAAACAGGGTTGCAACTTGCATTGACCATTGAGGGTTTCAAGTAACAAGGTCTGGGTTGAGACAAGACAATCACAGGGCTCCCATCCAAAATGTTTTCTTCGCATTCATACAGAACACATGTATCTTTGTCCCTACTCCACCCTGCACTATTCTGACCAACATCATAGTCTTATGTTTTCGTAAATCAGTAGGGAGCATAAATGCGCTGCTTTAACACTTCGGTGGCCAACCACTTTACTTTTCTTACTTCAGATAACCAGTTTTGTTAGGCTTGGTACTTTCCCTCTGATTACGCCTGACAAATTCTATACTTTTAATCCAAATACAGATATTTTGACCAATTTCAGACAACACAATAAATGACATCTCAATAGATTGATGCAGTTACCTGTGTTCATCAACCTACAATTTTTCCGACTGGCTCTTTCTTCTGCATCTGCTCTGTCCGCCCTCTCCGGATCACTGGGCGCTCTGTCCAGCTCTCCCTCTCCCGAAATTGTCCTTTTTGAACCCAAGGGGATCACGGGAAGTGCACCCGGCAGCCCAAGGTCTGGGCACAGCAGAGCGGGAATCTGAGTCACGGCACCAGATTATGGTGGAAGAAAAGACCATTCATGATTCTGTTATGTTATGTTACTTGCCATTTATATAACGCCTTATGTGTCATTGGTATGACCTCAAAGTGCTGGTAGGTTGAACGCCCTCGGGAACTGCAGTTCAAGTCAGTAAAGAGAGAGAGTGAGAGAGAGAGTGTCGTATGGTGCGTGGGCGCACCGGATATGTGAGCAGCTGTTGTGGTTGTTCCATGATAGCTGCTTTATAGCGGTAGGTGTGGTGCTGAGCAAATCAGTTGGAATGTGTTCAGTCTGAAGGGTGGTTACCCAGACTGAGTTCTGGCTGCGTTAGGCCTGAGGAGATGCCTAAGATAGCCGGTATGTGCTCAGCTAGCTGTGTCTTATTAGGATGATGAGGTGTCCGTGGGGTCATGTTAGTATGAGAACAGCTAGGCCGAATGTGACATAGTGTCACGCTCACCTGGTCTCCACGGGGGCGTAGCACGTAGTCGTATGACCGATATCTGTACTGGCGTGGTTTTGATGGTATGATGTTGTCTTCTCCCCTGTTCTCTCCCCAGGAGGCGTTAGCCTGCAATGTTGAAACAAGATGTTAGCTAATGAGTGGGTTGTATTGGTCCCACTTCCTGCAACCTCCTGATGCCCGGTTCACCTTTGAGTTTGGTGAGGTAGGCTCTCCGTCCTGCTTGACCTTCAGCAGGGGCGCAGTAGGCTCAGTCTTTCTCTGGGCTCAGTTACTTCACTGTTCCTGAGTGCCTGTTGCTGTGTTTCGGGAATGCTTGGATTAATCAGGTAAGTCTCTATCCCAATGACAGCTTGGTATAGATGCTCAAGTCTTATTGTTCCAAGGTTTAAACGTGTTTCGTCTTTCTTGCAGATGCGGTCTTGTACGGAAGGTTAGAAGAAGAATTGACTCTCCTAGAATGCTGAACTGGTTGTCTCCAGGTGAGTATGAGCGCGGATGAGTGGCGCTGGATGGCTGAACAATTGTTCGTTTCTTGTATTGTGCGCTACTAACCTGCTGTTTTCTGTTCCCTTTTGGCAGGCACGGTGCGGCCCCAAGATGAAGAATGGATGAACCGCTTCTAAGTAACCTAGAGGAATGCAGAATCCCAGGTGAGTATTGGATGCCTGCGCAGAAGGCCTTTTCCAACGGGGTCGGCGATCAGAAATCCGGCTGGAGACGGAACCGATGGACGGAATTGCAGGTAAGGCCTTTGTCGCTGAAGTATTACCTGTTCCTCTCCTTTTCTTCTTCCAGGCACCGATGGATGGAAATCTCAGACGGGCGTGGCTGCAGAAACTCGAGGACAGAGCAGACACGTTGAGCGTTACGCTTCAGGAGTGCAGAATAACACGAAGCGTGTTTTGCCTGTAGGGTGTGGCTTAAATAGCCTTGCAAGTAGTCCCAGGTAAAGTAGTCCCTTTACCACACCCTGTCTTCTCAGGAAAAGTAGTCCCTCTGCCACACCCTGGATATACAGAAGGCCCAGCCTCACTAGGCATATTAAATAGTTCTATAAGTTCAACGACGCCAGGACTGAGTCCATGAGGCTCTGGGGCACTTCCTTGGGGGCTGGCAAGGCCTTCTGGGTGACAGGGACTGGGGTGGGCATAACTGCTCCAGGGGTTTCGGAGCATGCATCATGACACATAGCATAGCTGTGTTCTAGTTGAATGATGGTGTATAATGGAGAGTAAGCGTAGTAGTGTGATATTGTGGTTATCAGTAATGCGTCTGTGACCAAGCACGAGAGCAGGACATCTGTTCTATTCCTTCATCCATTCCATCCGCTTCATCCGTTCCATCCACTTCATCCGTTCCATCCACTTCATCCACTCCGTCCGTTCTATCCATTCCGTCCGTTCTATCCACTCCATCAGTTCCATCTATTCTATCAGTTTCATCCGTTCCATCCACTCCATCTGTTCCATCCACTCCGTCCGTTCATCCACTCCATCCACTCATATCCATCCACTCATCCACTCCATCTATCCATTTCATCCGTCCTTTCCGTCCTTCCATCCACTTCATCCGTTCCATCCACTCCATCTGCTTCTTCCGTTCCATTCTCTTCATCTGTTCCATTCACTCTATTCGTTCTATCAATTCTAATCGTTCCACCTACTCTGACCATTCAATCCACTCCATCCTTTCTATCCATTCATCCTTTCCATTGCACTCCAAATGTTCTATCTATTCATCTGCTCCATCCACTCCATCAGTTCCATGCATTCCATCCGTTCTATCCATTTCATCTATTCCATCCACTTCTTCGGTTCCATTCTTTCCATCTGTTCTGTCCTTTCCATTCTTTTTCCATCCACTCCATCTACTCCATTTTTGTCTACTCTATCTTTTCCATCCACTTCATCGAGTCTAATCTGTACTATTCATCCTTTCCATCTACTTCATCCGTTCCATCCACTTCTTTCGTTCCATCCGGTTCATCCGTTCCATCCATTTCAACTGTTCAGTACATTTTGTCCATTCTGTACACTTCGTCCGTTCCATACACTTCGTCCATGCCATCCGCTTCATCTGTGCCATCCGCTTGTCCGTGCCAACCATTACATCTGTTCCTTCCACTACATCAGTTCCATCCTTTCCGTCTATTCCATCCGTTCTGTCCGCTCCATCGTTCCATCCGCTCCATCCGCTCCATCCGTTACATCAGTTCCATCTGTTCCATCCACTCCATCCGTTCCATCCTCTTCGTCCATTCCGTCCACTTCATCCATTCCATTCACTGCATCCACTCCATCCACTCTATCCACTCCGTCCGTTCTATCCACTCTGTGCGTTCTAGCTACTCAGTGCATTCTATCCACTCCGTGCGTTCTATCCACTCCATCTGTTCTACCAACTCCGTCTGTTCCATCCGCTCCATCCACTCCATCTGTTCCATCCAGTATCTGTTTTATTCATGCAATGCGTTCCATCCACTCTATCCGTTCCACTCTATCTGCTCAATCCACTCTACCCATTATATCCACTCTATCCATTCCATCCACTCTATCCAATCCATCCACTCTATCCGTTTCATCCACTTTATCCATTCATCCACTTTATCCGTTTCATCCACTTTATCTGTTTCATTTAATCTATCCGTTTCATCTGCTCTATCCATTTCATCTACTCTATACGTTTCATCTACTCTAGCCATTTCATCTACTCGATCTGTTCCATCTGCTCAATCTGTTCGAGCTATTCCGTTCGATCTATTCCGCTCATTTCACTTACTCTATCTGTTTCGCTCAGTCTATTCATTTTAGTGACACTATCCGTTTTAGTCTTTCTATCCGTTCCATCGGATCTCTTTGCTCTTTTATTTTCTTGTTCAATCAACCTTGGATTTCTGTGGCTATTCATTCCATTTGCTCTACGCGTTTATTTCTTTGTTTTAGCGACCTTGGATTTCTGTTTGTTGTGGTTATTCATTGCATTTGCTCTATCTGTTGATTTTTTAAGAGAAGAGCCATGTTTTCAGTAATTTGCGGAATGACAGGTAGTCTTCGGTGTGTCGAATGTGAGGTGGAAGCGAGTTCCATAGGGAGGGGGCCACGGCTGAGAATGATGATCCTCCTAAACTGACTGAGTTTGTGTTTGGTATCACTAAAAGGAGGGTGGAGCTTGATCTTAGAGTGCACGGTGGGCGGTAGGGTTTTAGCTTGTCCTGTAGGTATATAGGGCCGGTTTTATTCACTGCTCGGTGTGAGATGCATAGGGTTTTGAAAGTCACCCTTCGTCCAACCGGGAGCCAGTCGAGGGTTCTGAGAGCTGGAGAGGTGTGGTCTCTTGGGCCAAGTGCTAGAAGCAATTTGGCTGCAGCGTTTTGTGCCCTTTGTAGTATAATGAGATGGTATGCTTGTACCCCGAGGTAGAGGCAGTTGGCAGTTGGCATAGTCCAGTCTCGACATTACAATAGATAGGGCGAGTCTGTTGGGAAAGGAGAGGTATGGAAAAATGTGTCTGAGAATTCTGAGGTGGTAATGGCAGGATTTAGAGACATTGTTGATTTGGCGAGAGAGGGGGTTAGGTCAGAGTCGAGAGTGCATCCAAGAGATTTTTACTGTGGTTGAGGTGGAGTGTGGGTTGCCCATGGATGATGGCCATGGTAGAGGGTGTGGGAGAAGCTCAGTGTTGCGCAATACCATGATTTCGGTTTTAGTGGGGTTTAAGAGGAGGTGGTTTATGGTCATCCAGCGATCAATGTCAAGGAGGCAGACTCTGAGGTCGGACTGACAGTTGGGGTTTGAGTTGAGTAGTGTTAGGATTAACTGGGTGTCATCTGCATAGTTATAGCACAGGATATTGTGCGGGTGGATTATTCCTGGGAGGGTGGACATATATAGGTTGACAGAAGGGCTGAGAGGCATGCTCCTTGTGCAACTCTGGTATTGACTGGTCGGGTGGCAGAAGCAAAGGTTGAGAGGAGGGTTATTTGTTTCCTATTGTTGTGGAAGGATGCTATCCACTTGAGAGTGTTTCCACGGATTCCTACGGAATGGAGGCGGTCGAGGAGGATTAAGTGGTTGATTGTGTCAAAGGCAGCAGAGAGGTATTGAAAGATCAGTGCAGCGCATCCCGCAGAGTCTGTGGTGATCTTAAGGTCATCCCAGATTGAGGTCACAGTGGTTTCGGTTCCGTGTCGAGGTCTGAAGCCTGATTGTGCAGGGTCTAGGAGATTGTTGGATTCAACAAAGGCATTTAGTAGGGAGTATGCGGTTCGATCGATGAGTTTAGCAAGGAACCTGGTGTTTGAGATGGGGCGGTAGTTTTTCGGGTCGAGAGGGTCGAGTGACAAGAGAAGACCCGGAAGGGACGACTTCTTTCCTTGGGTTAGAGGAACCAACTAACCCAGACACTAACTCCACTGGACCACCTTCCCCGTCTGGCTGTACTTCTTTGCTGCTGCAGGAACTGAGTACCAGGGGTCAAGAAATCAAATGTCTGATCTGGCCAGAAGCTCCAGGAGTCTCACCAGGACCCTCCAGAAGCAGGATGACCAGAGCTCGAGTCCCTTCACCAGAGTGCAGGACTCAAGGAGTGAAGGAAGCCCAAATGATATCGAAGATCTGCGGTGCTCTTTACCGAGCGCTGAACCCGCGAAGTGCCGCTGATCCGAAAAGAGCCCATAGCTGCCACCGACTTCTGAATTGCTGCCGTAGGAGTTCCCAGACATCCTCCCTCTTGTCCCCATGACTGAGGCCCAGGACCACAGGGTTTGCATCACTGCAACCAGACTGAAGCCAGCTGGACCACTATTCTTCTAACCAAAGGTACTGTTCTGACTTGGGACACTTACCTCATTGTCGGTAGCTTGCTCTTCTCAGTTCAGACTTGTAGTAGCTGCTTTGCTAGAGTTGATTTCAGCTCTTACATTTACAAATGCAACAGCTTGTGACCCTACAGTGATTTTTCTTCAACAAACTCTCTAACTTTGTGCAAGACTTTGTTATCTAAGAAGTGCCTCAGCACCATAGACTGCTCCAAGTGACTGACTGTCCTGGCTCCCTGCAGACTTTTCTAGTCCATTTGACTTTGATATTTACTGTCCCTCAGAGGTGATAACTTGGTTTTAAACTATTATTGCTGGGAAAGGTTTTTGTCAAGACTTCATTGGAAGAGTTAAGTGCTCACATGCTTTGAGAATCTGTTTAACCTTTTTCCTTCCCTTAACCTTTCCTTTCTGCAAACCTCAGAATCTACAAAGTGTACCAGTGATATATAAATGCCATTACTGTCCTAGTTAGTGAAGTAACCTCAGGGTATAGGAAGTGTGTAAGAAGCATCTCTAAAGAGTATTTACTAGCTTTGTGTTGATTCTGGAAACGTATTTTAAAGTATATTTGATTGTTACATATATTGCCCATTTTAAAGAATGCTTAATTAAAAACTGCTATTATATAATTATTTATAACTAAAACCTTGAGTGTAAGTGTTACTTGGCTACTTGTATTTATGGATTTCATTGCTACAGATCACATTTACCCCCCCAACCCACCACCCCGAGACAAGCCCGGCTGCTCAGTCACAACACCAACCCATGTAGCACAGGCCCATACCGATTGGTGAGTTCCCCAATACCAAGAGGACAAGGGTAGTGTAGTCTCCCACAGGGTTACTACATCTAACAAAGTGTGCCACTGGGTTTTGCTTAACATGGTCTGATTAGTGCATATCTAAAACAGTCTTGGAGTGGTCTTTGAGTTGCTTGTAGCCCCTCTGAATAGTACATGGGTCCTTACTTACCCTGAACTGCGTATTGCCTTCTTAAAATGCTGAATAGTTCTTTCTTACCTTGGAACTGTATTCTACTCTTCTGAATAGTATCCTTGGTATAACTAACTATTAGGTAGCGGATAGTACCAATAGATTATATGGACCTTGAATAGCTGTTGCTCTTCTTAAACTGTACATGGATTATGCTTACCCAGAATTGCTTTGTGCATTCCTAAAATATTTTATTATGTGCTTACTTGTCCATGTGTAGCTGAATGCCCCTCTGAAAAGTATACCAGTTTGATTACTCTCTGAAATAGAGAGTTAATTTTGAGAGTTCATGTCGTATTTGTGAGCTTTTCACAGTGGCTGTGTAATCCGGTTTTGTTATGTTCGATAAAAACTCAATAAAGTTGATTTTAAAAAGAAAAGTAACTGGTAGTGTAACTTTGTCCATTCTTGATAGAAGAAAGTTACATATTTTGCAAGATATACTTTTCATAGTGTTGGTCTAATTAAGGGATTCTATATCTGAACAACACCATGTTCTGACCAATGGGGTCTGCTGCTCTTCAGTTACTTCTGGTATTCTTAAAGTATAACTAGCCTGGTCTTATCCCCCAAGAATAGTGGATTGCCATTCTGAATGTATAACTTTAGGTTTCACTTAGCTCGATTGCTGAATGCCATTCTAAATAAGGTCATACTTTGGTTTGTACACCATAAGAATTGAGTTGGTTTTGATAATTGTGTTTATACATGTGGTAGTATTTACTTCCCGAAGATTTATTTTGGCCTAAACATATTGATAATAAATCATTTCAGAAGAGTAAAATACAGTTCTAAGGTAAGAAATGACTATTCAGACCTTTAAGAAGGCAATGCGCAGTGCAGGGTAAGTAAGGAACTGTGTACTATTCAGAGGGGCTACAAGCAACTCAAATACCACTCCAATTCTGGTGGATTGAGGAACACTTTATTAGTAAAGCATTAGCCGACACATAACCAATGGCAACACAAGACTTTGTCACAAGTGAACCCCCTTCCCTCCTGTACAGCGGTCTCTTATACCCACATGAATACATGAGTTCCAATGGCAAAGGCGGTGGTCACAACCTGGCATGCTCACACCTACAACATTTTTCTGACAGAGAACCCTCAGAATGCAGCCTTTGATGCCAGCTGCACTCTCCCGTGCTCGTTAGTGTTATCAGCGAAGACTGCATTGCGTAATACATTTCTGCAAGGTGAATATACTCCCTAATGTTTTGCACCCGCTTCAAGACAGGCGAGAGTCCTTGTAATATGATGACTTCCGCCAGCTATAGCCGCTTTTCAGTATGAAAGCAAAAGCAGAGAACCTTTGTAGCCATGCCAGAAGGGATGTATGTCAGAAGCGTGAACAGTGAAGGCAAGCATTTTATTCGCAGTGGGCAAATCACTTTTCTAACTGTGACATGTGCAGTGCAATCTAACATTTCATCTTATGCAAGATAGAGACAATGTTTTGAACACGGCGAGTTGCAAACAGAATATAATGATATTCAGTGACCTTATAGCAAAGGGGTACATACATGAGTATACCTTGTTACTTATGTTTTTTCCTCCACACTGCCAAGAGCCCAAGCCCAATACCTGGCATCCTGCCCCCCACCACCAAGAGTGCAAGTCACATACCTTGCATCCTGCCCCCCCCCCCAACAGCCAGAACAGAAGCCCCATACCTGGTCCCTGCCTCCCCCTTCCCACAAGAGATGTCCCACACCATCCAGGCATTGGCAACACCCCCTCCCAAACAAGCCACTTCGAATGGGTGTGGGCAGGGCTGGTTGAACGGACTCATGATATTGGTCCTGGGGTGTCAGCCCTGAGGTGAAATACCCTTCTGTGCTTTCTCCATAGAGAGGCAGCCAGCATAGCAACCCAGGCCCACATCTGCCACCTGGGAGGTGTGTGGGGTGGGGGGAGTCAGGGGAGGCACAACATTTTGTAAAGGAGGCAGGTG
The DNA here is from genome assembly GCF_040938575.1 of Ambystoma mexicanum. Taxonomy (NCBI): domain Eukaryota; kingdom Metazoa; phylum Chordata; class Amphibia; order Caudata; family Ambystomatidae; genus Ambystoma; species Ambystoma mexicanum. The sequence continues at coordinate 1,323,075,747 of NC_090934.1, forward strand.
CCCTCCCTGGCCCTACCCTAGACACGACACTATGGTCAGGTCCCAGCTCCTCATTCCTGCAATAGTGGACGATGAACCCACCAGACCCCTTAGGCTCACCAATTCACCAATCTTGGATCTAACAATTGCTGGACTGACAACCCCAGGAGAAAGGGGAAGTGGATCAAATAAAAAAAAACAGGCTCTGCTGACTGCCCTCTGCGCTCTTGATATCTGCCTGAAGACTCTGCTGACCTGAAAGTGAAAATACACATATTACAGCTTGCCACTTGCCCTGTTCTTAAGGTTGACTGCTAGTGAATTCTATCACAAGCCATTTATACCTCAATGCCTTTACTCTAAGCTGAAAGGCTTTCTTCGAAAATCTGCTGCTTCTCACATTAAAAGGTTCTTTATATTTCCTCAGGATTACGGTCCTTGAAATCCAATACACATCTGAAGACTTGGTTTGAAGTATTTGTCCTTAACTGCTCATGAAACTATTAACACACAAGGCTTGCGTCACCCTGTTCTGTTACCTCTCATTGCTTACTGTTTAATCGGTCAGAAAGGTCTCTTTCTGGAATGGATGAAAAATGCTCCCTTCTTCACACCAGGTGACCGCGATTGTATGACGAACACCGGGCAGGCTTTAGGTTTCGCTCCGCTGACTGAAACTCGATGCACCGTTATGAAGTTGTATGAGAAATCTATACGCTCTACATAAGCGGCTTGCGTGACGCGCGGATCTCCCGACAAGCTCTTCCGGAAGAAGTATGAGTGTTACTGCACGCTCGTTTGTTAGTAGATTAAAACACACGTTCGCCACTGAAACGGCCACAAACATTTAAATCCAGTGCTGCGTTTAGTCGTAACTATCAAGAGAAATAACTCAGTTGCCAGAATGATTGCAAAAGACTTTGATTAGTCTTTGCAAGGCAACACTTATACTATTAAATATTATTTTCTCTGGTGCACATTTCTTCGTAAGCACTTATCTCAGTCCAGTTGCTGTAGCTGCTTAGTTCTTTCTTCTTCTTTTCACTCCTCCTTCTCAGGGAAACTTAATTATGCCTTTTCTTGATATTTTCACAACTAACTCTGGAGCTCTGAAAACTGGGACCTTTGCTTGCCAAGATCTGAATGAAAGGCATTTTAGAATCCTCTGCAAGATTCCAAACTACCTCACAGAACCTGCTCAGCGAATCAGTTCTTTTAAACACCGCCTACATCTTGGAATGGGATCACCTCAGGCTCCTAAAGAACACATGTTAAGGAAAGTGAAAAATCGCGCATCAAGAAGCAGCATCTTTCAACAACCAGACCCT